>NW_011888812.1:2576402-2600198 GCF_000151845.1 Pteropus vampyrus
TTTTGTGTATTACAGCTCCAAGAAAGATTTTGTTTAGATAAAAGCATTCTCTTGCTATAAAATCTAGTTTGGAAACAACTGACATGATCCATCCTATCGCTGAACAAACTTTATTGACCTGTTTGCTGATATACATACTGCCCCACCCCCCACCACCTTTATTGCTGCAGAAAAGGCAGAGGCAGCTCATATCCATGTGTTGCTCTTTTGTGGGACATACCATGTGACTCTCAGTCATCTTTTCTATAGCTTTAGTGACCTTGACTTTAAAGAAGTTTCTCATACCTATTCTATATACTTCCAGTGATCTAAACTCTCATGGCACATTAGTGGAGTTTTATAAGATAGTCATCTAGAACCTTCCATCCAAACCTCCCTCATCTTTGCAGGGAGCTTCATCTTTGACTTGTGGGCTGCCTCTAGAGGTGAAGTCACCTCCTTCCTTTAACTCTTTCTTCCCTGGGGTTACCCTGTTTTGTTAGTCTGTGTCTGTCTGACGTTCTTCTCTGAACATGTTCCAAAACCTTCATTGCTCTCTGAAGTCTGCAGCCAGCAATTAGACCTCGGTTCCCAGGAGAGGCACCTTCTTGCTGCCCGGTTGAAGAATTACCTCATGTGCCAATGATCTTTCTGTCTTGGTAGTGAAGAGGAGCACATAGGCATCAGAACGGCCCTGCAGGATTCTCCTTCCCTTCCTTCAGGCCCAGAGGGCCTCTGCTTATCTTTGTAATAGAAGGCTTAGGCTAAGGGCCATCAATAAAGGAGCTGGAATAGACTTTTCTCCTTTGAGGTACATTATCCAAGTGTCGGGGTTCACCTTAGTTTGAGGTCTCAGGATGACCTAACATTTCAGACGGTCCTTTTGACTCTCCCAACTCCTCCCTGAAGTGAACTAGCATAGCCTATGTTTGAAAACAGGATGGTGAATGATTCATTCAAACATTTATTATCTACTATATATCAGGTACTTTGCTAGATGCTGGGGACACCTAGCAAAGTTGAACAGAACCATCATAGAAGTAAAGGCCCTTGTGGAGCTTGAAACCTGGTAGTGGAGACAGATATCAATCAAATCATCACCCAGTATAAAACTGCAAACAGGACACATACTAAGAATACCATCCACAGTAGGAGGATTTGACCAATGGGGAGACTTTCCTGTGGAAGCGATACTGGAGCTGAAACTAGAAAGATAAACATTTAGGTTGGCAAAGAGGGGAGGCAAATTACAGTCTGGGCAAAGGGACTAGCACGTGAAAAGGCCCTGTGGCACGGATAAGCATGGTGAGTGTGAGGGACTGAAATAAAATTCACATGATGAGGTCCCAAAGGCTGAGGGGAACACGGAGTAAGATGGAGACATAGAAGGAAACAGACTCTCACTGGCCAGTTTGCCCACATTATGGAGGTTTTCATTATCTAAACAAAGGAGTGTGTTAGAACTAACTGGTAAGTCCTGCTCTGTCCTGTCCCGTATTTGCATTAAATGGTAACCTCCTTCCACTCACCAGCACTAGCATCTGCAAAAACCTGTACATTTAATACATGTCATTCATTCACTCAGAGATCTCTAAAAATTTATTTAGCAATGTGTCTGACACTGTGCTAAGCACTAGAGATGTAACGGTGAGCAGGACAGACAGGGCTCATGCACTCACTGCCATTCTAGTGGAGACAGAGGAGTAAAATAAGCAATTCCAACAAAGTGTCATTAGCATTTTATGGGGGAAAGTAGAGAGTGCTATGGGTTTGCCCTTTCCCCCAGTGTATTTTATTCTGATCTTTCAAAATCTGCTAGTCATGCCCTTGCTCTGTTCTCTCTCTCAGCCACTGCTTTTATTGTCCATTAAATTAACAGGAGATGCTAAATGAATCTTTCTATGTCCATTCAGCGGAACTGACACTGTTCTGCCAGATGCGTTTCTCAGTGTCTGATCTATGCTGACCCAGTTTCTCTGCCTCAGATGAGCACAGAGCCCGATCAGCTCTGTTATCTAGGTCATTAAACAGGAGCCACCCTGCGGGCCCCTCTCTGCCCCGCCTGCCTTTCCCGCTGCTGCAGAGTCCCGCACACAGCCTTCTGGGGTCATCAGGCTAGATGACCCCTGCACATCTAGCCTGATCCTAGAGGTGTCTGATCCTAAGCACCGCGTCGGGAGATGGGTCCTGTGTTTTGCAGGTACCATGTCAGAGAAGGCTGCCCTCGCTGTTACTATAAAGAAGTGGGTAGAGGTGACAAGTTTCCAGGCTGACTTTCCACCTCCCTCAACTGATAGCTCAAATCCAGAATAAAAAGCGAGTGTCTTAGTGATTTAAAAAAAAAAACGAAACCAATATATAACTATGCACATGATCTTCCTGGATTATGTTGGTCAAGAGCATGGGTTCTGGAATCCCAGCTCTGACTTCTAGCTATGTGACTCTGAGCCAGATACTCGGCCTCTCTGAGCCTGTAGACTGGGGTAGTAGTCTACTCATGAGATGTCTTACAGATAAGTAGTTTAGCGCAGTGACTGATAATGTTGTAGCCATTCTTGTGATGATAGCAATTATGTGATTTTCAAAATTCAGCTTCCTTTTCTGGATTGGGGGATAGCGGGCATATTTTCAGCTGAGTCTTCTCATCCAATTCCATATTTACTGTAGTAACACCTTACAGATCAAACAAATGTAGATATTGAGCTTCCTTTGGCTGCACGGCCCCCGCCCCCGCCCCCTCCCCGTGATTCATTTGACATGGAACTGTCTTCTGGCCTTTCCTGCAAGTAATGACAAGTTCTTTTCTTTCTTTCTCTCCTCCCATCTTCTCGCCCTCGTGTAGGTGAAAATCGCATTGAGGTTCTGGCTGAAGTCTGGGACCACTTCTTCACTGAGACTCTCCCCACCCTGCAGGCAATATTTTATCCAGTTCAGGTCAGTCTCACTGGAATGGCCTTCTGCCGGCCTCAGCAATTTGTCTTACTCCTTGGCCTGTGCCACCTGGGGCCTCCTGGTGAATGGGGGAGAACCAAGAAGTTGGGCGCCTGAGTTGGCTAAGGACCACGGAGATCTTTGGGGGGGCTCTCTGGTTCTATATTTAGCATCTAATCTCAAGCAAAGAAGAGGCCCCACATAAGTAACAATTTGTAGGCCCTCATCACACTCTTGGTTTAGAGCGTGTCTGTATATTCTCAGAGTGGTTTGCTTCTTACTTTTTGGAAGTAGAGAAGACAGGGAAAGACTTCTTTCTTTTCCCTTTCTTTCCCCTCCTCTTTTCTTTGAAGCACAGTTTTCAAGTAAGTTTCCTGTTGCTCCAAGATTGTGGGAAAGGAAAAATGTCCCTTGCCTTCCATAAGAGATTCTCGAAGACAGTGTAGCAGAAAGAATATTGGACTCGGAATCCGTAGCTGGGTTTGGGCAAACTCATCTTGCTTCTCTGAGTGTAGCTCCCATTCATCTCCTGCAAAATGAGGAATTTAGACTAAAAGGTGAGCGCATCTCTTTTGTGTCCATGACCTCAGCTCATTCTACCACTTGTGTTGATTTCCTTCTACCCTCCTGCAGGACCGGTCAGCGCCAGCTCAGAATGGGCACCCCCTACGGCAGGTTGACCAGGAGGCCTTTCTCTCCAAACTATGTGTGTCTATCACACACCTGTGCTGCCATGTGCTCCCTGTCCCACGGCTCTGTCTGGGGTTAAGGCCTTGTATCTAATCAGGCTTTGTTGAAGTGTGGGCATGGGGCACAGCAGTAACAGCCATCAGCAACAGTAGGAATTCCCTTGTACGAAGGTACTTTGTTTACTCTGAATGGTGTTTTAAAGGAATTTAGAATTCTTTTAAATATATGTCAAAGATTTGAAAATTGAGAGGTTATGCCTACAGAGTTCATTTTCCATTTCGGGCCTGCCCCTAACAATTCTGGTAGAAGCGTCTGGCCTGTGGCTCACTGCTCTTTTTGTCCCATCCTCAGCTCCATCCTGCATCCCTGAGAGAAGACTGATAGCATGTACGTGGACAGCTCAGCCCCCGTGCCCGCGGGCTTCTCCCTGCCCTATTATAGTCAGTCCTCAGCCAGCAGTGTGTCTCAAGAAGACAGGCCTGGGAGGTAGCGTTGCCAGATTTAGCAAATGAAAATACAGGATGCTGAGTTAAATTTGGATTTCAGATAAACATGAATAATGCAGTATTTGGGACATAAACTTTAAAATGATTTAAATTTAACTGGCTATCTTGTGTTTTATTTGGCAACTCTGCTGGACGGGGTGTGCAGTCCCAGGTCTCTCATAAGACTATTTGGGCAGGGAATTCCCAGGTGTGGGTACCTAGATGGGTTTAGAATGGGGAGTAGGGATGTGGGTGGGACAATCATCGAAGGGACAAGAGGGGCCCTCTTAGGCTCTGGTCCAGGCGTAAGCCCACGCAGGTCTGAGGATGGCGCTGCCTTGCTTTTCTTGAAACACTGTAAAATCTGACAATAATTGTTATCACGCCTGTCCACCCCCACCCCAATTTCCCAAGTGCTGTTGCCGCTGCTGGTCCAGACACCTCACACTGAGAACCGCTGACTTAGGGGTTCTTGCTACTGGTAGTAACACCCCCTGAGGTGTCTGTTAGTCCGGCTTGATCCATCTCACAGCTCCTCGTGTGCTTAAGTGTCTATATGAGACCTACTTCCTTGTTGGACAGATGTGGCTTTGAGCACCTCCTATGTTCAAGAGTATGGAACTTTGCCTTTATTTTTCTACCTTATGCAGTGAAAGAGCTAGAGATGAAGTGAAGGCATAGATACTTAAAAGAAAGACAGTCAGTGCCAAGAGCTGGGACATGGTGCAAAAAATAGAAACTGTAGGACCTTGGAAAATTCGGGATGGGGGAGGAACCACTGGCACTGGAGGTGGTCAGGGAAGGCAAACAGAGGGAGTGGTTGAACTGAGCCCAAAAGGTATGGGTGGTACTGTGTGTGCCTCTTGGGATAGGGAGGATGCAGAGATGGCCAAGCCATTCTTGCCCTTGTTTCTAAGGAGTTATAGGAAATGCAAGACTTCCTTAAATCTTGGTAGCCTTGAAGGATGGGAAACCGAGTCCTATTTGGTAGGGTATTCCCTAGTGATATCTTTGACTCTGCCAAGAGCAACCCATTTTTGGCACGTGCAAAAAAGGGTCTGGGAAATGGCCCTCCTTCCCTTTTCTGTTTTAGGGAACTTTGGGAGCTCTAAAATCAAATAGTTTAAGTTTGCAATCCAGCTCTACCTTGGGTAAAATACTGTTACTCTGGGCTTCTGCGTTTTCATCTGCCAAGTGAATTTTATAATAGCACCTCTTTCAAAGGGTAGTTGTGGGGATTGAACATGTGTCTTACATCAAGAGTGTTTAAGATCATGTGTAGCACATAGTCAGAGCTTAATAAGTGCCAGCTCTTAAGATTATTGGTTATTCTTTTCTTTGTCCCCACCCTACATGGTTGAACGATTTACTTTCCTTCTACTTTCTCAGCTATTTTCCTTCCTAAGTTACTTGCCTTTATATAAGAGTCTAACAGGTCCCACGTTTTCCTCCTTTGCCTGGCATAGGATAGGTGCTCAAATATTTAATGGAGGAAGTCGAGGAAGCAGCCTTGAATGTGGGGCGGTGGAGTTGATCTTTTCTCCTGTTTCTCCCCATCTTCTTCTCTCTTCCTTTTTCCTGACCACTCACGGCATTTGTGACACCCTGGCCCCCATTATATAAGTCTTGTATCATCTTTGGTTCATTTAGGCAGGTTGAGTCACACCTTATCTTAAACGAAGCTTTCATTCTCAAAGATAGGGGCCAAGTCTTTGACTCTTTGACAGTCCCCCAGACCTCGAGACTACTCATCCTGTCCCGTCCTAGGTGCTCTGAACCCTATGTGCTTGGTGGCAGATCGAGCGAAATCTTGCCTCTCGACCCTGCCTCTTCTGTCCTCCAGGGCCAGGAGCTCACCATCCGCCAGATCTCCCTGCTGGGCTTCCGTGACCTGGTCCTGCTGAAGGTGAAGCTGGGAGACTTGCTGCTGCTGGCCCAGTCCCAGCTGCCCTCATCCATTGTCCAGATGTTGCTCATCTTGCAGGTAAGGCCACAGTAGAGACACGACCTCAAGGCCAAGGGAAGGAAAGAGGGAGATTGCCACTGTGAGATGAGGGGGAAAGGCCACCCTTCTCTCTTCTCCTGTTCTGTCAGGGAGTCACAAGTTAAAGTAACAATAACTCACTGCAGCCTAACTCAAGCCAGACTAGGAACTCTCTGGAAGATTCCCAGGGCAGATGGGCTTCCTAAAGGACTGCAACCAGAAGGGAGACCGTTTCAAGCCACAAAGCCACCAGACTTTCTCCGCTTATTGGTCTCTACTTTCATCTGGTCTGCCTTGGTTCCCCCTGACGGTGCCTCTCTCGGCCTTGCCTGGTCTCTCTTGGACTTGGTCTCTCTCTCTCTTTTTCTCTCTCTCTCTGCAGAATTGCGTTCAGTGCTTTGATTTGCACCTAATCAAACATGGCATCTCATAGCTCGTGTATTTCCACCAAGAGATGACCCCACATGGTTGCTTAGTATCTCTTCATCCTGATTCTAAATCAACAATAGGAAGACGAGCTAACGTTTACTGGTTCCTGCCAGGCATGGACCAAAGACTTGAAGTGTGTTGCTTTCTGAATCAAATAATCCAAACGACCACATGATGAGGTGGGCACTGTTGTTCCCATTTTGCAGGCGAGGAAACTGAAACCCAGGAAGCTTATGTGCTTGTCCCTCAGCAAGAAGTAGTAAGATTCAGAACTATGTACACTCAAGGGGAGCACCTTGGTTGGTCCAGCTTGGCCTACATGACTCCCCTCTGCCCAATCGGCCGTGACCAGGAATGGGATCAAGGAGTGTAAACATGGCCTCAGTGATCCCAATCCAGTGGATGCAGGTACACAATTCTCGAGAAACAGGGCTCGTTGGGTAGGGACACTCCCATAAGAAGGCTGCTACACATCCCTCACCTCTGTTCCAAGTTCAGATCCCGCAGTATCAGCTGTGAGCTTGTCGCCAGCTTGTCAGGGAAGACCCTTCCATCCTTGATCAGGCTAGCGGTGACCCCAGGCTGCCCCCTCAGCAACGGGGAGGGGTGAGGGGGGAGAATGTCAGGCTTGGGCCCTGGTCTCTCCCTCCCCCAGCTGCCGTTCTCTTCCTGTTTTCTAGTTAGACCCTCCTTCTGGGCATTCTCCCGCTTTCCTGAAACCAGAGCAGAGGAAGAGTTGCCTAAGAGGATGAGAGTGGGTGTAATTGGCTGGAATGCCAGGTCAAGTATTTTTATGGCAGGGAAGGAGAAAGAAAGGGGGTAGAAAAGTGTGTGTGGAGCTCGTATCTGAGAAACATAAAGTCGAGCTTGGACCCCGAGTAAGGAATCTAGAGAACGAGCTCTTTGGGATTCAGATAGGGAGATCAAGCAAAGAAAGCTGGGTTCCTATCCTCATACTTTCATTTATAATATTTTAGAGATGAGAGGTGATTCCTTTTTCGTCGTTTTTGTTATTGTTTTTGTTTGTTTGTTTTTTGAAGGGGAATTGAGGTGAGGTCTGTCACCTGTGGATGGTAGACCAGACAGGCCTGCCTCTGTGGTAATAAAAAAACATCTACTGCATTCTGACATTCTGGGCCCTGTGCCCGACAACCTAGGAACCATATGTGAAAGCTGTCATCGCCCCCCTGAAGCCCCTAAGGACATGAGACTCCTTGACTGCTTGCCCAGAAGACTCTTCTTTCTTCTGCCCTATCCCCCACCCCAATTTGCTCTCTATTGGGCAGCTTCAAACCCAGCGATCTTAGGAAAACAGCTCCAGTCTGTACTCCGGCCTCTGGCTCCTCCTACCTCCCAGCCTCACCTGGAACTCAGTGTCCCGCTGCTGGTCCTCCGGCCACGCTGGCCTCTCTCAGCTTCGGCAGGGTCTTTGTGTTCCTGTTCCCTCTGCTCAGAACACTTGGTCTCCAGTGGCCCACAAGCTCCCTTCGAGTGAAGGCGGGTTTGTATACTTTCTCCTCTCTCTTGTACGTTCAGCACCCAGCACAGTCTCTGGCACATAGTAGGTGTTAATTAAATGTTTGTTCAGTGAATGATGGCACCAGCTAGAAAGAGCCTAAGTAGGACTGACCCCAAGTCTCTGGCCTCAATCCTCGTGGTGGTGACCGATTCCAAAACTGGCAGAGGAAAGTACAGTCCAAGAAGCTCCACGGTCAGGACAAGTGTCTGGGATGTCGGTCAGGGAAACAGTCGCTGTTTTCCCATTTCGCAGATGAGATGGCGGTTCAGAGAGGTGGCCAACCAGTTCGGGGTCACATACTGATTTGTAAGAGATCTGAATTTGTCACCCATTCCTCAGCTCTTGCTTTTTCTGCCTTCCCACTCAGCTTGGTGCTTACGAATTGTAATGGGGGAAAGGCTTAGGGTAGAAGTCAGAAGAAAAAAATACCATGGAGGAAAAAAAATTGAAAAAAGAAATTCCCTTGGCTCTGAAATCAGGGCGGTTGGGGCTGAAACTGTTCCACTCTGGAGGCCCGGGGTGGGTCTTGGGGGTGTGAGCAAGGCTCTCCCCTTCCTTCTCCAGCATGTGGATTCCCTTCCCTTTGGGCAGAGGTGTGGGCTTCTTCCTCAAAGAAGCACCTCCTCAGCTTTCCCTCTTTATTTCTGCTGCCAGCTTTTCCGATGCTTTAGCTTGCGCTGAGCGGAATTAGAGCCTGGGGCCATGAAAAACCATCATGACTTCTCCCCATCGCCACCTTCAAGTGCCAGGCAGCCTCAGTTGAAGCGCTGTGCAGGCCACTCACATTCTCTCTGCATCTCCTCCCTTCCTACCCGACCCCTTCCCAGCCCCAACCTGCACGTCTTCTGCATCACAGCCCCCTCCTCAGCCTCCCCAGTGTTTCCTTAGGCTACCCGCTCTCTCCCACCACCCCAACCACCCCAACCACCCCATCTCAGTGTGATGGAGCTGACAAAGAGCCAAGCCCTCCTCAGGAGTGTCCATCTCACCCAGTGACCCCCCGTGTGGGATTGGCCCTTCCGGGTTCATTGCCCGACCGTCTTCCCTTTCGACCCCCCAAAACTCCAGTGCACGGTGGAAAGAGTCAACTTTTAAGTGTAGGTGGTTTAAGATCTATTCTGTTTTGAGAATTTGACAGGGCAGCCTTGTCTCGGCTCCCCTGCAGCCGCCCAACCCAAAGGCATGGCTTGGAGTCCTTTCCAGTGGTAAATTGAGTCTCCTTGGCGTCTGATGGTTTTCTAGAAAACTTTGGTTACTTCCTGGCTCCTTTCCGGTTTTGACTGTTGTGGTCATTGTTTTAGTTGCTGTTTGTTCTGGGCTTGGCTCTGAGGATGCCGGTCATGCTGGGCTTTTGAACCGATGCTTCATTTTCTTGCTGAACAGACATCCCATTCCAGGACGATTCTCCTTTTCTTCTGCTGTTCTGGACTTTTTCATATTTTGTCCTCCTTTCTTTTCTAGCTTGCTCACAAGTGGCAGTAAAATGTGCTCGGAGCCAGAAAGCCTGGGTTCCAGTCCCACGTTTTTGCCACTTACCAGCTGTGTTTTCCTGGGCCAGTTGCTTAAGCTCTCTGGGTTTTAATTTCCTCATCTGTCTAAGGGAGATGACGAGAATGTCACCTTCCTCGGGATGCTGGGAGGCCTCCATGCTTTGACACATGTATAGTGCTCGTATAGTGACTGCATGCTGAGTGCGAAGCAGTCATTGTGACTGTGGTTGGGACCAATCAGACCTCAAACCTGGAGCTGGACAGTCCCACCTGCACTGCATCAGCAGGGCCCACGGGAGAGGCAGCCACCACACACAGTTCTGATCACAGTGACCCACGACAAACGACTCGGGCTTCAGGCCTCAGTTTCCTTTGCTCCAGCCATGAAGATGCTGCCTTCCCGTATTAACTGCCTTGAACATAGTAGGAGGGCCAGCTGGCCATGGTGACCTTGACTGACCTTTGCTTCTCTTGGATGCTTGTTTCCAGAGTGTTCATGAGCCCACTGGCCCAAGCGAGGGTTATTTGCAGCTGGAGGAGCTGGTGAAGCAGGTGGTTTCTCCTTTCCTGGGCGTCAGCGAGGACCGAGGCGTGTCAGGCCCCATGTACACACTGGGTAAGGGGCACAGCTCTTGAGGTGCCAGGAGCCTAAACAATAACGCTACCAGCTACGTTTTACTGAGCCCCGATTATGTACCAAGCCTTTTGCTTCCGACGCAGGTCTTTGCAAACTTGTGCATGTTAATCACGCGTTTCCCAGCTGGCCTGTGTCTTGGAAACCTTCTCCCCACTCTGTAACTCCTCCCCGGGGGCTGATACTGTGTCTCTGGGGTGGTGCTTGTCGGATCCACATCTTTGATCAGTGGCTTTGATCTTTTTCTTGTGCCTGCGATGTTAATTTTCCTGTATCTGATACCAGAAACTGCGTAATGCACTTCCCATCCCCCTTCCCCCCCTTGAATGGAAAAACTCCCGTGGTGGATTTCCTTTTGAAAAGAGCTGGAAATGTGAAGCCAACTTTTCATGTGTGTGGTCAGATGAGATGCAGCTGCCGCGGCTCCCCACTCCGTTTCTGCAGATACTGCCAGGGCCTTCACACCAAGGAAAGGGGCTCCTGGATCTGGGGACAAATCCCACTTGGGGGCCTGTTGTTGACGGCTGTGCAGCTTAGCATTAGTGAGTGTCAGGCTCTGTACCAGACACCTGGAGAGTCTAGACATGACTAGGATCTGTCCTAGTTGGGGAAATAGCTCTATAATGAGGCTTATCCTAAAAGATATTCCTCGGTGACCCTCTGAAACGAAAGCCCCCGAAATGCAGGAATTTTTTACTTGTTGTTCTACCTCCAGCAGCCGGAATGGTGCCTGGCATACGATAGGCACGCAAACATATCTGTTAGGTGGATAGCAGGCATCTGTACCCTGAGGCCAGGGTGACCAGCACCCATGGAGAGGTGCAGGGATGGAAACAGAGTCCCTGCGTTTAGAATCTTTTGCCCACGGCCCCCTTTGCTCGAATGGAGTTGGAGCTGAACTTCAAAGAAAGAGGGAGAAGAACAGCCTGCAGCGAGAGTCTGCCCCTTCCTGGGCCTCTGTGCTGCAGAAGAGGGCAGGGCCGGCCACAGTCTTCACGGCCCCTTCATGTTTCTCTGGAGACATCAGCTTAACCACAGCCACCACAAATCGGAGGGTGCTGGCCCCAGCCTGCTGCCTGCCAGGTCCTCCCCTCTCCCTCCCTCGCTCACTCACTCATTCCACCCAGGAGCTAGAACGAGCCAGAGTAGAAACAACAGCTGAAGGAAAGCAGTCTCCTGCCCTCCCCGGCTGTGAGCAGGGCGCCATGGTGCCGTGCCCACCCCGGAGCCCACTGGCTCACCTCGCCAAGGCTCACGGGGTGTGGGGCAGGAGGATCCAGGCAGATGTCAGGACGCTAGCAGGTTAGCTGGGTCTCAGCAGGGATGCCACCATCGCTGGGCTAGAGCCAGGAACAAGGGTAGATGTGAGGACAAACTCTAAGAGGGATACCTTCAGCTTTCCAGCTAACATGAGAAGAATGCATACTTTTGTCAAATGATAAAGCAAAGGCCTGAGGTTTTATTCTTGTACCAAGGACAATCCTTGCCTCTGGGGTGTTAGGGCAGAAAGGAAAGGAAATAATCCTGTTGTGATTATTTTTTTAATTATTATTTCAGCAATAAGTACTGAGACCTTGTCCCAGGCATCTTGTGAGGTGCTGCAAGTACATCCTTGGACAGCCCTGACCTGTCCCTGCCCTCTGGCATGCGTGGTTCTCTGAGGAAGCCACAAACGATAGTGAATGACTCATTGGGGTGCAAGTGCTCTGAGTGGGGAAGTATGGGGGCCGCAGGCTCCCACGACAGGGGAACTTCACTTGCACTGGGAAATCAGGGAAGGCTCCCCAGAGGAAGTGATATTCTGTGATGGGACCAGTAAAACGAATGGCAGACTGTCCCAGAAGCAAAGGGAAGGATCTTTGGGAGGGCTTTGGAGTAGGGGGAGGGGTAAACAGGAGGGCGAGGCATTTGAGGAGCTGAACAAATGTCAGAGTTGCCAAGTGGTTGGCGGCGAGGGAAACTGGACACATACAGCGTCCTGGGCACTGTGCTGGGTGGGCTGAATGCCATGCCGCGGAGTAGGCACCGTTGTTCCCATTTCACAGGTGAGGAAAACGTGGATTGCGGTCACTCGGCTATTGGAGCCAGACTTCCAAAGCCCTACGCTGTTCTCACTTTACCAGCTGTCCCACCTGCTCCACCCTCTCCCCACCTGACCCCTGTCAACTCCTGGGAGGTGACTGTGATTTTTGCTGAGAGACAGCTGAAGGGGTGGTCCTTCCCTCTTATTCCTTAGCCCAAGAGGTATCTGAGGCCAGACATTTCCCTTCAAACCTCTGGATACTAAAAATCTAAAATTGCCCCAATAGCGCCCTTCCTTATCAAGGACACTTCTTTCCAGATTAAGACGGGACTCTCTGGGCCTCGGTCTTCCCGTCAGTAAAATGAGGACAGTAACATTTATGTGGCCCATAGGAGAGGAACGTCGAGATAACTGGCTATAATAAAGACTAAAATAAAGACTACGGAGATGCCATGGGCGTGAGAAACCCCTGTGCCCACGAGAGGGCTTCAACGTGGTCCACTGGGGCCTGACCAGGGCCGGGAGTGCTCAGAACAGCTGGGACAAGCATCTCAAAAGCCACCACTTATCAAGTGACCATCACATTCCAGGTGCTGACCAGGCCTTGGCATACATTCATTTTTATTCTGGCACAGCCTGCTGGGGATAGGCACTGTGGTGTCCCCTGAAGGGTCACATGAGGGGCGTAGGTGACCAGAGCCAGAGAAGTGGTTTTTCTAGGAAGCGCCTCACGTGTTTGACCCCAGGATCCACGGGGAGACTCTCTCTCTCCCCCTGCCAACCAGGCGTGTGGGCTTGAGGAATAAGCCTCATTCCCTGGATATGCAAGGCTTGCTTCGGAGAGAAAAGATGAGTCTGAGGCCGTGATGGAGTGAGCGTGCGCATGTCCCCTCCAAAGCCGTCACTTTTCTAGGGCATTGGGGGTGAGGAGGAAGATAATGAAATCTGAAATAGGCAGATTTGTCGGAGCCCTGGCCCACGTCCTACCTTTCTAGTTCCCACAGTTGCCAAGCCACCACCTCAGCTGCTTACAAGGCCCTGCAAGCAAACACTGGGCGTGCTCGCTGTCTCCCACACAGAAGCCCCAGCCTCCCACACGTCTCTCCCTATTGTGTCTCCCCGGGGAGGGCCTTTTGCCTCAAAATACTGTAACTTCTCCTCCTGACAAGTAGGTATTCATGGGCTTTCAGGTGCTGGAGCCTGGACAGAGACACCCACAAAGGGCTCGGTGTGAGGGGCCACAATGCCCGCACTGTGGCGGCCACTCCGTTGGGGCCCGGCCGGTGAGCCTGGGAGATCAAAGGCCTGGCAATTGAGTCCCCCAACAAAGGGCCAGAGGACTGCCTCACCCAGGCTTTCTTCTCTCTGGAGATTTGAAAAGAGCTGCCATTGCTGGCTGCCCTGCAGACGCATGGATGAGTGCCAGAGCTCAGCAGGCCGCCTGGGGAGTGAGGAAGGGACAAAGGCCCCCCTCACCCCACACCGTGTGAAAGGCGGGAGGAGGCCTTGGAGGTAGGCGCCAGCTGAGGGGGCAGGACCCAGCCCCTCTCCCTGCTCAAAAGGCAAAGGAGGGACCAGTTTTTAGGCCCCAGGAGGTACCCACAGCTTAATCAATCTCATAATGGAGGTTTCCTCTCTGAGTGGCAGGGCTCAGCCTTCCCTGGTGTGAAGAAGAGTGGGGAGCTGCCTGCCTGTCAGCTCCAGGCCTGGCCCCAGTTTTAAGGCCTCCCGGAGGAGGCTGACCACACTGGGGATGGAGCCGACATGCTCATCTGGGGGTTGTCTGGAGTCCAGTGGAAGCTTAGCGAGGAAACACTGTCTGCCCAGGGGACCTGACACTGCCTGCCCCTGTGGTCTTGGCTCTGCCCACACCCAGTCTTGGGAACCAAAACGTTCTGCCCAGAAAGCAGAAGGAAGAGCTGTAGGCCTCTCCTATGAGATGAGTCATTGCAGGGAAGGCAGAGAACAGCAGTAAGGAGAGAGGCGGGGCCAGCCTTAGAAGAGGCTTAGAAACTGCAAGGGCCCAGCTTCAGCTGTGTGGCCTGGAGTAAGTTACTTAACGTCTCTGAGCTGCAGAGGACTGAGCATGGAGGAGGAAGAAGCTGCCCTGTCTCAGGGTAGGACGTTGGCAGAGCTGCCACCTGCCATGTTATGGGCCCCAGCTAGAGGTGGCCTGGCCCCTATGGAACCATTCCAGGTGAGGCGTGGTGCATGCCTCCCCCTCCCCACCCGGGACCCCAAACCACATCCTGGCCCTTGCCATACTGTACAGTCACGGCCTGGTTATTTGTCAGTCACTTTATACTGTGAGCACACTGAGGGCAGGGAGCGTGCGGTTCCCATTGTAATCCAGGCCTTAGCATTGACCTCTTTGAGTGAGTGGCCAGTCTGGGTTCCGTGTGTCAGCCACTCTCAAAGGAGCAGGCCCATCTGAAATAACCCCTCTGCATGACTTCTCTGAATCCCCAGAGTACTTTCGTCTACACCTCTGCCCTAGCATTTGCCATGTTGAGCTGTTTTAACAGTTCTTTATGTATGGGTCTCCCAGGTGTCAGAAGCAGGGCCTCTGCTGGTGGCCTTGGTCTTGAGTCCTGGTTTCATCACTGTGACTGTAAAGTTACTTAGCATCTCAAGTTCAAGTTCTTTTTTTTACAAAATTATCTGAAGGAAATCATGTAAGTGAAGCACCTCCTGTTTTGATACAGTACCTAACACAAAGTAGATGCTCAGTGAATGATTGCTCCTAAGACACACTCACTGGGCTCCAGTCCTTGTGGCAGGCCCTATATCAGATTTACATTCCTCTTTCTCAGCAGTGAGCACAGCATTTTGCATGTGGTGGCTCAAGAAGTGTTTGTTGAAGGACAGGGCAGCGTCCTCCAGATCGCCTGCCCTCACCCTGGATCCAGCTCTCCACAGCAGCCCAACTGGCCTCTCACCACATTGCTGCCTGTTGGACCCTTCGAGGTCTTTGAACTGCTGGACTAACAATGTGAGAGAGGTAGACGACTTCCAGGCACCCATTCAAGACACCTTTGCTGGCTCAGTCTACTGGGTTGAGGCCCATGGACATCATTCAATGAATTAATTCTCATTTCCTCCGGAGATGCTGCATGTGTCCACCATGCACATCTGTCTTTCATGGCCTCAATGAACCCTGTGTCCCGGGCTCGGTCTTTGTTCTAGATCTTTCTTCTTCCTGCACCTGCCCATAGTAAATGCTCACCGAACAGTCTAGCCCCATCTCCTGTCAGGCTGGTTGTCGCCTCTGGGCCACAACATGGGTTTGGCAACCACCATTCTCAAGTGCTTGCTTTTAACAGCAGCGTCACAGAAATGAATTGTTTTCAAGGGCACTTTAAAAGGATGATTCTTTAATGGGGTCCTGCTTCTTTGAACTCTTCTGGTGCTTCTGTTTTAAAATTATTGATTTTTCTGATCATAAAGGTAATGCATGGTTATTATAAAAATGTGGGGACATTATAGAAATGTATGGCTTGGAGGATACAAACACCCATGCTTCAGAGAAAACCTCTGCCACAGTTTGGCATAGATTCTCCTGTCTTGGGTGCTTCTTGGCATTTGTCTCCTATTTACTCTTCTTCATCGATTAGGAGTTTTTGACCCTCACCATTTCCTCCTGAATTACAGCCTTTGCTGGTTTTTCTCTTGCAGCCAGGCGCCACTCCAGGGTCCGGCCCAAGGTCACTCTCCTGAGTTATGCCTCCCCGATGACCACCATCAGCCGGCCACTGAATGAGATGGCCCTGACCCCTCTGACAGAGCAAGAAGGGGAAGCCTACCTAGAGAAATGTGGCAGTGTCCGGCGGCACACAGTGGCCAATGCCCACTCAGACATCCAGCTGCTGGCCATGGCCACCATGATGCACTCAGGCCTAGGCGAGGAGCCTGGCGGAGAGGACAAGTGCCTGCTCCTGTCGCCCAGCTTCTCCCCGCCTCACCGGCAGTGCTCCAGTGAGCCCAGCATCACCGATGGCCCTGATGAGCTGGAGGAGGAGGCAGGGGACGGCCAGGAAGACTCGGAGCTGAACTGCGCTTCCCTCAGCTGAGCATCCACCTGCCGGACTTCTCAGCTCCTGCCCAGCAACCAGGATGGGGACGGCTCCATCCTGTGGGTCACCAGGGGGCTTCCTTTGGGCTGTGCTGCCTTACGTCTTTCTGGGGACTGGCCTAGCCTGAGTGCCCTAGGGGAAGTCCTCTTGTAAACCTGCATTTTCATGAGCGTGATCACCTCTTCACAGCCACAAAGGCCCGGTTGCCTAATATTCACTTTCTGACTTTCGGCCTTGCCTGCCTGGCTTGGATCCTCATCTCCGGGCTTTTCCCCGTCAGATATTGGACTGTCCAGTGCTCCCAGCCGTTTGTCCCAGTGCCCATGGCGTTACTGTAGCAGCAGGTTGAGCCACGCACAAAGCCAGCATGGATGTGTTGGCTTTTGGAGTTTCCCTTTAGGTCCGGTGATGCAGAGGCTTATGGGTAAAAAGATACCTCTCCTCCCCTAGTGTGTGTAGAGTGAAAATAGGCTGCAGCCCCTACCAGGCATGACTCTGGGAAAGTGCCTTCCTTATTCTAATTTCAGAACTACTGGGAAACAGCTGCCCCTCTGGTGGGCGAGTGTCCATCCTCACCTGTATCCGGATCCTACCTACTGCCTTTGACTTTTGGCTTGGGGGGCCACAAGGCTGGAAAAACCCTGTTTTTGATAAAGCCTCAGCATTTCCCCCTCACACTTTTTCCCAGGCTCAAGGAACTAACCCCCCCAGTAGAGTAGCTGGTGCCTGCATCCCTCTCTCATTTCAGAAACTGTTTTCCTAGCATGGGTTCAATGGCCAGCTGATACCGACTGATTAGTCTGTTCCTGGTTTTGACTTGAATTTTTTAAATGGGCATCATTCCTCCCCCCTAAAAAAAATTGATTTGCAAGTATTTGCACGTAGGGTCTTGCACTACTCTTTTCCAATGTGACGACTTCGTACTAAGAAATTAACAAACCTTCCAGGAAAGGAGACTGGAAGTGGTTCTGGGTGAAAGTGATGCATGGTGGGCAGGGCTCATAGGCTGCCGTGCTCTGGAAGCAGCTGGATTTGAATCCAGGTTGGCCTGTGTTTGTGGGTGTCATGGTTTACAGGAAAAACCGCCGTGAGGTAAGGAGGTTCTGCTTGCCTCATGAGCACAGGGCTGTAGCAAATGGAATGTCTCAGTGCTTTTCAGTGGGAGGAAATAGGGGGAAATGTGGGCAGGACCTTTTGGAGAGATTTTTGTTCTCTGTGACTAAAGAAGTGCCTGGGATTTCTAACGCATGAGGTCTCAGAATGCTGTGGGGGCGGTAGGCTTTGGTACTGTGCTGTCTCCAGGTCTGGGCTTTTTATCTACTGCTGTTTTTGTATTCGCCAGTTAGCCACACTCATAACAGCTCCAGATAAAAAAAAGAGAAGCCTCCCTGGACCCTTCTGGCACCTTCTAGGTTTCCTGTTAGTCTCTGGAAACTTTGTTTATAAAATCTCAGAGACGTGAGCCAGCTTAGCTTCCGATGTGGCAGAAGGTGCTGGCTGGGAGAGGACAAGGACAGTTTAAGCTGTTAGCAGGGGATGGGACCTGCTAAGCTCATCTAAGTCTTGACAGCATTTCCCGTCCGGGCGACGATCTGAAATATGACCATTCGTGCTTTTGACGGCCTGTAATTCGGAAATTGTGTTTAAACAAGTTGTTTTATGTCCATCCTTCTAAGAGAGTGATGGAAGAGAAATGTCTGGAGATCTGAGAATTTCAAACGAAAAATAATCTCGGTGTATGTGTTGGATGAAGTCCACAAATTGACTAACGTGCATTCACGATCGGAGCAACATGATGATTTATTTACCCAATGGCTTCTGTCCTTCAGTACACTTACTTAGCCCTTGGGACTAGTATTTATTGATCCAGGCAAAATAATTAATCATGCTTGGGTTTTCTTTTTTAGTTTACAACATTAACAATAGAAGCGTTTTAAAATGACTTTTCCACATACTAGATGCCCCTGATGAGGAGAGCAGTCATCAGTTAAATATGTGAGGTCTTAGATGGAGAATGGGGTTTTCAGGCTGAACCAAGGGAACTGAATTTGCTGGTGACTGTTAAGCAGTTTACAACTTCACCTCTGAAGTACACACCTGATATTTCTACAGTAAATATTTTTAGATTGTACACATACAAATTTTGTTGGTGTTTATGGGCATTTTAGCCATCAGAGCTATCGCAAAAATGATAGCTGTTGTGTTTTTAACCACTCTTTCTCCCCTTTATGAGATGAAGATTCATTTTTGTTATCTAAGCTAGGATCTTCCTGTGGCTGAGGTTTAATGACAGGAAGCGATCAGGACTCTAAACTGAGTGATCTCACAAACCAAAAACCTTTCATGTTGTCGGTTTCCAAAACGGATTCAATAAACATCATTTTGTACACGTTACCTGCCCTGTACCCATGCTGTGTGCCTTGATTGAATTTGCAAGTCCGGCAGTCCATTAAATCTTTATACATGTCCTGTCTTCACACTCTCTGTGCCCGCTTTTCCTGCCTCCACACCAGGGTTAGGCAGCAGCCCACCTCCGCCAATCTCCGGTGGGTTTTCTTTGCCATCCTTGCCTGGTTTGCCAGTCATTTCCAGGAGGAACAACCTGTCTGCGGCACTTGGAAAACACCAAACAAAGTGTGCGAAGGCAAAGCCTCTTCTAAAACCAGCTTGGTGATTCCCGGAGTGTTTGAGCTAGAGGGAACGCTCATCGTATTTACTCTTGGACTCTCTCTCATATATTTCCATATGGTTCTGTTTGGCTGAAAGAATTTATGGTATTTTACCTTTGAAGGAGGGCCGGAGCAGCATAAACCTGAGACCTCTGAAGGCATTGTAAGCACATTTAAAGAGGTGTGACCTGAACCGATTGAAGATTCAGTTCAGGCGGTAAAGGAGAGTGTGTACATTTTTGTTGCGTCTTCAGAGACTGTCATTATGGGAAATAGCCATGGAGCGTTTGGCACCACCGTTTTCACTCATCCATCCATCCATCATCTGCACCTCACGTATTTGCAGAGCTGCCACTGTGTATAGGCACTGTCATCGGTGCTGGGGTTACAGTGATGGACAAACAACCAAGGTGCCTGCGCCTTTGGCGCTTACAATCGAACGAGGTGTCGGGGGTGCTGGCAGTCAGGTCGACACAGGCATTTCAAATACTGAACAATACCAGATGAAATAAAATGGCAAAAGGCAGTGACTTAGAGGGTGATGAGAGGGCGACCTTAGGTATGAGGTGGCCAGAGAAGTTCTCTCCAACGTTGACGAGCTGAGACCTGAATGATAAGGAACCAGCCTTATAATCTGCTTTCATTTTCTATCACTGCCTTAACAAATTACCACAGATTAGTAGCTTAAAACACACACATTTATTATGTCACTGGGACATGGGCTGGAAGTCTGATGTGGGTCTCTGGCTCCTGGCTCTTTTCACTATCTTCAGAACCAGCAGTGGTGGTTTGAATCCCTCTTGTATCATGTCACACCAACCTACATTAGGCCTCCCTCTTCCACTTTTAAGGGCCCTTGTGATTTCATCCGGCTCACCCAGATAATCCAGGATAATCTTTATCAAGATTTCTGTGGGCACTGTGCCTGCTGTGGGCATTGTGTCTGCTGCCCGCTCTTCTGATGTTTCTCTCAGAGAAAGTCCAGCCACATGATGTGCTGGGGACCCAGGGAAGATGGGACTGTATCAGGCAGGTGGGTGCTGGTCTCAGTGTCCAGGGCAGACTGGCTAGCCTGGCCCAGAGGCCTTGGAGCCTGACCTCCACCCACCATGGCCCAGACTCCTGCCATGACTACGATTCTTGAGTCCTTTGCTCAAATCTTTTTCTTGTTTCTCACCTCACATGCCTGTCAGGCTCTCATCATCCCTTGTCTGGACTTCTACAACTTGGTATCACCTGAATTTCTCTGCAGACTTCATCTCTCCCTATGGATGTCCCTAACTGATTTTTCTAAAATGCAGTCCCTGCTTAAAATTTCTCCCTGTCTCCCAAAAAAATGTATATACCTAAACTTGACTTCCAAGTCCTTCCATTGCTCCAGAGAGCTGCCTTCCGCCTCCACACCCTCCCTCCCTGCTCCTGCTGCTCACTCTCCCTTCTCCAGGTAGAAGGAGCCACTTCTGCCTCTACACGTTCTCAGGTGCTGTCCCAGGAAGACAAGGCCATGTAAGGTTTCTGTTTGCATGCCTAGGGCCTAGCCATACAGGGAAAATTCAAAGTCATGTACATTGAACAAATTAATGGGATGGTAATGATTCTGATCTTCACTTCTTTCCTCCCAGGTATTTACAAAAAGGACCTTCATTTCTTTCCTTCCTCCATAGCCAGGGACCTTCCCCATGCTGCTCTCCAAGCATATTCCAACGGAGGCCGTGTGGCCAGGTGACCCCGTGCACACAAGTGGTGGCCAGGTCCGAGCCCTTCTTGGAGTCCCTCCCCTTTCTGCTCCAGACAGTGGCTGCCATGTCCCTGCAGAGAGCCAACCCCTTCACAGGGCTGCTGCTTTGCTCCCGAGTCAGCAGCCTCTTTCTTGATCTGTGCCTTTTCTGAGAAATTCCTTTGGGGCCTGGAACATGTGCCCGAGGGAAGGAAAGAGCGTCCCATTGTTTGTAGCAGGGCCATCTCTTTGAAGAAATCCTCCGGCCAAGAAGTAAGAGGGAGTGTCTCCGGCCGTGTGCTCAGGCCCGAACTTCCTTGTCCTCACAGCCCGCTGCTTCTCAAGGCAGATTCAGATTCTGCTGTCCCAGTATGCCAAGCCCTATGGGGGCGATCCTCGCAACAGCCTTGTAAGGCGGGTATCACCCCCATTTGGCAGATGGGGAAACTGAGGCTTGGGCTCTTTAAATGATGGAGCTGGGACTCAACCCCAGGTTCTTTAATCCCAAATCCGGTGGTCAGACCTCTCTGTTCCATGAGGTACCCTGGCTTGTAGAAAATGAGAAAGCAGAACAGAGCAGCCAGGGGCACAGTCTCCTCAGCCTCCTAGGAAGTGAGCCAATTTCAGGGTTTCCAGAAAAGTGGAGGAATGAAACTGCCTCTCTTGCTCTTCTCCAGACGCTTCTAGAAAACCTCATGGGGTAGAGAAGAGGGGGGACTCTTGTGTCCTGGACAGCAGATTTCTTAATGTAGAAAAGATTTTAGTGTTTTTTCCCCCCTTTTAAAATGAGTATGTTTAAATTTGGCTTTAAAAAGTAATAATTTAATAAGTTCAATAATCATTTAACAAATAATACAATTAATAAGCTTATTTTTAGAATCAATATTCAATTTAAGATACAAATTAAAAAACCTTTTTTTGGCTTTTAAGTTCAGCTTAAAATTTTATTATTCAATTTATAAGTCTAGCTGATTTTTAGCAATAACTAGGTCCAAGACTTGAATAATACTTGGACCTAGTTACAAACTTAGCACCTCAAACGCTTTTAAATGCATTTATAAATTTAATATATTCATTTCATTTTTAAGTACTTCAGTTTTTCTGACAGCATGCCAAATCTTTCCAAATCCTAAATTCTTAAAGAAACTAATAAACTTATACCTAAGAGAAACTTTAAATGTTCTTATGTTCTACTTAAACTTAGATGTCACTATTTTTTTTAAAAAAATCACAAATCTGAATTAATTACTCAACTATACATTTTAAAGTGGAGTTATAAAACTGACACTCTATAGGCCCTATTGAATTAAATATCGTGTCTAAAACATCAGATATGCACAAATTCCTTTCTAACATAAAAACATTGGTGCGATAGCTTTGTTTCTTTTAGACCTTTCTACACTTAAGCTTCAGCTTTCCGGTGGGTTGGTTGTTAAGCTGTTGCCTCTCAGCTCCAAGCTTCTGTATTTTGGGATGCTGGCGCTGGCGTTCTACACAGCACATTGCTGCTTCGTTAGCTGGGCCCCTGTTAGCTCTGCCAGTTGTGGGAGGGTAGGGGGCGCTCAAGGGAGCCTGGGAGGCCGACGGAGAGGAGCGCTGTGTTTGTCGGCATCACCTGACAGGGACCGTTGGGTCCAGGAGCAGCAGCTAGCTCCCATTTGCAGTTTTCCACCATTCCAGAACCAGTCTCGACATCTCCCCTGGGAGAGAGTAGCACCAGCTGGCCTGGGCCCCGCCTCAGGAGTCTGAAGCTCAGCTCTCAGGCCCCTCCTCCGACCCTTTAAATTTCAATCACCCACCGCTCTTCCTTTTTAACCCCCACTTCTGTGGTGGCAGCTGCTCCTTGTAGAACCACTCTCGGGATTCCTCTGTGTCCCCTCTTCACCATTTGTCCAATACCTGATTAGTAATTCTGGATATTAAATTCTCTCTGTTAAAATGATGGATGTGGCTTTTGTCCCCTGACTAGACTCTAATTGATGAACCAGGGTTGAAAACTGCACACCCGCTAAAGAAGACAATAACCAGGCCAGTTAACTGAGGTTGCTATTACCAGAAATTCCTTCAGATGTGAGACCCAGAGCTGCAGACATTCAGAGTAATTCTTCTCACCCTGACCCATCTAAGGAAACGGTATATTTCAAGTAATATTGGTGTTTGCTGCTCAGCGTCTGTGAGGTTACTGGACACTCGATGCTTGTCAATATCCCCAGAAGACACTGGATGCTATTTGCAATTACCAATGGCTTCATAACCTAAAAAAGTGATCCTGTAGGCAATTGTCTTGCATAAATATCTAGTTCTTCAGTCTACCTTCAAAAGTATGCCTTTTCACCAAATCACTCATTAAATTGGTTCTTAATTTCCTTGGTCTTTTGGCCTACATTTAATGATCTTTGAGAAGAACCCTAAGCAATGTAAACATATGGACCCTAATAGGCTCCCGGATTCTTTCATATTCTCAGGACCACATAACTTTTAAGAAACACCTAAACTTCAGTAGGATATCAGTTAAATATCTCAGGTAGCTTTGTCCAGGGTCCAACTTATGAGGTCACTGCATTCTCTGTAGATTGAACCGGGATCCAGTCAACAGGAACTTTTACTGCCCACTCTAAGGGCTCAAAGAATGGAAATAGCATAAGGCTCCTCTTCTGGCCATAGGAGAATGGCTTGTCTCAGATTAATCTTCCTGCCAAAATAATTAAAAAAGGTGAACGAAATATAAAAAGCAACTGTCTGAAGGATTTGGAGAGTGCAGCGCAGGTGGGATCTGAGTGGCTGTGGTCCCTAAGAGAAGGAAAATGTTCTAGGCAAGCTTCACATTCATCCTGGTTTTTCCTGAGGGCATTTTTCCAAATCACTGGTGTGGGTGGAAGGTGGGAAGAATGGTGATAGTAGAGAGCAGCAGTCTTCCTGGGGTGAGAACAGAGTTTAAGGCTGCCAGAAGAGCTGGAAATTGAAGGGAGAGTGATAGAGAGGAGAAATGAGGAATGAGAAAGCTACTCTTCAAGATGTCGGCTGAGTCCTAAGGTGAGCATGCCGTGAGGACTCCAGGAAACCCAGCAGAAGACAGCAGCTGGGAGCTAAAGAGCCAAACAGGTTTCAGCTGTTGCGTAATGGTGTAGAGACAGAGATTCAAGTCCCACTGAGGTAGGGGAGCTTTGGCAAAC
>NW_011888812.1:2600503-2603783 GCF_000151845.1 Pteropus vampyrus
CTTGAGCTATGGAGAGTTTGGGGTTGGAGGGGACACTTTCAGGCAGAATTGCTGTCAGCTGTCACTCCTCTTAGTACCTAGGCCAGTGTAACTGAAAAAAACCTAGAGGGAAAATATGCTCAAGTTTGAGGCATAATGTGCTGTGGTGCTGGACAGCCAGGATGAGGTAGGGACCCTCTGTGTCTTCCAAGGTTCTGGGACCCCCAAGGATAATTCTGTAGCGAGTAACTATGATAACCGTTAATAATTATTCACAGCTTATTATGTCCAGGTGCCAGTGTAATCTTTGCTCTCTCTATATTGTGTCATTTGAACTTCATAACAAACCGGCAAAGTAAACACCATTATTATTAACATTTTACACGGAAAGAAACTGAGGCACGAAGAACATAATTAACTTGTCCAGAGCCACAGAGCTAATGAGTGGCAGCACCAGAGTGTGAACCAGGTACTCCCGCTCTAGAGACCTTGCTTTTAACCACTGTGGTAAACTCTTCTTCCATTCTTTGGGAAATGTAATCTAAATTACCAAGCAGAATTACAATCAATGAGAAAAGCAAGAGCTTGCTGGGCGGCCCCTCGGAGCCCCTGCTTTCCCATAGGGAAGCTGTAGTGCTTGAGAGAAATGCCCTCTGTGAGGCTCCCCACCAGTGTGCAAGGATCGCTATGAGGCTCCCCCCCAAACCTGCTACCAGAGAGCCAGGGAACACCAGATAGAGGTGAACTCCACAGAGAACCAGGGGTCACTATTTATAATTTAATCTCTTTCTCTTCTGTCACCCTGCTGCCACTGCAGTCAGCCAGACCCTTTTCCATGCCAAGTGAGAATAGCTAGGTGAGCTTTAAAAAGCAACTTAACCTCTCTTTTCTTCTTCTGCAAAATGCAGTTTATTATGCTTACCTTACAGGATTAGAGAAACACACATGCACATATAAAACTTACATACACACACGTATGCATATATGTAGGTTAGTTTAGGTTGTCTCTGGGTAGTAAAATCATGAGTGTTCATTGCAGCATTATGTGTAATAGCCAGAAGTTGAAACCAGCACAGCCATCGACTGATAAACGCATAGATGAAACGAGGTATGTCCACACAGGGAAGTCCTATTTGGCAATAAAAAAAGGAGCAGACTGTGGACATGTGACATGCTACATCATGGACAGATTTCAAAAACGTTATGCCGAATGAAAGAAGCCAGGAGATCACGGATTGTATAATTCTATACATATGAAATGTCCAAAAAGGCAACAAATTTATAGAGACAGAAAGTCGTTTAGTGGTGGCCTGGGACTGGAGGTGGGAATGGGGATTAACCCTAAATAGGCTTCGGGGGTCTTATTGTAGGGATGGAAATGTTCTAAAATGAATTTATGATGGTGACCGCACCACTTGATAAAGTTACTAAAAGTCTAGACCATAAACCTAAAATTGCATTTTCTTACTGTGGTAAAAAATACATAACAAAATTTGCCGTTTTAATCATTTTTAGGTGTATAGTTTAGTGGTGTTAAGTACATTTACATTTTGCAGCCATCACCACCATCCATCTCCAGGACTTTTTCGTCACCCCAAAGTGAAATTGTACGCATTAAACATCTCCCGTCTCCCTCTCACTCCATCCCTGAAAATCATCATCTCCATTCTATATCTATGAATTTGACTATTCTCCTGTAAGTGGAATCATACAATTTGGCTAATTTTGCTTAGAATGATGTCTTTGAGGTTCAGATGAACCTTATAGTGTAGCATGTATCAAAGTTTCCTCTTTTTTAGACTGAATAATATTCCATTGAAGGTATATACTACCTTTTGTTTACCCATTCATCCATTGGTGGGCATTTGTGTTTTTACCTTTTGGTTATCGTGAATAATACTGCTGTGAATATTGGTGTACAATACCTTAAAATTGGTGGATTTTATGATATGTAAAATGTATTTCAAACTTATTTTAAAATAAAACAGACTATTTTTTTTCAAAATTTAAAGAGCCAATAAATGATAGATGCTGTTATTATCGATAACTTAAAGAATGGCAAATTTTATCAATGAAATGAGTTTGTAAAATTTAAGTTAATTTAATAAAAATACATGTTTATGATTTTTAATAAAGAAAAAAATACAGAAAAGTACAAAGAACAAAAGAATTTGTAATCTTACTTAGAACCACTGAAAGATCCTGTACAAAAATTACTAAATTTTAATCTTACTTGAAATTAGTGGAAGGAACTAAAATATAATGAGTAAGTTGTTGAATTTAAGATGTTTATTCACAACAGAGAGATTCACTCCTAAACTATCCTTCTTAAGGCAAATGAAGTTATGAAAAAATATTGAGGTTGGTTTTTCTATTTAAATTCACGTTTCTTTTTTTTCTCCCCTTCCCCCCCTTATTAATACAGTATTTATTTGTCTTCCCTCTGTCAAACCCTGAGCCAACTACTTTCTACAGGCTGCCTGGGGAGGTATAGGAAAAGGAACATACAAGGTAGATGAGACACTGGAGAAAGAACTATGGGAGGTGGAGACACCTCCTTTACATAGCGAAGAGGATGATAAAGGCCACCATCAGGCAAAAGAGCCCCATGGCCTTTGAGAGGGCAAAGCCCAGAATGACATGGCGTTGAAGAAGAGCTGTGGTTTCAGAGAAGGGTTCCCGACTTAACCAATGATGAGGCTTCCAAACACAATCTCAATTCCAGCCCCAGAGCCAGCCACCTCTACTGCAGCAGCTGCAGCCGCAAGGAACTTGGCTGCTGTGTCAAAGTCCCTTGAAATGGCGCTGCTTTGGAAGCTGCAGCTAGAAATAAGTGAGGTTAGGGAAGGTGAGGCTGCCAAGCTGCTGAGGCTCTCATCTGACAGTGTCTCAGGTTGTTTCAGTACCACTGTAGTCAGTGATCTGTTCAGCAGTTGACTAAGGAGAGGGTGGAGACGAACTTGGTGCAGGCATACATTTTCAAGGGATGAGATGCTGTGGTAAGGGAGCTGTTCCTGGGGGTAAAGAAGACAGAGAGGGGTGGGATTAAATTCATGTTTCTTGATGGTCAAAGTTTAATTTCCCTAGGTAGACAATCATTTTATCAGAATCAGAGGAGATTTCTGATGTTTAAATAAATTAAGTGCCTGAAATTTTAGATTAAAGACAAAAGAACAAAGTTGAAATTCTTAGCAAACCTTGAGATAAACCTCAAAGAGAAATTATTAGAGAATGATTGGCTCGTAAGTCAAATAACTACAAAGATGACAGATTACTTATTTAAAAAGCAGGAGGAAGTCCA
>NW_011888812.1:2604893-2618412 GCF_000151845.1 Pteropus vampyrus
CCCAGCAAAGCTACCATTTAGAATCAAAGGACAGAAAAAGAGCTTCCCACACAAGAAAAAGCTCAAGGAGTTTATCACCATTAAACCAGTGTTACAAGAAATGTTAAAAGGACTTATTTAAGAAAAAGAAAAAATATGAATAAAAGGGCAATAACTACATATCTAGCAACAATTAGTTGAAATGTAAATTGATTAAATGTTCCAATTAAAAGACACAGGGTGACTGAATGGATAAGAAAACAAAACCCTTGCATATGCTGTCTACAAGAGACTCATTTCAGATCTAAAGACACACACACACAGACGGTAAAAGGATGGAAAAGGATATTTCATGAAAATGGAAATGAAGAAAAAAGAGAGCTGGGGTAGCAATACTTCTACCAGACAAAATGGACTTTAAAAAAGGGTTATAACAAGAGATGAAGAAGAACCCAGTAATCCCATTTCTGTGTATTTATCCAAAGAAACCTAAAATACTACTTCAAAGGGACATGTGAATCCATATGTTCATTGCAGCATTATTTACAACAGTTAAGATATGGAGGCAACCTGGGTGTCCATCAGTGGATGGGATAAAGAAGAGGTGGTACATACATACAATGGAATATTGTGCAGCCATAAAAAAGAATGACATCTTGCCATCTGCAACAACATGGATGGACCTAGAGGATATTGTGCTGAGTGGAATAAACCACGTAGAGAAAGACAAATACGTGATTTCATTTATATGTAGAATCTAGAGAACAGGATAAATAAACAAACAAACCAGAAACAAGCTCATAAATACAAAAGGCATTTTGATTGTTGCCTGATTGGAGAAGGGGATGGGTGAAGGGCGGGAAGGGATTAAGAGGTAAAAATTGGTAGTTACGAAATATTCATGGGGATGTAGAGCATAGCATGGGGAATATAGTCAGTAGTATCATAATAACTATGTATGGTGTCAAATGGGTACTGGAGCTATTGGGGCGATCACTTATACAAATGTCTATTCACTGTGATGTACACCTGAAACTAATATAATATTGTGTATCTATTATAATTTAAAAAAATATATAAAAATTTTTAAAAAGCAGGAGGAAGTGATTGTAGCTAGTGTTTAAAATAAATTCGAAGAGGTTATACATGAATTCTGAGTATCAGTCAGTTTTCTCTTCCCTCTGAATTGATTGGTTCTTAGTTTTGAATATATCTGCTCCAGCCCAAATTTTCTCACTCAGAGGTGAAGAGTCCATACATTCCATGTTCTTCATCCACTGTAAAAAAAGAATTACTGAAAACTTGGTAATAAGGCAGAAAGTTGAGCTGCATGTTCTTTCAAAGCCATGCTGGGAAATCAATTAACGAGTTCACACAAGGATTATTGCATTTTCTAGGAGAATGTATTTGCGTTTGACTTTGCTATTTATTATTTGATTATCACCCAAATGCTGTGAAGTTACTTGTTAATTTGTACTTTTTTATCTGGTAGGAAAGATACACCCAAAGGTTGTGATTTTATTAGCCTGTAGGATATTAACCAGTTTCTTCTGTAACCTAGCAATCTTATTCTAACATTTTTTGTTTTGTTGTGAAAATACTTTTCTTGGTGGATTATATAAACTCTTTTTTCCTCAAACGCTCTTGGAATCAGCTTTACCCTCAAAAGGTTCTATCATAAATTAACGAGCTGAACAAAACCTGTGACACACATTCATTCTGTATTTAAATGAGAGCCACAATTTTACCAATTTAACAATTATATATTGAGTTAGTCGATAGACCTCAGACTGTACTCTCTCCTCCCATCTCCTGTGATTCTGTGTGTGTTACTTGCCACTGAGTTGAATCTGACTCTTGGCGACTCTATGAATGAGTGATGTCCACCATGTCTTGTTCTCAGCTCCTGTAGACTAATGCCAATTGCTTCTTCTATAGAGTCAATCCGCCTCATATTTGGTCTTCCTCTTTGTCTGATGCCTTCTGTTTTTCCCAGCATTGTTGTCTTTCCCAAAGAAACCAACATTCTCATGATGTGCGCAGAAGTAGGACAGCTTCAGTTCTCTGATTACTTAACTCTTTATTTTGCAAAAAAGTCCCCTGGGGAGCCAATTTAGAATGCAGATTCCCCTGCCTGCCCCTCAGAAAGCCTAACTCTGGGAGTTCAGCATGGGGCCTAATGATACAAATTTTAATCAGTACCCGAGGAGATTCTGAGGCTTTGGTCTTCAGATAAGACATCTTGAGAAAGTCCCACAGAGATCTGTGTGCTGGTGATTGTCCCAATGCTGACTTGGTTCTCACTGTTCGGCGAGGTCAGAGACAAATGCGGTTAAACATTGAAGCCTTGTGATAGACTATTTCCCCAAACTTCAAATTGGCGATGGCAGCTGACCTCAGATGTTCATCCACCCCATTGGTGGTATCAGTACGGGGGGGCTTAGGGAGAAGGGGCAACCAGGTATCTGTATATATAGCTTAAACCTCGAGAAATTGCTGCTATTCAACAATTTTTTGACCTTACAAAAATGGTGGATTTGTATAGGTTGACCTAATAATTTCTCAGGTGTTTCTAAATTGAAGCTAATTTGGCAACCAACTTGTGAATATGACAATTGGGACATGGAATTTCTAATATTTGGGGAAAGTATTTCAACTTTCATCAGACTTACAGCAAAAAAAAAAAGAAAGAAAAAAAAGGATTCTCTTCCTAGAAAAATGCACAAAGTACAATTTTTTGCGTACCATCTCAGGGGGATTTATTGGACTCCTTAGAAGTCCAGGAACTCCAGGTTAATTCTAGTTTACCGATTTTTTTTTTTTTTCTGAAGGCTGCATTCTTTAGAGATGGAGCTTTGCTGCCCCCTACTGCCACATAGCTCTTAAACTGGGTTGGCTCCATTCATGCCTGTCTTCTAAGCTCTGAGCTTTGGAGGGGCTAGAACAAGCTGTCATCTTACACCAGCTGACAGAATGGTCCAGTTAGGCACAGACGTGTTTACTTATAACTCACAGACTGTATTGAACTGTTGTTAGTACAGGATGTGGGGAAATTTCCTGCTTTGGTGGAACACCATGCGTTGCCTAGTTTAGAGAGCAACCTTCGGGGTTAGCTGCTTCTGGTTCTAAGGAAGCTATTTTACAATTCTGTCCTGTAGGTAACTGAGAGCAATGAGAAATAATTCTTGTTTCTAGACTTCTTGACGTCTCTCCCCTACCCAGGAAGAAGCTAAGTCTTACCTCCATTTGGACATTCATTGAAATATTCCTGGTTTATGTGTCTGTTTTTGGATTCTCCTTTGAATGGGTTATAATATCAGCCAAGTTCCCTCAGTAAGAGTTAATAAAATACCTAGCTTGTGCTCACTTGATATCTGTATAAGAGCCATAATTTGACTTTTTTTTTAAAATTATCCTTTAACAAAGGCCAAGATCATATTAGATATATATGATTCCCATCTCAGATATGTCAGGGCTGGCCCTTTCCTTGAAAGCTCATGGTTTAATTAAGGAAACACTCAAAATTGCCAGTAATCTGAGATTTTAAGAAATGAGTCCCTCCTCTCTTCATCTAACTCCCACCTTATTCAAAAGGTAGCGTCCTATCTCATTGCCTCAGGGGCAAAAACAAAATAAAGCAAAACTAAAAGCCAGAGGAGTTTGCAAATCTTTCTGGATTCAGTCCACAGAATAAGGAGGAGCAGTGGAGCGGGAGAAGTCCCACATCTGGAGAAACAGAGAGGACATGGCGCTTTTCTTCCACGAAACAGAGATTACCTCAGGCCAAACGAAGAAGCAAGAGCACCAGGACCAGAAAATATCATGATGCACCAGACGTAGTAAAAACAAGTGTTTCATAAACTTTTCGTCTTCGTTTACTGTGCCTATTATTCATATCTAACTATCATTTATCTATCGTCTATCATCTAATTTAATGTAGGTAGTGAGCAAAAAGCTAAAGGATTGGAAAACACTGATCCTAAAGGCGTTAAAAAAAAAAAAATCAAATTCAGCTCTATTAGCCTAGTTGTATTCGGAAAACCGGATTTCTTTCCTTTTCTTTTTTAAATAATGGCTCCAAAGCATCAGATTATGTTTAAAATGAGTTTACTGTCAGGCTCCTAACTGCTTTAAAAGGAATGACAAGTTACCTTTAAGCTCTTTTGGTGGGGCTTTTTCTCCTCTATCTAGACACCTCAAGTGAAATGACCAGGTTTGGGGGGGCAGGAAGGGGTGGGGGAAGGAAACCTGGGATTAAGACAAAGAGTGCAGACCTCAGAGAGGGGGCTGGCTGGATCTCTCCTTTCCTCCCTCTCCCCTTTTCTCTTCCTTTTCCCTTTTAATTAACCTCCGTCAATCAAGCAGTCAGTGGGAAGGCAGTTAAGGATGGGGATAATTTTGCTGGATTTTAGGATCTACTTTTCAGTGTGGTTTTATTATTTAACTTTCAGGAGCATCAATTATGTGAAGATCAGACTCACGGACTAATTTTTATATTAAAATTTACAAGCTCCCTACCCAGACCAAGCAAAACTTTTGTGATTATGCTTCATTTCATGACAAGGCTACAATTGTTATTTTATAAAATAATCCTGCTCCTACTGGTCCCTGTACAAAAGTTAATTTTAAAAATGTTGACAGCAGTGTAACAGACGTTTACAAGAATAAACTAGAAGTGTCAAGAAGCTAAACCCCAAATAGAAGTGAAATATTGTAAAAAAATTTATGGCTTATTCTGGGATTAATAATAATATTTCACTTTTGGAACTTTAAAAATTAAGGTGGCATTGTGTAAAGTATTTATGTGTCTTACCAGCTTTTAAACCCCACTTAGGGAAATTGAGTCTATTTTGAAAGAGACAAAGGTCGGCCCATAGAAAGCTTACTAAAAATGATTTCAATTGCCCCACAACAGAGGCAGCCATCACTTGAACCATCCAGGGTGTTTACTAGCCACGGCCCAGTAGGGAGAATGGAGGCTTCTCATTTATCAGTTGGGAGTAAGATGATGCTGTTATCTGGTTTCACACTCTCTATTTACCTGTTTAGTATTCTCTCTTTGGGCCTGATTTTGTTTTGCAAAATGCAGTCTTAGAGGCCCCAGGGCAGAAACTACAACCTAAACCAAGGACTAGAATGAATCCCCATTTGCTATTTCCTGAATGACCAGAATATTAATTTTGTTTATTCAAATATAAGCTAGTACTTGTGATTGTTCTTCCATCCTAATATAGTGATTTACAGTCTCCAAAATAGATCAAAAAGAAAGAAAAATCAAAGCAGTTTATTTTATTTAAAAACACCTGGAATATCACTTACATTTTAATACATATATATATTTCATTTTAATCAACAGTACTTTTTTTGATAAAGATATGAATGCAAAATACAGGCTAATAAGAGAATATCAACAACAAACAGGAGGGGTTAGGCATGTCAGTTGGGCATTTATTTTCTTCTAATTAATATTCAATAAGGTGCCATTCAAGGAACACTGTTTTGGTCGGATCCTTTGCAACTGACACTGGAGAGCTGGGTGGGGCGAGAGTCCAAAGAGGGACCCGACCCAGAGCTCTGGTGACCAGGTTCTTGTCTTATCCCTTGTCGAGAAAGAATTCAAGGACACGACAAACGGAAAGCAGGAAAGCAAATTTTACTAAAGCAAAAGTACACACTTAAGAAAAAGTGCGGGCGGGCAAATTTGGAGACCAAGTCCGGCTGAGCTGTCTGTATGATGGCTGGGCTTTTGTTTCTCTTGGGAGACAGGGTATTTGCCATGCAGGTGGTATTACAATATTATGATTAGCCAAAGCTGAAAAAAGGACAAGAGAAAGACTCCAGAGCCTTATCCTGGGTGTGGGGGTGATCTCCTAAGGCTATCCTTCCTGTCTTCCAGCCTTGGCTTGTTTCTTAGGCTTGGCGTCAAAACAGGGAGAGGGCAGAGTAAAGGACTAAGGAAAAATTCCAGAGCCATATCCTGGAGGAGAGGAGGACTGTCCCTAAGCTGACTATCCTGCTTCACAACTACTTCTAAGGTGTGATTTAAAGTAAAATATCCTTTGTACCTTTGTGAGATAAATGTATCTACATTCACAATCTGCGTTTAGAAAGAACAGGTCCTACTTCTCTACTAAACGGAGTAGAGATCCTGCTATCCCTCTGTCAACTCTGCAATTCAATTGTACAGACCTGATGGAGACCATCTGAGACCAAGCTGCAGGCAGGATCCTGGCTCGTTTTCTGTGTTGGGGAGGGGAGGGGAGGGGCGGGGCAGGGGAGCCTTGTGGAAACTCATGTGTGTTGCAGTAAATCTGGATAATTCCTTTAAGCATCCCTCACCCCGTACAACCTGTTCCTGATCTTAACACCGATTTTCGGTCTTTTCTATGATTAGTGTCCTCCTCCTTCCAAATTTGCATTCACTCTCTCTCACAAAACACATTATTTGCAGAGTCCAGATGGATTAGGAAAACCACTCACACAAACTCCGTGGTGACAGTTAAGTTCTAAGCAACAGCAGGCTTTTTGACCAGATGCTGACCATTGCACGTGCTTTGATTTCTCAAGTCAGAGTTCATTCCATAGCTTGTCTTAGTTGTAAAATTATAAGAGGGTGCCTGGATTCATAAAAATGTCTTTCTTAATAGATCTAAACATTAATAAATGTTACCCGTTACTTATGTCCTCACTTTACAGGTAGATAAATGGACACAAAGACAAAGAGAACTGATTTACCCATGTTCAGTCAGGAGTGAAATCTAAGTTTCTGAGTTCCTAATTTAGTGGTTTACATACTAACTTACACTGCCTCTTCAGCCCGCTGGGAACATAATCCTGGAACCTTATATAAACAAAATGGACCCCAAATTACGTTCTGATTAGTGAAATTAATTGAAGTTTATCAAGTGTGAAAACAACATTAGAATATTTAGCACAATTGATTCAGGACTTTCAGATAAATCCATTATAAAAAACATCCCTTCAGGCAAGATAAAATTAAGATTCAACAGAACAGTTTTGTAACTGTTGACAAGTTTAAAACTAGCTTAAAGTGAGCACTACAATTCCAGCTGCAACACATAGTTTCCCCAAAGGGTTTAAGACAACTTCATTAAAACTGCTCAATTACCTTAGCCCTGAGATTTTAAAAGATGAACCAAGCTTGAAGAAGTCATATTAAAAGTAACATCCATTAAGCGACAAGGCAAATGTAACAAAATGTTATTTGTAGATTCTAGGTGGTAGACGTTCACTGTACAATTCTTTCAACATTTCTGCACGTTAGAAAAATTTCAAAATAAAGTGCTGGGGTAAAAAAAAGCAAAAAAAAAAAAAAAAAGAGTAACATCTATGCCTTACCACCTAAAACGTAACTTGTTTTACAAATGAACTACCAGAAACTGGTCAGCTTATCAACCAGTATTTTCACTAGAGGTTCATTAAGTAGCTGAGTGTGTACTATGTGCCAGGCACTGTGCTAAGTACAGCGTTTCAGAAGTGAAGTGTCCCTGTCGCTCGCAGTTTACATTCTCTCGAGGACTACAGTAGAAGAGAGCTGTTATTTTGAGCTTCTAGGACCACTAAACAATTTCCTTCTTCGAATACAAGAAACTACATGCCCTTCTTTCCACTGGCACTTGTTTTACCCCAAAATCTACCTGGGAGAATGTTGGGATAAATACAGTCAGCCAGCAGAGGCCAGGAAGCTCTAATGAGGGGAGGATTTTCAGAGAAAACGGCTCGGAAGCAGCATCACATTTGCAGGTTGGTGCCTTTCTGGGAGCCAAACTGCACCTACAGTATTCAGAGCCTCAAGCTTTGAGAAAGAAGAGAACGTCTCCCTTCTCTCTTGTCCTAAAGGCTGGGCTAGTTACCTGCTGAGAAGGCACTCTGAGAGAGGAAAAGCACCTTAACTCCTCATTCCATAAAATGTTTTCCCTATCTGGAATTATTTTTCACTATTTTATAACCTTATAACAACCCAAATTTTCAGGGAGGAAAAAGCTTTAGCACATTAAAGGCTTCAGTGACATTTAGCCAAACTAGGCATCTCCTTGCAAGTGTTCGTCTTTGACTAAAAGTGAAGGCTGTAATCGAATGTTACAAGCAGCGGAGCCACATCTGATTTCATCAGATCGTCTTTCTGGATACTGGGAATTTGGAAGTGCTAACTGCATTCCATAGACACGACAGCAACTGTGAAACTAACTACGGCTTACCATGGGAAACTGGAAGTTAAAAAAATGAATTTGAATTTTGAAAGAAAAATACAAAGAACTATTTATTGTCACTTTTTCATCTCTTTAAGGTATTGCGCATCACAAAAACACTTACTGGTATTTTACATAAAACAATGAGTAGAATTTAATTGAGGCAAGCCAAGAAAGAGTAGCAGTAACTGAATAAAGGAGAAGTACTTCAAAGTCTCAAGTTAGAAAAACTCTCCAATAATTAAAAATGTTTTCCAGTCACCCAAGACCGAAGGATTCCCCCGATAAAGATATGACAAGCAATGGCGCCTCTTTAAGGAGAATATATCCTAACTGCATGCATAATTCATAAACATGCTATTTTTGGAAGACTTACTGGCATAAAACAGTAATGGAGAACCATTTCATAATTTTATACCTGCCAGAAAACTAATTGCTAGAGATCAACCAAGATCTCTATTCCATCATTAGGGAAGACACTCATCTCATTCTATTTCACCTTTTTCTCTTGTATTTGTTTTTATTCCTTAAAAGTTGACTCATATTGTAGTACAGCCAGAAACTGTCATTGCTGCCAACAGCCAAATGGTAGTGAAAAACTACCAAACTACAAACCAACATCCTGACGTGTTTTGCAATAGCAAAATGCATGACTTGAAGCAAGTTTCACTCAACTCTGGGTTGGCCGTGTCTGGGAAAAGAGGAAACTATTTCTAATTTAGCAATGTCAAAGAACGATGTCAAACAATAAATATGTTAAAATGTTGACATAATATCAAAACATGGCCCAAATTATTTGTAGGCCAACTGGATGAAACTAGCTTGTTTCACAGAGTGGGGCGGATTTGGAAAAATAGGAGAGACTAGTTTTCCGGAAAGGCTTGATTCTGAATTGAAGTCTTAACAAAAGTTTCTTTTTGGAATGACAGTTTGACCATTGTATTCCCTAGTCACAATGAATGACCAGTATAAAATAAATGGCTGGTTTATTATACAATGCTGACTGTTGAGTGTTAAAAAAATTGCTTATTAAAATTCAGATGAGACCCAGCTGATGGACACTAAATTCAAGTATTATGTCAGCAAAAAATGAAGCAATTTTCTACTGGCAAAATCCTTTTTTAAGTATTGTTGACATGCTGCTGATAAAAATTTCTTACAACAAAATTTTATGGTTGGCATAAATCTTAGAAATATCTAATACAATTCCTTATTTTACAGATGGGAAACCTGAAGCTAGGAGAAGTTGAAGTTAGACAAAAACAAAAAAAAAACTGTTATTGTTTGGATTAAGATTCCTGAGTAGAACAAAATAACCAAAGCAGGAAATGACTCCTCAGTACCTAATGCACAGCCACGCTTTTAATAGAAATTTGACCGGACCAGGAAGCTTTTAAATATCATTTCCTTTTTTGGTGAGGTTGAATGTTTTACAGCATTTAATTTTTTTCCGACAAAAGTACATTTATTGTAGAAAATGTAAAACATACAAGAGCACAAAGAAAATGAGTCATCAAAAGTAGTATATTTCCTTCAGGCTTTTCCTACACAACAAAAATAACTACCATTTACTTTTCAAATGGAACTCGACCATCATGTATTCATTGAAAAACCACCATAGGAAAAGCAGTGGTGCAGGTGTCCCTACCTCGAACGTGGTGCTCCGATGATTCTCAGAGGTTCGTTGGGAAGCATAACAGCTGAGACACAAGCTCCTAGGAAGCAAACTGCCAACTAGCTGACGATCAGGTGATATCAACAGTGGCACTGGGGAAGAGGATCTCTGCATGACCTTTACTTTCACTTTATAACCTAAACCCAGCAGAGCAGGTGCCTAAACACGGGGTGGGGAGGGAAGGTAGAGAGAAAAGGAAAGGGAAAGGTCAAAGTGACCTTTCCAGGCTGCCTCTGCCTGGAACTGAAACCATTCTTCTCCACGGTTTCTTGGCCTCCTCTTGAAATTAAAGATGATCTTTCACACTGGGCAGCGGGCTTTGATTTGGCTTTTCTGGAGATACACTACGATCCCTCGTGACCAGACAGCTCTAAACAATCTCGTGTAAACAGTATAGTGTATGGGCCCTCTTAGATTCTTTATTAATAGCCATACAAGTTGGGGAACATCCTTAGATTTCACCATAAAATTTAATATCTATAGACCTTTGGCATAACAATCATCTCTACCTGTTAGGAACATTCGGCCACTTCAATACATTCCACATGACCCTCGTCAGGTATGAATTACTGGACTAAAGCAACCTACTCAAGTTCTGATGAGTTCGAACGTCAGTTTGGTGACTTCTCATCACTAATGATCTCCCAAGTATTAAGAGGAAATCAATTTTGTTCCACTTAACTGACATAAACCAGAGGGTATTCAAAAGAGCTTAACATTTCTGACAAATAGTTTTTGCCACCACCAATGAAGATGCCATATTAGCTGACTAGGTGAGTCATTTTACATTTTTATGTTGGTTAATTCATGGGTGCATTTCCTTGTCCTACAATCATTAAGCATCAGAGAACATAAGCAGGGCTGTGGAATTCACTCTGCATTGAACAGACAAAAAGGGAATTATGACATAACACTGAGCACCTGGTATCCACATGGTTCTCAGCATTCTACATTCTGGAGATGCTACTTTGTAGGCAAAGATATATGTAAGCAAGGTAGAATGAAACACTTAAACAAGAATTATTCAAGAGACAAGTTCACAAGGTTATGTATTCGGTTATATTTAAGGTTTAACTAGTCCCTGAATAGCCTTAGTCCCAGGCCTGGGGTGGGGTGGGGATAGGCGGAGACATGGTGGGGTCAATGAGAACTTTAAGTTTTCCAAAGATTAAGGGTCAGATCTTCTGAAATCTATCAGAGGTCAAATAAAATGAGAACTCAACTCTAAAGTAGTACCTCTTCTTGGTGGCACCAACACAAGGCAGTAGTGATTCTCAAGTTTAATATATTACATACAATACTATAAAAATAAGCTGACGTTTTTAAGGAATGTCCATTATTATTAAAAGGGTTGAGCTTTACTACTCTAACCCAGGGCTTTTGACAACAGAACACTCTGGAGCAAAAGCCCATGAAAGTACAACAAAGAGGTATACTGTGACAAAGAGCTGCTGCAATATGCCACCAACACTTTGATTGTAACAATTTTTGAAAAAGCGTAGGATGTGTAGATTCCCAAAGAAAAACTGCTTCAGGCAGATATTTGTAAAAGAAAAAAGTGGCAAGTAGCCTCTCTTCACTGGTGGTTACCTCTCTCCCATTGCCTTTTTTTGTTTGCATGTGATTACTGACAATAGGGCAAGGATAGGCAGTTTTTTCCATTTCCGGGTGGGTTTTTTTTTTTTTTTCCTTAAAACAAATGAGGCGATGCTATACCCCTGCATCAGTACTCCGTGGCTGAAAACCTTCCCTTCGAAGACTACCCATGTCGAAGCGGGTAGAGACTTCACAGCGTACTAATAAGGTATCATCCTTAATGAAGGTTCTTTGTCTTAGAGCTTCCAAATGCATAAAAGTCACGTAGCCAAAACCTTTTGGGTTCCGTGGGATTGTGGGTCTCTGGAAGGCCAGCAACTCTGGTTTTGCATCCATTATCTCTTCATGGTTTTGCCTTATAGGTGCTTCAGACTGATCAAGAATTGTAAGGCGTATTGTGCCCTGGAAGGGCCAAGGGAGATGGCTGTCATACTCTCCTTGCATTGTGTGGACAAAGAGGGATATATAGTTGGCACAGCGCTGAGCAGTTGGTAACTGAAGGTGCAGCCGCATGCACAGTTTGTATCCAGGTTTGCCTGTGTAGAATCCAGGACTATGAATGACAACAGGTTTTTCCTCTTCTTGAGATTTCAAGTGCATACCAAAGTTACCAATCTTCCAGATGTAAATCCCATTGCACTGCTGTGCTTCTATTTCAGCAACTTTGTCCTCAAGGGTTCGAATAGTTCGTTTGAGCTCACTTACATACATGCTCTGAGTTTCCATTTTCGCAGTCAGCTCCCGGATTTGATGGTCTTGTATTACAAGGCGACCTTCTAATTGTTGGATGGTTTCTTGGAAATTCGGGACCTCTGGGTGACACCCAGAGACCCGGGGCAGAGAGGCAGAATCATATGGCAGCATATCACGTTGAGGCACGGGAGCTAAAGCAAGGTTTAAACTCTGAACAGCCTGGGCCAACATTCTCATGTGTGACTGGGTATTCTCTTGCAGGTGGCGTGCCAAGTGAATCCTCTGCATCTAAAAAATCAAGCACGAGCCTTAGGTTGGGCACATATACTGTTAAGAACTAGGAAAGGGACCTAGTGAAGCCAAATAAAAGGTTTTTAAGTAACGTCATTACTACCTTCAATCCCCTATAACCTTGTCTCCATCAGATTCTTGATCCAATGAGACGATCTTGCCTCTTAATCCACTGAAAAAATGAGGCTACATGCCCATCTTTCAGATAAACGTTCCTTCCAGCCATAAAAGTATTAGGTACTTCTCTTCTGACGCAGAGATCCCTTGTCCAAGATTATTGCTTCATCTGGGGTCTAAATGACACCTGTCCCTTTTCAACACCTCAGAGATCCTGCTCAGTTACTCCCCTTCTTCTTTGTGTTCAAACATTCTCTCCCCCTAACCCTTCCCCTCAGAACACAATTAGTAAAGTCTTTCCCATTTAAAAAAAAGGCAAACCTCTCCACTGATCTTGAGTCTCCCTCTAGCTAATACTGTTTTATCCCTCCTCCTTTTATCAAGAGTAGTCTACCACCTGCCCTGGCTCTGATACCTAATTCATTATATAAATCTATTGCAAATTAGACTCTTTCCTATCTTCATACTCAGATCATCAAGAACATCCTGTTACATAAAAAATATATTCCTGATATAACATTTTTATTATATGAGCAATTTGTGTATATTACAGAAAAACAGAAAATATAAATGATCAAAAAGAAGTTACCTATTATCTCACCTATCATTAACATTTTGATACCTTTCTTTCAAGTATTTTTCTTTATGCACATAATACAAAATTTTCCCACAAGATGTAATCATACTATATATTATTTGCTCATTTTATTTTTTAAATTGTTAAATGCTTGCTTACTGTAAAAAAAGTCAGATAAAAAAGCCTAATGGAAAAGCAAGAGTGTAACTGCATTCTTCAGAAAGAACTTATCATAAATAATAATGTCTCAGACACCTGACAGAATTGATCACTAATCTTAAAATTAATTCTGAAGACTATAACAGTACGTTCTCCGTGTCTGGTTCATCAAGTTCTAAGACTATTTGCCATACACACTCACTCTATACGATCTCAATCATA
>NW_011888812.1:2619347-2624374 GCF_000151845.1 Pteropus vampyrus
GCTCTAGTCATAGATATTTCAAGCAGAAATGACATTAGAGACCATTTAACCCAATCCTTCATTTTACATAATCCAGAATAAGTCAGCAACATTTTTTGTAAAGGGTCAGATAGCAAATATTTTCAGCTTTGTAGACAGTACTTTGTCCCAAGTACTCAACTCTACCATTGTGGTGGAAAAGCAGCCATATATATATGACATACAGACACATAGGCATGGCTATGCTCCAATAAAACTTATTTATAAAAACCAGCAGTGGGCCAGTGTGGCTGGTAGGCTGGTTTGCTGACCATCAACTTTCTTGCCAGAAATCAGTGGACAAGTCAGTAGCACAACCTGGATCAAAACCTAGATTATTCTACTCTTAACCTAGGATTCTTTTCCTACATTGTTTTATTTATTTATTTTTGTTTTTAGGTATGCTGCATGGTTTCCTTTAAATAGTAAAACAAAGTAAAGAGAAAAACAAAGTGACACTTCATAAGCAAAAAGAAGTTTAACACATTTAAATTAAGGTTATGTTGGAAAAAAACTTATAGGACTCTGTTAACAGACAAATGGAAAAGTTTAGTCGAATGACAGGTTTCACTTGCTTCTACTTAGTAAGGTAATCGATTATGATCTCTGGGTTAGCAGATTTCATGGGTGTTATAAATAGTGACTAATATTCAAATTTTGTGCGTAAACTCCCCAAATGTCAGAAGACAGCAATCGGATGGAATTTTCCTTTTTCTATTAATAATAAAAATGTATAATTTTCTCTCGTACCTACTTCTGATGATACCCCATCAGTGGTCTACAAGACAAATGACCAGTGGGGATACAGATCCTGGAAAATCTCAAAATCTCTTCAATGTGTCTCAGTAGCTATAGAGACAAATCATGCTATGGAGACAAAACAGACCTGTTTTCTTCTATTTCATAGTTCTTTCAGCTGGTCTCTGGATACCTAAGACTCTTATTTCACAGTGTATACATAGGTATTTAAGGTTTTTTTTTTCAAATGAGGATTTTTGATTATTTGTATCTTAAAATTACCTGGTTTTGTCTGGAACGTTTATGAATATATATAAACAAATACTATATTAATGACTTAGAAATTTTAAGTAGAGAGGGGTATTTTATTTCTGAAGGTATTAATTTATATAAAAAATTTTCACAGAGTTCCAAAACTTCTTCAACCTATATTCATTTTGCCTTACTAATTTAAATTTTCAATTAAAAACCTCACTTATTTATGGAAATATTAATTTATAAAAGGGAATTATACCTGTTCTCTGATGAGCATAGTATTGCAGTATTCACAGATGACATTTGCCAAAGGACAGTTCTGGTCATGGATCTAAATTTTATTAGAGAAATATAAGAATTGCATGAGAAAATCTGAAAAAGTAAAAACAACCTATTTTTATAAAAAAAGTAATTTTTTCACTGTGAACAAATTAAGGATTTATCAATGTATGCAAAAAAAGGTAAGAATATATAAGTTATTTTCTCTCCCTTTGCCAGTGTAGTAATGAGATTCATCTCCCATTTTAGCTTTTTAAAAGAATATGAATATTACACAAAAGAGAATCTTTTAAATCACTTCTTTTAACCTGAGGCAGAACACTTATGACTTGTTTAGACATTATTTACCAATACCATATTCTCCACAGGCATTGTTCTAAAAATTTCCAGCAGCAGTATGATTTAATTAAAACTCTTATCAGGAGGGTTAAAGAACAGAAGCCTTAATAAGGCAGGTGGCATTGGTGCTCAGATTCTCACAGGCCCTGGAAGGGTGAGCCTTGTTTTCTAGAATACAATGCATTTAAGAAATAATTAACCTACCAGGTTAAGTCCATTTAATTTACTGAAGTTTAGGAACATATCAATTTGTTCTAATTATGCCTCAAACTTCTCCCCATTTTTAACAAGTTAGCTGACTTTTTCTGAATATTTCATCAACTTAATGAATATGCTTGATCTCATAAAAAAAGTAGGGAAAATTACAAAGATATACTTATAACAAATAAAGTTTAAGAAAGTATCTTAATAGCTATAAAATAAGATAAAGTATGTTATTTATGTAGGTTATTTTAGTAAAGAAGACATAGGATGGAGATCCAGGACTAGGATCTCAGTCTAGCTCCGCTCTTACAATATTAAAATAAAATTACTTAAGCTCTCTATATCTCGGTTTCTGAATGGAAAAACTGTTCTATCATCATGATACTGTCAGGTGCCATACGTTTCTTTTTAAAGATGAACATTTTAGCGGTAGTGTAACATATGTACAGAAAAGTGAATTCCTTATATGTGTGAAGTCATAAAAGGGAATTCATCATATATAGCTTGATGAATTATCACCAAAGAAATACATTATGTGGGATTTGATTCATTCTCCATAAAAGTTTTAACAGCCCATTTTCTTTTTCAAAGAGTAAAGTATAAGTCTTAAGTTATCATTCTACTTGTTTGTCCTCTAATCCAAGACTGGTCATTAAAATATCACATAGAAAAGTAGATTGGGATATATCTTTCCTAGGTTTTGTTACGTGCAGTGCAGATCTACTTACACTGGTAAGTAGTATAAACATGTTTTCTAAGAAAGATATGCAAATATAAACTAGTTGTGGGTTTACTAAAATGGTTTATTGAACTTACTTTCTTAAAAATCACTCTTCCCACAACCGATAATATAGACTCAGAACTGGAGTAATATCTTCATCTACTGCTAACACTCTCAAATGTACATTAAAAAATTTAAGAAGTAGTGGAATTAACAAATCCAAGTTAGTACATGCCTCTTTATCTTCAAATGCCATTGATACAGCACAGTTTAGACAAGAAACCTGTCTCCTTGGACACTCCTTGAGAATGTGAATATTAAGATGGCATTTTTGGTAGGGACGTTGGCATTGGGGACAATTCGTAAGAGCAAACTCACAATGTGCTTGATGATCCTATAATAAGAAAAAATAATCTATTAGTATTTGCCAATCCTTAAAAAATCGAAATATAATCTCTTCTAAGAATATACTGTCAAAAGAGCCACCCCTTCAAAAGGAGCAAAATAAAGGGGACAAGTTGCAAATATGTTTTAAATAGTTAATTTTTAATAGAACATAAACAATATTTAATTTCCCATAAAACCACCAAACTAAGAATTTATTTAATTTTAAAGCAAATTCTTTCATCTGATTGCTTCAGTTAACCTCAAGCTATAGAAGGACTCCATTTAGTTAATAATAAAATGCACAATTTAGAAAATCAGAGAAAAAAGTATGATCAGGGAACTAATATGATATGAGACATTGCTTATTTCAAAATGAGAGAAATGAAGCTATGGGATTAAAATATGACACCTGTATTTAAAATACTCTTAAGTTTTACTGCAGATAATGTTCACCCCAAAAACTTAGGAAGAATGCTGATTTCTTTTTTATTATCATTAGGCAAAGGCAGAGTGGATGAAATAAAAAATTTCTAGTTTCTATTTCTATTCAATGAAAGGGCTGGTATTTTGTTAACCAGTTATTATATGCTAGGCACTGGCAATACACAGATGAACACAAAAAAGTCTCCAACCTCTAAGAACTGTTTGCATATATGCTAATGGCTAAAAAATAACCTTAATACCTCAAGATGCCTCAGTTCCATCTTGTGCAAACAACCTTTATTTGGACACTTCACCGTCAGAGAAAGAATCTCTCGTTTTGCAAAATTGTCAGGAAACAGTTGCGTTTCCAGCAGTATTTCATTGTCAACTGGACATTTGTGACCTGCATCCCTGAAAAAAGATAAATATATTTAGATGTAAACATTCACATTAAAAAATACAACTTTAATTCTCCACATATAAATTCTCCATGTATTACTTCCAATGAAAAATAATTTAACACATTATATTGCATTAACAGCACCAAAACAAACAAACAAATAAATAAAACAAACCTGTCCTTTTTGGACAGTTTATAAACTGTTCTTTTATGGTATGAATACAACTAGCACCATATCAGTTAACTATCAAAAACTATGGGATTTTATATTATAGGATAGATTCCAAGCAAAAAATGAGAAAAATTAACTGAACAGTCATATTTTGATTGGCCTATGATGACGAAAAACTAAGGAAGGGACTTTTGCAGTCTAGCAGGCCTCTGTTCTGTCAGCAGCTATACAACATACTAGTGAGATAAATTAAATATGCTCATAATACCAATATGTCTACAGTGTAAATAAAAATTAAACCAATTAGTAGTACCCCTACAATGCCACATTTTAAGGTTTACTCTGAACAGTCATTATAACACTCTGGCTCATGTAACAAAAGTTTTCCTTCATATTTATATCCAGGGTACAATGTAGTAGGGAGTTAAAGGACCTCTATGTTCTGTTTCTCAGTGGTTTCTCAGTGGTTGATTTCATCTTATGATGGAAAAAAACCATCCTCAGTAAGCGTGGGTGTCTGTCACTCCCCTTTAACTTTTTGGGATGTCAAAATCTTCACTCACAAAATGTGGCAGGTCAGGTAGGCTACAGGAACATCAATCAATCTCTTAAACATTTATTGGGCACTTCCTGTGTGTAAGCCAACAGTGGCAGCTATGGGGGTAGGTAAAAAGGTGCTGAAAAATGGAGTCTGCCATCAAACATCTTAGAACTAATAAAGGTGAGACGCAGTAAATCTTTAATGAGGCGCCTCTCACACTAATATTATTACACTGTCAAGTATTTTATGAGAAACACAGAAAGCTATAAACAAATTTATTGAAATATATACCCCAAACCTAAGTGATGAATGTCTAAGAGAAAATAAGAAGACCCTTACAAAATAAACTTGAAACCATTATGCACAGAAATGGAACTAGATTAAGAGGCATTTAGAGTCCCTGAATATAATGGATGAGACATTTCAGAGTCGTTCCTTTAAGAACATTAGAGTCAAAGTAAGTGGTCGTTTCTAGCTGAGAGGGAGATAGAAACAAAAAGCCTCAGACTTCCTTTTGTGGGTTTTACTTCCTTTTCAGACCACTGTCCCA
>NW_011888812.1:2624424-2632143 GCF_000151845.1 Pteropus vampyrus
ATTTGTGACCTGCATCCCTGAAAAAAGATAAATATATTTAGATGTAAACATTCACATTAAAAAATACAACTTTAATTCTCCACATATAAATTCTCCATGTATTACTTCCAATGAAAAATAATTTAACACATTATATTGCATTAACAGCACCAAAACAAACAAACAAACAAACAAATAAATAAAACAAACCTGTCCTTTTTGGACAGTTTATAAACTGTTCTTTTATGGTATGAATACAACTAGCACCATATCAGTTAACTATCAAAAACTATGGGATTTTATATTATAGGATAGATTCCAAGCAAAAAATGAGAAAAATTAACTGAACAGTCATATTTTGATTGGCCTATGATGACGAAAAACTAAGGAAGGGAATTTTGCAGTCTAGCAGGCCTCTGTTCTGTCAGCAGCTATACAACATACTAGTGAGATAAATTAAATATGCTCATAATACCAATATGTCTACAGTGTAAATAAAAATTAAACCAATTAGTAGTACCCCTACAATGCCACATTTTAAGGTTTACTCTGAACAGTCATTATAACACTCTGGCTCATGTAACAAAAGTTTTCCTTCATATTTATATCCAGGGTACAATGTAGTAGGGAGTTAAAGGACCTCTATGTTCTGTTTCTCAGTGGTTTCTCAGTGGTTGATTTCATCTTATGATGGAAAAAAACCATCCTCAGTAAGCGTGGGTGTCTGTCACTCCCCTTTAACTTTTTGGGATGTCAAAATCTTCACTCACAAAATGTGGCAGGTCAGGTAGGCTACAGGAACATCAATCAATCTCTTAAACATTTATTGGGCACTTCCTGTGTGTAAGCCAACAGTGGCAGCTATGGGGGTAGGTAAAAAGGTGCTGAAAAATGGAGTCTGCCATCAAACATCTTAGAACTAATAAAGGTGAGACGCAGTAAATCTTTAATGAGGCGCCTCTCACACTAATATTATTACACTGTCAAGTATTTTATGAGAAACACAGAAAGCTATAAACAAATTTATTGAAATATATACCCCAAACCTAAGTGATGAATGTCTAAGAGAAAATAAGAAGACCCTTACAAAATAAACTTGAAACCATTACGCACAGAAATGGAACTAGATTAAGAGGCATTTAGAGTCCCTGAATATAATGGATGAGACATTTCAGAGTCGTTCCTTTAAGAACATTAGAGTCAAAGTAAGTGGTCGTTTCTAGCTGAGAGGGAGATAGAAACAAAAAGCCTCAGACTTCCTTTTGTGGGTTTTACTTCCTTTTCAGACCACTGTCCCACTACTTTCATGAATATCTTGCTATTAAAAAAACCTTCCTGGGCAGGGGCGACAATTGGTAAAATACTGTATATCTCTACCTACCTACAAAAAAAATCAACAATCTGTAATGTGGTACATATGACCTATCAAGACTGAATCATGAAGAAACAAAATCTGAACAGACTAATAGTGAGGAGAGTGAATCTGATCGAAAACCTCCCAAAAAACAAAAATCCAGGAGCAGAAGGCTTCACTGGTGAATTCTACCAAACATTTAAAGAATTAATATCAATCCTTCTCAAACTCTTCCAAAAACTGGAAGAGGAAAGAATACTTCCAAACTATCCTGATACTAAAACCAGATTAGGACACCACAAGAAAAAAGTTAATTTAAAAGGGGACAAGAAAAAACAAAAAAGGGACAAGAAAAACAAGACAGTGAGTAGCCAGCCTAACCTAACTACAAATGTTTTCACCAATATAACTATATGCCCATTTATTACAGAACATAAAATCCCACACTTTTTCCTTTTTTTTGGTTCTGTACAGAACTTTTTAGTCACCTAAAAATATTCTCACCTACTTCTGAATTATAGTAAAATATATTTATTTCTTGGAAGATGAATTTGAATCATTCGTGGAAGTCCCACATAGCTTCATTCAGTTAACGCAACCATGTTTTACTGAGCACCAATTGTGTGTCAGGTACCTACTATTCCTGGCACTTGGGAAAATATCAAGAAATAAAAAATCTCAACCCCTGCTCATAAGGAGCTTTTCTTCCGACTGAGTGAAGGAGACTGGGAGTGTAGGGGGAGACAGGAGGCATGCTGTGGCATAAACAGTGTAGCCAGGGTACCTATGAGAAGGTGAGATGTGGGCCACGAGGGAGGGAGCAAAAGGCGTGAGCTAGGCAGTTAACTGAAGTTATGAGTGTTCCAAATAGAACAGGTAGAGCCAACTCCTCAAGGCAGGGGCATGCTTGACATGTTGAAGGAACAGCAACGAGTGAACTGGCAGAAGGAAGGAAACATAGCAGAGAGGAGGTCAGAAAATAGATTATGGAACTACCATAAAGCGCCTTGCAAGGACTTCGGCTTTTACTTCCAGATGAAATGCTGCCATGTTCTGAGCAGAGATGACATCATCTTACTTATTTTATCAGGTTCATTCTGGCTACTACATTGAGAACAGTCTAGAAGAAGGCAAGGGTAGAAGCAGGGAGGTCTGTGAGAGAGCCAACAGTAATTTAGAACAGGGTGGTAACAGTGGAGGCAGTGAGAAAGGGTTGAATTTCATTAAAAGTACTGGTTACTTTACAGTTATCCATAGATATCAGGTAACAGAAGAATTTAACATGGCTAAAATCATAATAACTGATCACTTATAGAGTCAGCATTCTTTGTATGGTTGAGATTATCACATTCTGATATCATCATTTAAGGTACATTTATGTTATTTTCTTAAGAGACACACCCTTGTCTCCAGCAGAATTGCTTTAAGTAGAAGTAGCTACTTATTTATCTGAGGGTCTGAGGAGGGTAGGAGATAAAAATTACCTTTCATACCACAGTATTAGGATAAGAATATAAATTTCTCAATTTTCTGTCCAGTGTTCTTTTTCCCCCAAGTAGTTTATGTATAAGACTACTCTTAGGATGTTCCATGTTCTGTGTAATATTGTTCTCTGTATTTGGTTCTGTTACAGGACACGGTTCTTTCTTATGCTCACATACCTGATTGATTTGATGATGCAGGCTTTGCAGAACCTGTGGCCGCAAGGTGTTTGCACTGCTTCTCGTAGTGCCATCAAGCAGATGGGGCATTCATACTTGCTTTCCAGGGGTGGGTCAAATTCCACATCATATCCCTGGATCTCTTCCATTAAAGAGCTAGAGAGATTCCCTGTGCTGGCAGTTCCACTCACACTGTCATCTTTTGTTGCAGCACTGCAGGAGCTGGCCATGGCAGCGCAGCAGTCACTTTCAGACTGGCTGGATGCACAGCTGTTTTCACAGTTTAGCAGACTCATAGTAACGAGATTATCAATTGCTCTGCAGAAATAGCAAGAAAAAAAAATCTTAACCTACATACACACACACACACACACACATCAAAGCTTACCTGTGCAGGTCACCTTTTAGTTGATATATATAAGCTGCATTACTATTATTTACAGAAAATTTTCAAAGTTTTCTGAGTTTTGCTTCATGACTACTGTTGTATAAATTAAGGAGTTCATGATCTAGTAGACAGAATATAAGGTTAGAAAAGTACTTCAACTGTAATAATTAACTGTAATAATACTCTATCTGTTTAAAATGTGTTTCCTGTGACTGAAGAATTTAATTTTCATATCCTCAGTACTCAGCACAAGATTTTTTGTGCATCTGCTGAAGAACTTAATTATGCAGCTAAAGTTCCTTCAAGTATCCTGAGCTAAAGAGAATAGCAGGCAGTGCAAGGAAACTGTCTAAACACAAGGGATTAGACAACCAGGTGCAACCATAAGGTGTGTCATTTTGGGCAACTTCACCATTTCGATCTTGGTTTCTTCTTCCAGATTTAAAATCCTATGAGTACTTCCGAATGTTCAGTGTGGGGATTTCTATTATGTAGAAAAAATGGAATTGAAAAATATTATTTATTTGTATGTCCTTCTGCCTTCAGTCAAGTCAAGTGACTATGTTTCATTATTTGATTGGAAAAACAAGTGAGGTTTTGTTTGCCTGTGGAAAATTGCTTTCATGGGTAAGTGGGACGCCTGCAAATTCTAAACCATTACGGTATTTATGAGTGAGAAGCCAACGTCTAAAAGCAATTCATAGCCTATGTAAGAGGTCTCTGCTGCAGGTAATTACACCTGAGGAAAATTCCTAACATGTGCCAGATATAGTTCTAGAAACAGAATGTAAGCCTTCAGTCAATATGGTAGGTAATTATTCCCCTGTCTCATTTTTATATAAAAATCTTGGCTGCCACCATGCCAAATAGTGGGTTTAAAAAAGTAATCCTCTAGCTTTTTACCACAACAGATATCTTTTATTTCTCAAAAAGATTTTGAATACCATTTGATGAGTACCTACAAAGGATGAGGCACTGTTCTGGCTGCAGAAGCGGTACTGGGAAGGGTAAAGAGCTTACGTGCTGGAATCGATCTGGATTTAACTATTTTCTCCATCACTTGGTGTATGACCTGGGCATATATGTGCTACATTTTCCTCGTCTGTATATGGGGATAATAAGAGAATCCATCTCAGAATTAGTTAAATATGTTAATATGTGCAAAGCACTTAGAACTGTGCCTGGAATTAAGAATGAGTTATTGTCTACGGCCATGCTACCCTGAACAAGCCTGATCCCGTCTGATCTCGGAAGCTAAGCAGGGTCGGGCCTGGTTAGTACTTGGATGGGAGACCACCTAGGAAGACCAGGTGCTGTAGGCATAAAAAAAGAAAAAAGAAAAGAAAAAATTAATAATTTAATCCCCCCCCCTCAATCAAAGTGGAAACTACAGTGCTTAAAAACTTGCCAAGGACCATTCAACTAATAAGTAACAGAGTTGGGATCAGAATCCAAGTCTACCTGACTCCATAGCCTGTGCACTTTTTACTATACTATGTTTGTCTATTTCTACTTTGACACATTTGTCTATAAAGCTGCATTTAAAAGTTCTCTCCCTTTATTTTTATTACACTACACTAAGGTGCTGCACACAGCTTCTCCTAAACATGAGCTGTCCAGCTTTTTTTGCTGGGTTGATAGAATTTCAATGAACCAGTAAAGATAAAGTTGGCATTTTGTTTTCCTTTTAATATTTTTGAAAAGTTAAAGATAGCTCCCAAAGCCTTGTTATCGTTAATGTAGATTCCTAGGGATGACTCAGTATAGAATGAGAGGAAGGAAGGAACAGTGAGATAGTGGCAAATGAATAGTCATATCTGTGCTCCAGGATGGGGTATAAGGCCCCCACTACACCTTCCAAATCTCGGGATATACGACAGTGTTATGCTACACTATTATATTCTTTATTTTTCTTCCCATACACATTTTTGTGTCCAATTTCTTCCTCAGGTAAGTTTCCTGGAAGTAGAATTATTAGGTTAAAGGGTATGTAACTTTCTGAGGTTTCTGACAGATAATGCTGGCATCAAAGGCTTTTTAATCCCCCCTCCCCAAAGCAGAGTAAGTTCAAGGGAACTCATCTTATATACCCTTGACAATTCAAGGTATGGTTATCTTTTGAATCTTTAACCATTTTATTTTTTAAAGTAAAATTACTTTGAGAAATTAATATTTGCTGTATAGTATATATCAACGTGCCAGGCAGAAGACAAAGGCAAAAGTTACTGAACTAAGCCTACTTTTACTACCCAAATATCCAGTTAAAATTCAGTTTATTGGATAGTCTATATACTGCCCTCTGGCAGTCCAGTTCCAAAGACCTGAAAGTTTTTTGTTTTTTGTTTTTTTTTTTGGCAGGGCAATCGTTGGTTAACCTCACAGATTGCAAGGACCTTGTCAGCTTACAATTCCTTACTTTTTATTTTTTTACACCTATAGCGCACCTGGTCTTCCTAGGTGGTTTCTCATCCAAGTACTAACTAAGCAAGCCCAATCCTGCTTAGCTTCCAAGATCAGACAAGATCCAGCATGTTCAGAGTGGCATGGCCATAGACCTTGAAAATCTTTAAAAAGATCTTTTATAGCAAATGTGTTATTAAGAAAACCTGTGTAATCAATAACAATTCCTCAAAAGGAATTCCACTGTAGGAAGGCAGTGTTAAGACATGAAAGTGAGTGCTCTTAAAAATCTAGATGTTTTCAATTTTCACATTACTTTTCATGCTTTAAGAATACAGAAGCTTTACATCCTTCAAATAAACTTTTTCAGATAGCGACTCTCTATGTCTACAGTATATATAGTCCCATGTAACTACACTGCAAGGGGAAAATTAAGCTAAAACAGTATTTTGAGTTCCATTTGGTATTTTTATTTTTACTCCTTCTCTGTAGAAAGTTAAAACATTTTCCCCCTTTACCTTTAGGGACTGTGATGACTTGACGACTTAAGTGAAAATCACTTTTATAACTACAATGAATACTTATTTTAATTAACAGAGAACAAACAGTGCTTTGAGTCAGCTATAGAAGGAAAACGACGATGATCTAGCACCATGGAGAAAATATTATGCTCTATTAGAATTATTTTTAACCTCATAGGTATCCACAGGTATCCATTTCATGAGATGCTACAAAAGCAGGCTTTGGCTTTACATAAACTGTGAAAGATGATATGAGTGGGGCCATATTAAAAAAAGAGCCAGAGTGGCCATTTCAGAAGCACTGCTCTGCATGTCTTGTGTTTCTTTATATTCTGAACTGGATCAAACCAACATCTCAAGAAGTCAGTAAGAACAAGAATATCTTGTCTGTAAGAATTGATGGATGAAAACGGACTTTGCCGATGACCGAATCACTATCAATTAATGAAGTACAAAATCTAATTTTACTTTATCTAGCACCAATAAACTCTTCTTTAATACAACTTACCTCATCTTCTTCCCTTTTTTCCTGTAAAAACCCTGAGCCACTCTCTTGTAGTGGTGGTGGTGGTGGGAGGTGCGAGGGGGACACCATTTGGGCTTCTGCCTGAATCTGTTTTCCTCAAATTGCAATTCTATTGGATCCCAAATAAATGCTTATTGCCTTTCATTTCGGCTTTTTTTTAAGTTAACAAAGCTAAAATAAATAACAGTAACTATATATTCTTACCTATAAGGATTTCTTACAGCCTCTTTTCTACTCTAACATTCAGAATTTATGTGGCTTTCTACAGGAATTAATAGTAAGAGATAGAACAAAGTTTAACTTCATGACTGGAATTCCCTTTTTGCAGCTGTGAATCTAGTACAGTAATAAGCACTGCCTTAGTTAAAAATTCTGGGATGTAACTAATTTGACTGCAAAAGGAATGAACAATGAAAACAGCCTTGTCTAAATCATGGCTTAAATTCACTTTTTAGTATCTGGAAATATATTACAGTTCAAAAAAATACCATTAACTTTCTTGGGGCAGCAGGGGAGATGAGGAGTAGGGTAATGCACAAAAATCTGTTTCCCTAAGATCAAGAGATGCTAATGAGAGAAAAGGTCCAAGCTAAAGAAATCAACAAGTCATATCCTGAACTGGTCAATTTTAAGTTAATGAAAAATCATTTATGGCTAAACATATAACTTATATAAAAGTAAAACCCTGTAAAACAAAGTACTGAGAAATTACCTGTAATTTGCTGCTAGCTCTAGAAGTGTACTATTTACCAACTCCTTAAAATTTATTCTTAAAATACAAAGATCTGCAAATGTACTTCAAGGCCCAAGAAGTGCTGCAAAATAATCAATTGTTCTGTCTTAATTTTAAATACAGCTATAAATATAGGAGCGGTCACCTTTCTAGGCAC
>NW_011888812.1:2632193-2634446 GCF_000151845.1 Pteropus vampyrus
GGGGGACACCATTTGGGCTTCTGCCTGAATCTGTTTTCCTCAAATTGCAATTCTATTGGATCCCAAATAAATGCTTATTGCCTTTCATTTCGGCTTTTTTTTAAGTTAACAAAGCTAAAATAAATAACAGTAACTATATATTCTTACCTATAAGGATTTCTTACAGCCTCTTTTCTACTCTAACATTCAGAATTTATGTGGCTTTCTACAGGAATTAACAGTAAGAGATAGAACAAAGTTTAACTTCATGACTGGAATTCCCTTTTTGCAGCTGTGAATCTAGTACAGTAATAAGCACTGCCTTAGTTAAAAATTCTGGGATGTAACTAATTTGACTGCAAAAGGAATGAACAATGAAAACAGCCTTGTCTAAATCATGGCTTAAATTCACTTTTTAGTATCTGGAAATATATTACAGTTCAAAAAAATACCATTAACTTTCTTGGGGCAGCAGGGGAGATGAGGAGTAGGGTAATGCACAAAAATCTGTTTCCCTAAGATCAAGAGATGCTAATGAGAGAAAAGGTCCAAGCTAAAGAAATCAACAAGTCATATCCTGAACTGGTCAATTTTAAGTTAATGAAAAATCATTTATGGCTAAACATATAACTTATATAAAAGTAAAACCCTGTAAAACAAAGTACTGAGAAATTACCTGTAATTTGCTGCTAGCTCTAGAAGTGTACTATTTACCAACTCCTTAAAATTTATTCTTAAAATACAAAGATCTGCAAATGTACTTCAAGGCCCAAGAAGTGCTGCAAAATAATCAATTGTTCTGTCTTAATTTTAAATACAGCTATAAATATAGGAGCGGTCACCTTTCTAGGCACAACTTGCTCTCCAGGTGGCAAAGATACGAACAACGTCTTTCAAAATCCAAGTGGCCAAAAATTTATCCGCAGGAAAGGCATCACGTTACAGTTCTGAAATACTCTAATGTATTCAGTGTATGCAGGTTGAAACTCTGATCATAGCATGGGTAACAAGTGCCTGAAACACATTCTTTCCTTGAGTTACAGAAGAGGCCTCGCTGTCCTTACTCCGCCTCCAATACTTCAAAATCAGAAAAGCCCCTTTTACCTTCCCTAGTCATCTCAGGGGAATGGATAAAATGCCAGTGGCCAGATTCACAAGGGCAACACTTAGAATTTCTTTACAAGTTTGTCTCTCGTTTCTATGGCTGTGTAGCAAGACATTTAGTAATTCGCTTTCCCGAGAAACAAAAGAAACACGCAAATACTGTATATTCAAGCTGCTAACACTTTAGGTGCTTTCTGTTCACATTCATGGCAGCCCTACCTCTCAGCTGGAGTTCCCCTAAAGCCAAATACTAGGAACAGCTTTATCAACCCAGCGTCTGGAACAATCGCTGGAACTACCGAGTGCAGGGGCGGGGAGGAAACATTCGTGTCATCTGAACTTTAAAAAAAAAAAAGAAAAAAAAAAACTTGCTGTCTGGGATCTCTATTGAGTTCAACAGGGAAACCAAAAATAGCTTTGCCGTGACAGAGGGAGTCGGTGGAAACTTAAAAGAGATTTTTTTTAAAAAGCTGGTAACTTCGAGAGGACGGGAAAATCCAGGAGGCAATTTCTAGGAAAGGGAATATGCGGGGTGAAGGGAGGTAAGGCTGACGAATTTGGCGCGCGATTCCCGCCAGGGAAGGGAGTGAGTGGGGAAGGAGGTCCCCGCAGGCCGGGAGAGCAGAGAGGAGGGGAAAGGGGGGCGACGTCCCCAGCCTCCAAGACGCGCACGGACTGGGGCGACGTTTCCATTTGTGGGAAACGAGAGGGGGCGGCGTCCGCAACCTGTGGGAAGAGAGGCCGCGGGGCGACATCAGAAGGAGACTCACCGCTCTCGTTTGCTGGGGCGCCGACTCCACCCGGCCGCACGACTCCGCTCAGCTAAGGCACCAGGAAAGGACGAGGACCGCGCTCCGAGCCGAGGCGGCCCGGACGCCAATCTCCCGGCCCGAAGGCCACTGCTCCCGCGTCTCCGGGCCGCCCGGAGTCCGAACCTCAGTCGCAGACGCCTCTACTTCCGCCTTCTCTGCCCTCCCAGCGGAGCCAGGGGCGGGAGAGGGCGGAGGGAGGCGGAGGGAAGAGACAAAGCGGTCGAACTGGGCCTGCGCGCCCCCTGGTGGCGGTCCTCCAAAGCGCGCGGGCTGTGGCGCAGGCGCATGCGGGCAAGTCTAGCTGTCAATCTAGAGCGCTCCGGCTAGGCTTCTCCAGCTCCAGCTCGGGTGGCTATCC
>NW_011888812.1:2635471-2637217 GCF_000151845.1 Pteropus vampyrus
TTTCTGGCTATAGATATTCATAGAAAATTCTTATGTTTTCAAGATAAGGATCTGCCACTGGCCGACTTCGTCTGCCCCACCCCTTTTTAAAAATGTATTTTGAAATATGTAAGACATACAGAAAATTATACACACACATCTGTGTGCTCACCACCCAGCTCAAGAAATAAAACATTGCCAGTAGGATTGGTAGCCCCTATGTATCCCTTCGCAGTGGCCTCTCTGGCTTTATAAAAATAAATCATTTATGGGATGACAGATCATTATATGAAAATAAGAGGTGGAAAAAAGGAAGAGCAAGGGAGTTAGACCTCCTTCCTCTATTAGTATGAGTTCTGGGGCCAGTGATGGAGCCTCCATGAGGTTCAGTTTCCTAAACCATAAAAACAGGGATAATATTTATGGGGCTAATATGGTCAGGATAAACTCATTAAAACGTATGTAAGAGAATCCAGCACTGGACTTTCAAAAGATTAGGTTTTATGTGTCCTTTACCATTTTTATAAGCAACCTCGAGGGGCCTCTTCTTACTTTCAAATATCCTATTTATTTTTCACTATATTTTATGTGGTGGAGAGTTTAGTGTTCACCCATGGCCTGTACTCACAGGAAACTTACACTTTCCTGTCACCTTGCAATCAAACAGTGTCATATGACTAGTTCTGGCCCAAAGCCTATGAAGAGAAGAGATGCATGTAATTAGAAGGCCAAGGCATTTGATTTTTATGACAACACTCTCTTTCCCATGTGGCAACCGAGGAGATCATAGGGCAGGTATAAGAGGGTGGATCACTAAATTGCTCTGTGGAGGGCAGTCACTTTGGAAAGTCAACTCGCAGTGGATTTGCATGAGCAGGAAACAAATTGCTGTTGTTCTAAGTCGTCAAGATGTTGGGGTTGTGTTTTCTGCAGTATAACACAGCCTATCCTACACACGGTTCCTCCCTGAAGATTTTTCTAATAGTTTGTACCCCTATTGGACTGGAATCAGAAAAACAAAGTTTTACTCCTGGCTCTGCCTCTTGTTAAAATTAGGACCTGATCAGGTGTCTTCATCTATAAAATTGGAATAAAATTTACCCTGTCTTCTTTTCAGAGCTGTTTTGAGTTCAAATGAGATTATATATGTGAAAATGCTTTGCAACCTAGGAAGTACTATATAAATAGGAGCTGATTAGTAGAGCTGCCTGATATGTATAGCAACCACAATGCCCAGGTTTTCTGAAATGCTGCTAATTTAAAATATTTTGCGCAGTCGTTCTTACATAAGTAAATCAAAGTGTATGAAAATATTGTCACCATATCATTCCTGAATTGCTGTTTTTCACATTCTGTTTGAAAAAAGAAATAGGATATACCTTGTAGGCTGTTGCAGGTGGGGGTGGGCGGGTGAGAGATTTTTTTCCCTCAAACATTTAGCAATAAGATTGCTCTCTAAGAGTTAAATTATAAAATTAAGACACAATTCATTAGTTTGAAACATTTATCGGACAGCCAATATGTGCATGTGGCAGTCAGCCTTGAAGATGTATTTGTGTTCTGTATGATCCCTTCCACAATGAATAGGGTGTAACCAATAGGATGCTGTGAAAATGACAGAATGTGACTTCTTAGGCTAGGTTGTTTCCAGGGTTCCAAAGGAACCAACTCAAGAATTCACAGTTACTAAGATAGAATTTCTTGGAGATCAAGGAGAGATTCACTAAGAAATATTCTAAGTGACTGCATCTCATTTCATTCAGAAAA
>NW_011888812.1:2637267-2637730 GCF_000151845.1 Pteropus vampyrus
AGAATTCACAGTTACTAAGATAGAATTTCTTGGAGATCAAGGAGAGATTCACTAAGAAATATTCTAAGTGACTGCATCTCATTTCATTCAGAAAATAAACTCCAGATAAACTACAGTGTTATCATCCTCCCTTCTCCTCTCCTCTTCCTTTCTTTTTCTTCCTTCCTTCCTTCCTTCCTTCCTTCCTTCCTTCCTTCCTTCCTTCCTTCCTTCCTTTCTTTCTTTTCTTTCTCTTCCTTCCTCCCTTCCTTTCTATCTCGGCTTCCATCCATTTGTCTATGCACCCATCTGTGGTCTTTGCATCTATTTTAGAATTAAAATTCACAAATGAGATGATTTTCATGATTCTGATTGAAAACTGAAGGAAAGTGAATCTAATTGGCCGAACTGGTTTGTCAATGAGGACTGGCTTTGTTAGTTAGATTACATAATAGATTTTCCCTATAAATTGAATGAGAATTGA
>NW_011888812.1:2637780-2643404 GCF_000151845.1 Pteropus vampyrus
TTTCCCTATAAATTGAATGAGAATTGAATGAGCTATATGTGCAGTTTTCAAAAAAACACGCAAGGCATGTGTAAAATATACAATATGGTAGAATTACATTCTTTGCGATTGTTCGAACTTATTAAAAAATTTTAGATGCCAACCTAAAGTATCATCTTACAAAAGCACCTTAAAGTGAGAATCTTTTTCACAGCAGAAACAGGAAGAGCGAGAAAGTAAATATGTTAACCTTTGAGAAAATTATAGATCAAGAAAGACTGAGTTAATCAGAACAGGAATTAGAGATGATGGTGATGGAGCCCAGAAAAAGGTCAAAGGTATCCAGTGTGGCATTTCCCATGTGCATTCTATTTGGGGGAGGAAGTGCCCTGCATCAAAATCTCCCTTGAGCTGTCCATTTTCAAAGGCAGGAGTTTGAGAAATGACCTGATGTCATTAACCTTTGAGTTGTAAAAGCAATTACCTATTGAATGTTTTCATGATTGCTAACAGTGGCTAAATGAAGCTGAAGGATTCCAACAGAGCATTCTGGCCTTGGAATAGACGGCAAGTACAATAAGTTTCAGGGTAGTCGCCACCATTTCTCCCTCCTTCCTCCCATCCCATTCTACCAAAATAAGGGAAAGTTCTCAGAGAGCAGAGGGAGGAGTAGATGAGGAGTGAAGTGGGGGGCGGGGAGAAGAGGGACAGGGGAGTGAGGTGTGTACACATGTGGGTGTGTACTGGAAGGCTCTTGACAGTAACAACAGCAGGCTTTGGCGCTGTTCCCTTGGCCCAGGCCACAGTCCAGACTGAGAGCAGACTGAGCCGCTAGGAGGCAGATGCTTAGTTTTGGAGCCCACCTTGAAATCTATGGGAGTCCCCCATCTTGTCAGTGGCAATGAGTTTTCTTTGGTAAAGCCTGTCCACTACCAAAGATCTAAAATCCTTGCCCTTCCCTCTCTACCTTCTTCCCAAGTCCAAATCAAGAACCTAGACTTTTTGTGGCCACACTCATTTTTCCTACTTTCGGGGAAAGGAGGGGATATCTTCATTACTTGAAGAATGGGGAGGGTAGGCACCTTTTCATGGCATCGGGACCAATTTTTTTCCTAGTTTCACCACTACTCATCAAGCAATGTTGAGATGATAATTTGACTCACTTTATTGCTTTTGTTGAGGGAAAGAATGTGCTATCCATAGGATGTAAGTATCTGATCTAGCTGTGAATTTTATTTTTAATGTAAACAATTACTTTAGTCTGATTTGTATATTTGTTTCCTGCGAGCTGCATTAGTGTACAGGAACACTGAGTGGATAATACCAATTTTTGAACTGATAGAGCTAAAGGTCAGATTAATTCACCAAGGTAAATAATACCTTATGACTTCTCTTGGTACATTCTTTTCTGGACACTTTTAAAACAATTGCTATTAAGAAAAATCATCCAAAACTTGAAATAAAGTGAGAAGAAGGTTACATATCCTTTTGGTGTCATTGTTTAACATATTCACCTAATAATTATTTTATTATCCACGTCTGAGAATTCACCTATATTTGACTTTGCCATTTACTATGTGATTTAAGACCAGACACCGAAGTTACACATTAACTTAGAGATTTCTGTACAATAAGAAATCTAACCCCAGAGGTTGATGCACTATAGGATATTAACCAATTTCTTACCTATTAAGCAGGTAAATTAATTTCAGCTTTCCTTTGACTGATTATATAAAAATCTCTGTTTTTCCAAGTCTCCTTTGAATCAGGTTTATCATCTTACTAATTGATTAATAGATTGAATACATTCTTAGGTGCGTGTTCATTCTATGTTTGTATAGAAGTCTCACGTTTTATTTTTTGAAAATTATTTTAACACTACACTATTTCCGCTTGACTCTGCTTCTTTCGCATAGTGACTCTGCTTATTTTCGCGTAGTAAATAAACTGCTCAGATAGATTTTTCCATGTTTGATGTTTGACCTCTTGAATGGGACAATGTTGATCCTTTCAGGATGATGGAATCCTTATTAAAAAATCTTAATCATGGCACTGTAACACAAAACCAAAAATGTATATTTAATATTTTAGCTTACCCATATTCTGGAACACGTAGAGGCTAATTGTTTGGGAAGGTTCTGAGTTTGAAAGCCTCATTTGTGTGTGTTCTGTTGGTTGCTTGAAAGCGGGGTCTCTGAGGCAGGACAAGGACAAGTGTCCTGCACCGTGGCTTGAATTTGCTCGGTGGGAAAAACAGGAAATATATTTTCAGTGTTCGATTAGAATTTATAACATAATTTCTCCAAAAGGCAATTAAATAAATAATATTAGTTCCCTTGAATTGCTCACAATGTAGTTGAAATAATGTCTTTTATGCAACAGTATTATTTTCAGTAATTGTATTTTTTCATTGCAATAAGTCACATAGTCTTCTGTCAGAGAGACTGGAAGACTAGTTCCAATTTATAACATTGTTCTTATAGAAAATATGTATTTCATTTGGAGCAACTAAATAAAAATGCTTTCGGGGAGAACAGACAATTCTTTGATAGGTTGAGAACAGCCTACAATGAGACTATGAGGTTTATTACAATGACAAAATTGAGTAAATTAAAAGCTGCTTTACTATAAAAGGAAATGGAAAGAGTGTTGTGTGTGTGTGTTGTTAATACTATCACATCTTTTAGTTCTTTTTTTTAATCACATACAGTAGGACACATTCCAAGTTCTTCTGAAGAACCCACATTTGCATTTTTCATATAGTGCTGTTATTAATACCTTGTGATCATTAAGAAAAAAAATAATTTTCAATTTCAACATTTCATTCACTAAAAATGTTATACTTTCATCCCAGTTTTTGCCAGAACAGAATATATTTCTTTCTGGATTTCCTCGGTAGAATGTCGCTTTAATGAATAACATGAGACTGACAACTTCCATATAACATGTTCTGGATGATAGCTTATACCCTACTGCTTTCCTAAAGGAGATTCTGTAGGGAATACAACATATAATAATGTTGAACTAATAATGATCTTTGAAGATTTGACTTGTGCATGTTGGAAGATTTCCAATCTGGTTTTCTGAAGATGGTGATGGTGGTATTTTCTTCTTAAGGCATTTATTAAGAGCCATTTACATTTTGTTTTGTTTTGTTTTCTGTACCAGTGAACTAGAAACATAAAGGATCAATGCCAGAAGTTGATAAACAAGAAATAATTTTAGCCATGACTGGAGAGGCATGCTTTCTGATAGGAAATCTCTCTAAACTGAATTGAGGAAGAGCCAACTATCATATTCCAGAGAGGAAATAAAGTATTAGAAATGTGAACACAAGTGGAAACTGCAATGATTCAGCAGCTTTAGTTCCATTTGCTCTTAAAATAGTTTATATTTATTTCACTTCTTATATCAAGCATTTCCTATGTAATTAAGATGCCTCAAAATAATATTAAAGAATGTACACTTTCTTATTTATATGGCTATGCCTATGATAAATTCACTATCTTTCTAAGGTTATTTCTACTATATTTGCTTTTATAATGTATCAGTAAACTTTCGTGCATGAATCTTTGCCCACGTTTTAAATTATGACTTTAAGATGGATTCCTTTAATGGAAATTGGTAAGTCAAAGGTTATGGATATTTATGACTTCACTTACAAATGACTTCCCAGAAAAACTGTCAATTTGTGTTCCATTGGTTCTTGGCGTGCACCTTACTCATTTTCCCTAGAATTCAAAGATTGAATGTTATTTTTAAAAAACAAACACACACACTAATAATTTTAAGAAAAAATTAAAATTCACACGCAACAAAAGTCATGTTACAGAAGGGTAAAAAATAAAAGGTGAAAGTTTTCTCCTTACATTTCTGAAACTCAGTTCTATTTTCTTGTAGGAAACACTGTGATGGAAAAACATACAACCAATTGAAATTTAAAACCAAGGCCTTGCTATTTATATAACTACATTTGGTAAGGAGGGGAGTGATTACCTGTTAAGGCTTGGGGACCACGATAGCACAATCATCAGTGTCAGAACACTTTTGATACAAATACAATCCAAAGCTAACTTTGAGAATTGCCTTGCATTTTGCTGAAATTCCGCTGGGGAAGATGGAACCCCAGGACATGGACCCCAGATTTGCAAACTTGAAAAAGATTGTTTAAAGGTACTGATAACATGAGTTTGGAAAAGGTATCTAGACAGTGAAACATCTAAGATTTGTAAAGAAATTTACAACATTTATCTAAGAGAGTGGAAAAGGAGCCCCTGTGTTTGTCTAGACAGGTAAGACAATAAACATTTTTATTATATCACCAAGTTCGTAACTATTGACTATGGAGGCTATTTTCCTCATCACCATTCTTTAGAGTGTCTCTCCTACTTGCTTATCTTTCCGAAGTGTCCTGTGTTGGTTCCCTCTCTCTCTCTTTCTTTCTCCTTTCCTCCTTCCCTCTCCCTCTCCATCCCCCTCTCTGAATTACTTGAGAGTTTAAAGAAATTTTTTGAGTTACTTGAGCCATTATTATATGTTTTCCCTACATAAATCAGCATGCTAACAACAAGGGCAGTTATGTAATCCTATATAGCTATAACACTAAAAATTTAACTTGCACTATAAATATTATCCAATATATATCCAAATTTAAATTCCTCCAATTGTACCTGAAATAATCCTTTAGAGCTATTTCTTTGGTTTAGTTTTCTAGCCAGAATTAAGTTTGCAATTGCATTTGCTTGTCATTAATTTTTTTGAAATTAAACTTTAATTTCGAGATACTTGTAGATTCACAATAGATGTAGATGCAATTGTAAGATACAATACAGAGTACTCTCATTTACCCTTTATTCGGTTTCCACCAATGATAACATCTTGCAAAACTGTAGCACAATATCACAATATCTTGCTATTGATTGACTATTTCCATCACCACAAGGATCCCTCCTGTTGCCCTTTTATAGTCAAACCCACTTCCTTCCTGCTTCTATTTTCCTTAAACCCTGGAAACCACTAATCTGTTCTCCATTTTCATAATTTTATCATTTCAAGAATGTTACGTGAATGGATTATATAGCATGTAAACTTTGGGATTGGAATTGGCAATAGACGTTACTGTACAGGTTTTTTTGTGTGAACATAAATCTTCATTTCTCTGAGTTACATGTTCAGGAGTATACACACTGAATCCTGTGGTACTTACATTTTAGCTTTTTAAGAAATTAACAAATAGTTTTCCAGAGTAGCTGTACCATTATACATTTTTACCACCAAGGTATGTGTGTGTTGGGTTTATATTAGCCATTCTGATAGATGTGTAATGGTTTTAATTTTCATTTCCCTAATGGCTATGACATGTAAATGTCTCTTTGGCAAAATGTCTCTTTATGTCTTTTGACTATTTTCAGATAGGATTGTTAGTCTTTTTGTCTTTTTACTGTTATCCATTTTGATTTAGTTTTAGTATAAGGTGTGAGACTAGGTCAACTTCTTCCCTTCTTCCCTCCCTCTCTCCCATCTTTCCTTCCCTCTTTTTTTTTTTTTTTTTGCCTTTGAATATCCAATTACTCTAGCATCGTTTATTTAAAAGGCTACCTTTCCTCTACTGAATTGTTTTTGCACCTTTGTAAAAAATCAACTGG
>NW_011888812.1:2645799-2652577 GCF_000151845.1 Pteropus vampyrus
CAGTTCATGGTATTTTGTTATGACAGCCCTAGCAGACTAATATAGATACTATCTACCCATCATTTCTGCTAATCTATAGAGATTCCTTCTGTGGATCTTGGCACATGTCTAATTTTTATCACTAATGTCTTATACTGCTGAAATTTTCTCTCATTTTGCATGTTTTATAGGCATTTTTGTGTGGCATTGGGAAAGATAGGTCCACGGGCCTTCCCTCAATCTCCTCTGAAACTTTACATTTCTTATGGCCTCTAGCATGTAATTTAGCAGTTAAATCCTATCTTGTTACATTCATTAACAGCATCAGCTTTAATATCATCTGCCCAATTAACCCGTAGCTTGCAAGCAGCCAGTTATCATGTTCTGTAATCCCAGTCTAGCGCAATGCTTATGCTCAAAAAACTGGAGGGTTGGTCGATTGATTTAAAACTTCAAATTGGATCCAGAGTACAGGGATCTTCTTGATTCTCTCTGTTTCCTAGGTTTAGATGATGAATTCAGATTCTGCTAGAAGTGAAGGCAGCGGGTGCTGGGCCATCTATCAACAAATGGGAGTATTTTGGAGCCTCCAGTCTGGTTTCTGCTTGAAGTGATATGCTGTTCAGTTGTTTTCCTCTGGGACCCAGAGGCAGATGTAGACAAACAGCAGGTGAGGAGGAAGAGCTGGGCCGAGCAGGGGGAGAGCTGTAAACAACGGAAGCTATATTAAGAAAGAGCATCTGCAGTGCTTGTCTCAATCCTGCCACCCACTGGGCATGTTCCTGAATTGACTTTTCGCAGTCAGCTCATCAGTGACAGGTGTGGAATGATTTGTACTACACACAAGTGGCAGCATTTTAGAATTGGAAAGTTTCTTAGACATCACATCTTTTGATGTGTTAGGAAGGCTCGCTGTGGTATATGAACTATTTTAGGTAGTACACGAGATGATTTTAGGTGGAGACATATTAACATTGGGTACACATTAACACTGAATTGCTTTTTCAATTTTCTTTCAATCCTTTTGAGGCTGGGAAGGAGACAGCATCTGTCTGGTGCTGGTAGACCTTTACACACACCAACCTTCCTTCCTAACAGAGCGAGCATTTCCCCTCTGACATTATATCTCTGCTACTACCTTTTGATAATATATAAAAGTCTATTTTTAAATCAATGAATTTAAGCAAGATGTTTTCCTTTAAAGACAAATATTAGCCAAATAATAGTGCAGGTGATGTTTGGATAAAGCAAAAATTGTGAAGGTGATACAGAGTGAAATGAAGATACTGGCATCCCACCCCCTTCCCTTTGCTTCTACGAATGAAGGAACTGAAGCCTCTTTTGTAATGTGTCACTGAAAGACTGAGTCGCCATAGTTGGGATAATTGACTAGTGGCCTCTGTTCTCACCAAGATGTCCAAGAGGAAGGAGAGGCTGTCCCAGAAGTAATCAGAGCTTGGCATCTGTGTGGACCTTTACAATGGCAATGCCTGACACAGAGAGAAAGTCTCCGACCAGCCACCCTTTCACTGGTCACCAGAAGGCAGAGAAAAGAACAGTGCCAGAAGAATGAAGATTAACATTTGGGTGTGTGATCTCCAAGGCGTTAAAGGACATGGTAAAAATTGAGAAGATGGTATAGAGAATCTTCATATATTTCTCATCTAGTTTCCTTTATTACATCGATATGATACATTAGCCATAGTTAGTGAACCAGTAAATTCCCTTTAGCAATTATTTTGGGGTAGATAGAAGAGGCTAACTAAATAATGGCCTCCAGAGATATGAGGTTCTGATCCCTGGAACCTAGAAATGTTATCTTCATGACATAGCTTTTGCAGATGTAATTAAATTGACGATTTTGAGATGGATAGATTATCCTGGATTATCCAGATGGGCTCTAAATGCAATCCCAAGTGTCCTTCTAAGAGAGAAGCAGAGGGATGTTTGACAGTGAGCAGAGGAGAAGGCAATGTGACCACTGAGGCAGCCATTGGAGTGAAGTAGTCACTTTGCACTCCCAGAATGCAAAGAATGCAGCTCTAGAGGCTGGAAAAGCAAGGAGCTAATTCTGCCTTAGAACCTTCTAAAATTCAAGAGGTACTGGAGGAATATAAAAGTTCCCCTTTCTGCAAGCAATCAGTGTTACCAGATTCTTACAGAAATAATAGATGTATATACAAGCAAAACAGGTATTGACATATTTTTCTTCTCTTTCTACCCATGTGTTAACCTGTACATTGTTCTGTACCCTGCTTTCCCCCTGCTTTTTCACAAACAATAACCCTTGAAGATTATTCCATATAAATACACAATTTCCTTTCCATTTTTTTTTTATGGTTCTTGTCAGAAGGGGAAGAAGCACTAGGAGTTCGCACACATAGAGAAAAGGCCACGTGAGGATGCAGTGAGAAGACAGCATCTGCAAGCCAAGGAGAAAAGACTTACCAGAAACCAACCCTGGATTTTGAACTTCCTGTCTCCAGAACTGTAAGAAAATAAATTTCTGTTGTTTAAGCCACTGAGTCTCTGGTATTTTGTTATGGCAGCCCTCTGGATGTGTCTAAACTTTTGGATGTGTCCCAATTTTGTCTTGTAAGTATGTCAGTCAGATTGGATGAGGGACTACCTTAATGGCCTCATTTTAACCTAATCACTCCTTAAAAGGCACTATCTTCAAATATAGTCCCCCTGGGGGTCACGATTTCAATATATGAATTTTGGGCGACACATTTCAGCCCATAGATAACGGGCATACATAACAGGCATAACGGGCATAAAACTACTTCAACGGTAGACTATATTGTTATTGATTACTACCAAAAAGAAGTGGCTTTGTTGGAGAAGAGGAGTTATAAATCCAGAGACCAAAAGGCCGCTGAACCTGGACTTGATTCCTCCTGCCTTACACACAGTCTCTACATAATGGTCTGTGGGCAAGGAGAAACAGAATCCACAGGAGATTTAGGAGGTCTAAGGACTATTCATGGTGTCTTGTCCTGTTGCCGAGAACATTTTTTTCTGGTATAATACATGCAACACATGCTAATTAAAGATAAATATGGCTTTTTTATAGTTGGTGATTTTTTCCTGGGGGTGAGGGGGGAGGGCCAAAGGGCTTTCCTAAAATGAAAATGTTGAGGGAGGCGTGAAGAACATGTGGGTTACTTCTTAGAATAAAATGAGAAAGATGACCATTCCTCAGGCTAAGGCTCAACTCAGCTAGATCTCCCCTTATGCTCTAGGACGGATTCTTTAAAACTGGCTAGTCACGCGTCAATAGTCAACTCCGAACTGTCTCTGGATAAAAGCCTTATTAATAAATAAATTATTAGTACTAGTGGCCATCCCCAGATATGGAAATAAAGATAAAGACTTTTGTCCGTAAGCGAATAGTAAAGTAGAATTTTATCTGCATTTGGAAATGGTACTCTTTATTTGAGTGGGAGCAATGTTCCAGGAAAATTTTTTAACAAGATAAACGTTTAAATCACATATTAAATTATAATTTTGGGGGGGAGGCGGAGTGTGTTACAGACAATTCAATGGCAGATTTTTGCACAAAAATAACTAGAAGTTGATTACAGTTTTCCATCTCTCCAGAATCACTATTCATAACTTGAAAAGGAATATAGTTTTTAATTAAAATTCATGAAAACGTAGCAATCGTTTTCATTATGTAGAAAATTAAGCCCCCTTAGTAACTATAAATAGAAACATAGTTTAGGTTAAATTACAATTAAAGCCCTTTGTCCAAAAGTATCCTTTTCTCACCTTCTAAAAATTATTGCAAAGTTTGGGAGCCCCCAAATTGTAGAGGTTCAGGCAGTTCCCCAAATCGGGCTTTTTGTAAAGATATTTAGTGCTGTTCCGCAGTTAGTCATTTCAGGCCATTATGTTTACTCTTGCCTTGAGAAAGCTCATTTCTCAAACTTGAATTCTAGCCCTGAGAAATTTAGGTCAAATTCATCCTCCATCAGTGTTTGAACTCATTCTTAGACTGCATACAGCTAAATAACGAGGAGGAAAGAAATGCCTTTCTATATTTGGGGATTGAAGATGAAACAGATGTCCCTAAATTCGAAATGATGTCTGATAGAGTCCTGAACTCTGGACTTCACTTCTCAATTCCCTAAACTCTCTCACAGAGACATGGTCCCCATGTCTTCACTTGTTTGAGGAATGAGAAAACATTTATTATGTATTTTCTGGGACCAGTTAGCAGTAACGAAATAGTGAGACTAGAGTTCCATATTGGACTCTTGACTTCAGTGGAAGATTGGAATTAATTAGGTGTGGGGTCTTGAGCGAATTACTTTGGCTGTCTAAGCATTTGATGCTGTTTCATAGTCTATAGGAATTATGGGGGATTCCTAAGAGGTAGGCAATGGTGGAAGGTTTGGGGAGGGAAGATAGAAGTTGGGATAAGGGAGAACAGACGAGAACCAAATGTTCACAGATTCAATAAATTCTTGACCTTTTTCTGATAGCTTAATGATACAGACTTTTTGCCCACACGATGGCACTAGCTGTTTAGAAAACAGCCTCGCTAATATCAGAAAGTCAGTGGTGGCACTCCTGAGTTTGTGGGGGAATGAACTGCAGCTGACGTTTAGAGCAATTAATAACGCATTAGAAAATTTACTAACAGGGATAATCTACATCGAGTTAATTAGAAAGCAATTTCAAGACTGGGGAAGTGGGGGAGAAATGAGCGTGTGGGGCTCCTGGCTCTACCAGTGCTGTGTCAAGTTTACATATCACTGAAGGCTCTAATCTAGTGACGACCTGTTAAGATTCTGCTTCGTCACCAACTCGAGTGTTTTTCTAGGCTAAGAGAAGCAAGATGGCATTCGAGAGAGGGATGCTCCTTTTTCAGTGTGGTGGAAAGAACCTCGTCCTGGTACTTGGGAGGCCAGGTTTTTAATGCTATTTCCGCTACTGATTCCCTCCTATGACATTGAATAGAACATTTTGTCTTGCAGGGACTGTTTCTCACCTATAAAATGCATCCATTGGGTCAGATAACCTCTAAGTTCTCTTCTAGCTTTGGCATCCAATTTGGTATTAGAAGACAAGAGCTTTGCTAGCTGGAGATATATAGATACATGCTTATATTTGTAATCACAATGTTAGTAAACAGCATCTGCTGGATTATGATAAGAGCACAAAATACAGTGTTCACACACTCAGACCACAGCTGCAATAGTAGATTTTGATTGATATCAGCAATTGGAGCTCATGGTTATCTGGGAAGAAATTGAAATTGAAAAGGTCTCTTAAAAGGGTCTGCAGGGAGCCAAGGAGAATAAGTGTAGGCAACCTGCTAAGGAGAGTTTGGGGCTTGGATGGAGAGGCAGGTGCAGGGAGGGACAGCAGGGTGTATGTGCCCAGTGGGTGTCAGACTTGTGTTGGGTCTGCAGGTACTTTTCAGATTAACCACAGCTAATCACTCAGCGGGAGGGCTGTGCTCAAAGCTGCAACCTGGCATCCAATTGTCCAAACTCTCCTTTGCCCTTTTCATTCTTTTCCGCTTACTAAATTTGGTCAAGATCTGTCAGCGGTGCTTTATTTTTAATTTGCCCAGAACAACATGGAATCTCAGGCAGCTCTTTTATGATGGAAGTCAAAGTTTGCTCCAGGTGAAATTCGTTATGTGGAAAAGATTTGAAACAAGAAAAGTGAGTGGAATTTTAGGGACCAGGAAGAGGGGCAAGAACCCATTGCTCAGCTTGTTTTTCTTGGTGATCCAATAGAGGTATTATCTCACAGCAGGGGACAGGTGACAGTAATGTGATTTCGACATGGATGGGAGAAAGAGGTCCCAGGTGTAATGGGGAAGAACAGGAATTTCTGCCTTTGAAGAATCTGATGTATACAAATCCAGACTTTTATCAAACAAAACGATTAGAAGAGTTTATCTTCATAGGCACCCAATATTTTTGTCTTGTTTTAAATTCATTATTAATTTATTTATTTGTAAATCTTGTGTTTTTTCTATTTATAAAAGTAATACATGACTGATAAAAAATTAAACAATACAAAAATTTATGGTAAATATGGTAAAAAAAAAAAAAAAGGAGAGAGAGACAGAGAGAGAGAGAGAAACTCTCCCATTATCTGGTCTGACTGTCACATCCCTGCACCCCATGGCCTGGATAATGTTCTTTGAGGAGTCCCTTTGAACAATCTAACTTTCCCAAGAAAAATTGAAAATGCTCCTATTTATGAATTTTTGAGCTCAGAGGAAATTTTTTCACTCTGGTTTGGGCCTGAAGGGTGACCAACAGACCCTGTTCTGCCTTGGACTTTCAGGGCTAAACCCAAGAAGGTCCCTGGGCAAACTGGAATGGTTGGTCACTCTTGTTTCACTTAACTTCTAAGTCAGTCTATGAACTGAAGCCTGATCCTTCAAAGCTGGAACTTGCTGCTTTGTTTCGATTCTGTAAGATATTCCTGTTTTCCTGTATCTTCAAAGTGAAGCAAGAAAACCTAGCCCTTTCTTTTTCTTTTGCTGAGTTCAGTAGAGATGCAGGGTTTTGGAGCGTGGGAAGATGAATGAGAAGGGCATCTTCTTCCATGTCAGACACGTTGTGACTCCTCTCTACTGGACCCCACTGTATGAAAAGGACATCAAAGCACATTCTGGGGGCCCTGCTTTCTGCTGATTTGAACATAGGCACTGTCTTCAGGAAACGTTCTGTTTGCACCTGCCCAGTCTCTCAGTATCATGTGAACCTCAGGTGAAGGCTCCATCCCTTTGGGTATAAAAACACTGAAGCTCCTAGAAGCCCCAGAC
>NW_011888812.1:2652627-2655177 GCF_000151845.1 Pteropus vampyrus
GCTCCTATTTATGAATTTTTGAGCTCAGAGAAATTTTTTCACTCTGGTTTGGGCCTGAAGGGTGACCAACAGACCCTGTTCTGCCTTGGACTTTCAGGGCTAAACCCAAGAAGGTCCCTGGGCAAACTGGAATGGTTGGTCACTCTTGTTTCACTTAACTTCTAAGTCAGTCTATGAACTGAAGCCCGATCCTTCAAAGCTGGAACTTGCTGCTTTGTTTCGATTCTGTAAGATATTCCTGTTTTCCTGTATCTTCAAAGTGAAGCGAGAAAACCTAGCCCTTTCTTTTTCTTTTGCTGAGTTCAGTAGAGATGCAGGGTTTTGGAGCGTGGGAAGATGAATGAGAAGGGCATCTTCTTCCATGTCAGACACGTTGTGACTCCTCTCTACTGGACCCCACTGTATGAAAAGGACATCAAAGCACATTCTGGGGGCCCTGCTTTCTGCTGATTTGAACATAGGCACTGTCTTCAGGAAACGTTCTGTTTGCACCTGCCCAGTCTCTCAGTATCATGTGAACCTCAGGTGAAGGCTCCATCCCTTTGGGTATAAAAACACTGAAGCTCCTAGAAGCCCCAGACCAGTTCCTCTCTCTCTCTCAATGTTATTGCGATGGCTTCTGCCCTGTCTTGAGCTTACCAAGCAGAAGCTGTGTCCCTAGGACTGTTGTGTGGTTGGACCGGCCCAACTGTAAAACAGCGGGGACCTAACAGGGATATCTAATAAAGACAGAAGATCTCGGAGTAATCCTTGCACCTGCCTCTTTGACAGTTTGTGCTGAGGACCAAGTGAGAGCAAGGCAATCCCTAACTATTATCTGAACACAGGAGTACTTTGGAGGATAAAGCTGGTTTGAGAATTATCAAGGGGATTTGAAACACAAACTGTGCTAGGTTTACTGAAGTTCATTTTTCAGTCATCCTCACACTATGTAAATGGCCTTCAGTATTCTCCTTTTATAGTAGAGTGGCGTGATTAAGAGCACAGGCTTTGGAAGCCCACCCCGCCTTCACCAGTGGCTGTGTGACCACGGGCAAGTTTTCCATTGCTCCAAACTTCATGCAGTGGCTGTGTGACCACGGGCAAGTTTTCCATTGCTCCAAACTTCTGTTGCTTCTCTTTAGAGATAAGAATATCAAAAGTGCAGAACTGTGGTGAAAATGACATGTAAAGTACTTAGAAGCTTCATCTATTGCTTTCAATAACTAGAGGCTAATACTATCAATCCTAGGTTGTAGATGAAGAGATTGAGACATCAATCACCTGAGGCAAGATTTAAATCCAAGTCTGTTGACTTAAACACTCTGGTAATGTTTAAGTGTTGTTACAAAGAGCACAACCTTCCCTGACTGAGAATTGACCAGATAGAAGGATGCTGAGGTGATTTGGATACCATTTCAAAATAACAATAAAAAATTCTTGTATAGTTAGTATTTGATTAATATCTACTAAGGGTAGACATTGTCTCAAGTGTTTACCATAACTCTCAGTGTATAACCTCATTGACTCTTTGAGGTATATACTGTTAGTATTTCCATCTTACAGAGCAGGATACTGAGGCACAGAGGGATAAACCTTGGCAGAAGCCAGAGCTTATACTGGCAAGATCATTTCCAACCAAACAGTCCTGATGAGCAAACTAGCAGTTTTGGCAATGCTCCAGCATAGACCCGTGTTTGGTTCTACACTCAGGTCCCCCAGCAAAGCTTCCTGAGAGCCAGGTGCCAGCTGGAGCTGGGGGCTCCTGGCCTGTGATTGGCTGCCATCTTTTGTGGTTAGCCCTCCGTGGTGGGGGAGGCTGGGAAGGACAGTGGAGGCTGATAAATAATGCAGCAGCCTGCTCTGAGGGACAGGAGAGCAAGGAAGGAGAGAAGAACACACTTTGCTCTCTTGTTGGTATCAAATAATATCAACTGAATTACAGACATCCCAACACTTTGCCTAGGCAGCCTGCTGAGCAAGGTAACACTTGGACTTTTCATGCCTTGAGCCATGTATTTATTTACATTTTTATGTTTTTAATCAAGAGTAGTTGGGGTTTTTTTTTTTTTTTCCTCACAGGGGATGAAGGGAAAGAGTGAGGGAAGATGACATTAATTTGTTTTTTTTTTCTCTAATGTATGAAAATAAGAAAGGAGCACAATGCCAAGTTTAGGAAGAAACTGTAGGTTCATAGAGAAGATCCAAAATATCCAAACTACTGCAAATGAATGCTGTAGGCAGAGAAGGGCTTAAGGGGTGCCTTTTGGATAAATGAGCAAACAAATCGGCAGAAGGAAAGGTTTGAGACTGTTGGGGAAAAAACATATTGTTCTGGTTTAGGCAAGAAAAATTATCAGGAGCAAATTCCAGGGTGGGAGGAAATGTATACTTTCCCAGATGTTGTCAAGTATTGACAGGAAGTTCTTGAACTAGATTGGATTAAATAGGAGACCAGTATTTCTAAAAGTGTGACCGACCTGTGAGCCACTCATAGCAGGATCACTGGAATGTTTGTTAAAAAATACAATTTTTAGACTCCATCCCAGGTAAACTGAATCAGACCCTCTG
>NW_011888812.1:2656487-2672444 GCF_000151845.1 Pteropus vampyrus
CAGTGGCTGTGTGACCACGGGCAAGTTTTCCATTGCTCCAAACTTCTGTTGCTTCTCTTTAGAGATAAGAATATCAAAAGTGCAGAACTGTGGTGAAAATGACATGTAAAGTACTTAGAAGCTTCATCTATTGCTTTCAATAACTAGAGGCTAATACTATCAATCCTAGGTTGTAGATGAAGAGATTGAGACATCAATCACCTGAGGCAAGATTTAAATCCAAGTCTGTTGACTTAAACACTCTGGTAATGTTTAAGTGTTGTTACAAAGAGCACAACCTTCCCTGACTGAGAATTGACCAGATAGAAGGATGCTGAGGTGATTTGGATACCATTTCAAAATAACAATAAAAAATTCTTGTATAGTTAGTATTTGATTAATATCTACTAAGGGTAGACATTGTCTCAAGTGTTTACCATAACTCTCAGTGTATAACCTCATTGACTCTTTGAGGTATATACTGTTAGTATTTCCATCTTACAGAGCAGGATACTGAGGCACAGAGGGATAAACCTTGGCAGAAGCCAGAGCTTATACTGGCAAGATCATTTCCAACCAAACAGTCCTGATGAGCAAACTAGCAGTTTTGGCAATGCTCCAGCATAGACCCGTGTTTGGTTCTACACTCAGGTCCCCCAGCAAAGCTTCCTGAGAGCCAGGTGCCAGCTGGAGCTGGGGGCTCCTGGCCTGTGATTGGCTGCCATCTTTTGTGGTTAGCCCTCCGTGGTGGGGGAGGCTGGGAAGGACAGTGGAGGCTGATAAATAATGCAGCAGCCTGCTCTGAGGGACAGGAGAGCAAGGAAGGAGAGAAGAACACACTTTGCTCTCTTGTTGGTATCAAATAATATCAACTGAATTACAGACATCCCAACACTTTGCCTAGGCAGCCTGCTGAGCAAGGTAACACTTGGACTTTTCATGCCTTGAGCCATGTATTTATTTACATTTTTATGTTTTTAATCAAGAGTAGTTGGGGTTTTTTTTTTTTTTTCCTCACAGGGGATGAAGGGAAAGAGTGAGGGAAGATGACATTAATTTGTTTTTTTTTTCTCTAATGTATGAAAATAAGAAAGGAGCACAATGCCAAGTTTAGGAAGAAACTGTAGGTTCATAGAGAAGATCCAAAATATCCAAACTACTGCAAATGAATGCTGTAGGCAGAGAAGGGCTTAAGGGGTGCCTTTTGGATAAATGAGCAAACAAATCGGCAGAAGGAAAGGTTTGAGACTGTTGGGGAAAAAACATATTGTTCTGGTTTAGGCAAGAAAAATTATCAGGAGCAAATTCCAGGGTGGGAGGAAATGTATACTTTCCCAGATGTTGTCAAGTATTGACAGGAAGTTCTTGAACTAGATTGGATTAAATAGGAGACCAGTATTTCTAAAAGTGTGACCGACCTGTGAGCCACTCATAGCAGGATCACTGGAATGTTTGTTAAAAAATACAATTTTTAGACTCCATCCCAGGTAAACTGAATCAGACCCTCTGAGACCTGATGATCTGCATTATTATTTTTTTAAACGCAAGCTCCCTAATGATTCTGATACATAATAATTTTGAGAATTGCCACTGTAGAAACCCCAGTTTGACATTGTGTCCTTGAACCAGGATTCCTGGCCAGAGGTTGTGGCAGTGCACTTCTCTTTCTGAAGTGGTTCAAGCAAGAAGTTTCCTGAAGAAAGGGCAAGAATCTTGGGATTATTTTGTGGTTGCCTGAGATTTATAAAAAGGTTTTTAATGCTGCCAACGTTTTGATGATTGTGTTAGGCAAATAGTGGATAATAGTATTTGTGGAGTGAATGAATGAATGAGTGAAACAGATGTGACAGTGAGAGGTCACACCTGGGAACACATGAGTCACTTGGGAATTCTGTATAGGCCAAGTTGAAGATACTAAGAGGAGAGCTTGAGTGAGGGCCAAGTACTAGTATGTATGTGTGTGTAGGGTGCGGAGCTGGGCTAGGGGTGAGGGTGGTGCTGCTGCTATGGCCCAACTCCTGAATTAGTAATGACGACACTCACCAAATGACAGCTTCTGCTCCATGCGAGCCACCCCATACTGGTTTGTAAAGATGAATCTGTGCCCAGTGGAGAAAAGGACAACTGTAGCTATGATGACAGGTGATGATGGCAAAGCGGAGATGGCAGGGCCCAATGGGAAGACAGCTGAGCCAGATACAGCCACTGTGCCTTTTAGATTCTGAGGCTGTGGAAGGGAGATCAAGCATTTGCAGGATCCCTGAGTGTCAAATAAAATGACTACAAGATCACTCTTTCCTAACTTCATGTGGTCTATAGGCCCGTATTTTAGTCCTCTCTCTACAAGCTTACCAGAAAAGAAAGATAAACTAAGAATGGAGGGCAGATTCAAGGTTCAGCCAGGTCTTAAACTCTCCTGGGGGAAAATTTAGAAAGAAATATGGAAAAGTGAGTATGGATATACATGTAAATCTAGTCTTTAAAACATTTTCCTCTAAATTGAAAAGATGACGAAATTAAAAACAAATAGTTTGTTGAGAAAAATTCAAATGGTACAAAAATGAATACAATAGAAAATTAAAAGAGACCTTCTTACCAGTGCCAATTCTATCTTCTAAAGAGTAAACATTGTTAAGATTTTTAGTGCATGTCCTTTCAGAGTCTCTGTAATTTCAGGTATATACAATTATGAACAAATAAGCACAAAAGGGGCCTTGCTATATTACTATCGTTGTTCTGTGCTTTGTCATGTGGGCATCTTACTTAGTGTTATCAGTGCATACACATCAATGCATACATAGAAATTTTGAATTTCTATGTTGCTTTCTGTTGTATACTTGGACCATAGTTTAATAATGCCCTATTGGTGATGCTGTTTCTATTTTTAAAGTAACAATTTTTTAAACAAATATTGCTCTCTGGCTCCATATAAGTGGAAATAATCTGTGGGATATTTAGGAACATAACAGAACCATAAGGAATGTTGAAATATTTGTTGGGCTGCAGCTGAAATGCTTTTGAGGTTGATAAAATGTTGGAAATGGTTTAGAATTGTTTAGTCCTGCCTATAGAATAGTTTAACAGGATTTTTCTTTTTAACCAAGTCTTGGAAATTGGCTTTCAGTTTTTAAGAAAAACATCAATCTCTGAAGCATAATCTATGCATGAGAAAAAACTTCAGCAGTTTAAAGGGATGACCCAAAAAGAAAGTTGTTAGCTGCAGTCAGGATTGGCCCTTGTGTGTCCCCCACCAATGACTCCGCCCTCAAATCCCACCCCTGGCTGAAGTGTGTTCACCTGAAGATTAGTCTTCATGACCACGTGATTTCATATATATATACACATACACACACACATATATACATATATATATAAATGTCACATATGTGTGTATATATATATTAACTATTATTTATATTATTATATATAACCAATATATATAACCAATATATATATATAATCAATCATTGTTTTGGTTAATTAATTGAGGGGAAAAATGTTACTTGATGTAATTGATGTGTCAAGAGTGTTAACCCAGGCAAATTTGGGAGATACAGACGATAAGTTGAAAGTAAAGTTGCTGTTTTTCTGGTTATGTATCCTAAAGACTTTTGAGAGTATTGGGCTAACTGGGTCAAGAAAGGACTCAAATGGCATTTTCAGACTTTTTTCTACAGCACCATTGCTGTCTGCATCACAACTGAGATTGGTAGGGTTTCCTGGCATATGTAATTGCAAATGTTATTTACCAGAAGGAAACTATTACTCCTTCCTCTTATTACAAACTGTAGAGCTAATGACCATTGCCCAGTAATGACTCCCAGAATGGCAGCCCAACACATACCTCAAAGTTGCTTATGGTTTTATATGAAACTATATGAATTTTTCATCTTAAAATCTTTTGGAATCCTCGTACTTGCATACTATGTTTTATTACAGGTTTAGAGAGTTCTGTGGTTTTTGTTTCTAATGTAGACACAGCCTTATAATTTACAGCAGCGTTCACTAATTAAAATTGTAAGCATAATTACTATCCATGATACTTATTATTAGTTTGCATTCGTAAACCTCAAAATTCACTTCATCCTTCAAGTAGTAATTAGTTTCTTTGGGTTTATAGCTTTATCATCCCTTTATGACCCTCCTGGAAAAAATAAACAACCAACCTCCCAAGAGACTGCTTTAAAAAGCTGGAAATATATTGTCCAGCTAGTGCAATGAGGCTAATACAATGTGAAAAATATGATTTTTCTTTGTTATTAGTAGGCAGTTTTTCTTTGCACGTACTCAGCAAATAACTATTAAGCACTTAATGTGTCCTAGGAACCTCAGAGTTAGAGATGAATCACTCAAAGATTCTGTCCTCAAAGATCTTAAGGTTTTGGTGGAAAGGAAATAAAATCATACACATGTATTTAAAACAAACCATGACGGTGCATGTACTTCGGTACACAGTATAAAAAATCATAATCACTCTCAGAACAGGGAGTGACTCTGTTTTCCACTGTACAATCGGCATCTAATGAAGTATATTAAAATAGGAGGTAAATTAAGTAACTTTATGGATGAATTAATGTATTAATTTGTATTCCTTTTAAGACATATAAGTGAGATATTGAAATTTTTTTCCTAATCTGACTTGTTTTCATTGTTCCCAGGTACTTCAGCCAGCATGGCTGTCTCTTTGCCCCCCATGCTGGGACTCAGTTCTGTCCCAGATGAAATACAGCACCCGCAAATTAAATTTTCAGAATGGAAATTTAAGCTGTTCAGGGTGAGATCCTTTGAAAAGTCACCAGAGGAAGCTCGAGTGGAAAAGAAAGACTCCCCTGAGGGGAAACCGTCTCTAGAGCAATCTCCTGCAGTCCCGGATGACGCTGGTGTTCAGAAGCCAGCTTCGGCTCAACCAGCATTAAAACCACACCCTAAGTTTTGGAAGAAGTTCCACGATGATGGGAAAGCAAGAGACAAAGCAATCCACCAAGCCAACCTTCGACATCTCTGCCGCATCTGTGGGAAAGCTTTTCAAAGCGATGGGCACAGTAGGAGATATCCAGTCCATGGGCCTGTGGATGGTAAAACCCAAGCCCTTTTACGAAAGAAGGAAAAGAGAGCCACTTCCTGGCCAGACCTCATTGCCAAGGTTTTTCGGATCGATGTGAAGGCAGATGTTGACTCGATCCACCCCACTGAGTTCTGTCATATCTGCTGGAGCATCATGCACAGGAAGTTTAGCAGCACCCCACATGAGGTTTACTTCCCGAGGAAAGCAACCATGGAGTGGCACCCCCACACACCTTCCTGTGACATCTGCCATACTGCCCGTCGGGCACTTAAGAGGAAGAGTTATGAGCCAAATGCGCAGCTCAGCAAAAAACTCAAAACGGTGGTGGACCGAGCAAGACAAGCCCGTCAGGGCAAGAAAAAAGCTCAGGCAAGGATCAGCAGCAAGGAAGTGATGAAGCAGATTGCCAACTGCAATAAGATACATCTTAGCACCAAGCTCCTTGCGGTGGACTTCCCGGCAAAGTTTGTGAAATCTATCTCCTGCCAGATTTGTGAACACATTCTGGCCGACCCTGTGGAGACCACCTGTAAGCACGTATTTTGCAGGATCTGCATTCTCAGATGCCTCAAAGTCATGGGCAGCTATTGTCCCTCGTGCCGATATCCATGCTTCCCGACTGACCTAGAGACTCCAGTGAAGTCCTTTCTGAGCATCTTGAATTCCCTAATGGTGAAATGTCCAGCACAAGAGTGCAATGAAGAGGTCAGCTTGGAAAAATACAATCACCATGTCTCAAGCCACAAGGACTCAAAAGAGACTTTTGTGCATATTAATAAAGGAGGCCGGCCCCGCCAGCATCTTTTGTCACTGACCCGGAGGGCTCAGAAACACCGTTTGAGAGAGCTCAAGCTGCAAGTTAAGGCCTTTGCTGACAAAGAAGAAGGTGGAGATGTCAAGTCTGTGTGCCTGACCTTGTTCTTGCTGGCGCTGAGGGCAAGAAACGAGCACAGACAAGCTGATGAGCTGGAGGCCATCATGCAGGGTCGGGGCTCTGGCCTGCAGCCAGCTGTTTGCTTGGCCATCCGTGTCAACACCTTCCTCAGCTGCAGTCAGTACCACAAGATGTATAGGACTGTGAAAGCCATCACAGGGAGGCAGATTTTTCAGCCTTTGCACGCCCTTCGGACTGCTGAGAAGATCCTTCTGCCGGGCTACCACCCCTTTGAGTGGCAGCCACCTCTGAAGAACGTGTCTTCCAGCACTGACGTGGGCATTATTGATGGACTGTCTGGGCTGTCCTCCTCTGTGGACGATTACCCAGTGGACACGATTGCAAAGCGGTTTCGCTATGATTCCGCTTTGGTGTCTGCTTTAATGGACATGGAAGAAGACATTATGGAAGGCATGAGAACCCAAGACCTTGATGACTACCTGAGTGGCCCCTTCACTGTAGTGGTGAAGGAGTCTTGTGATGGGATGGGAGATGTGAGTGAGAAGCACGGGAGTGGGCCAGCCGTTCCAGAAAAGGCAGTTCGATTTTCGTTCACAGTCATGAAAATCACTATAGAACATGGCTCACAGAATGTGAAGGTGTTTGAGGAAGCCAAACCCAACTCTGAATTGTGTTGCAAGCCCTTGTGCCTTATGCTGGCAGATGAGTCCGACCACGAGACCCTGACAGCAATCCTGAGCCCTCTCATTGCCGAGAGGGAGGCCATGAAGAGCAGCGAATTAATGCTTGAGATGGGAGGCATCCTCCGGTCTTTCAAGTTCATCTTTAGGGGCACTGGATATGATGAGAAACTTGTCCGAGAGGTGGAAGGCCTCGAGGCTTCTGGCTCAGTCTACATTTGTACCCTTTGTGATACTACCCGCCTGGAAGCCTCTCAGAATCTTGTCTTTCACTCCATAACCAGAAGCCATTCAGAGAACTTGGAGCGCTATGAGGTTTGGCGCTCCAACCCGTACCATGAGTCTGTGGAAGAACTGCGGGACCGGGTCAAAGGGGTCTCAGCCAAGCCCTTCATTGAGACAGTCCCTTCCATAGATGCACTCCACTGTGACATTGGCAATGCAGCTGAGTTCTACAAGATTTTCCAGCTAGAGATAGGGGAGGTGTATAAGAATCCCAGTGCCTCCAAAGAGGAAAGGAAAAGATGGCAGGCGACACTGGACAAGCATCTCCGGAAGAAGATGAACCTGAAACCAATCATGAGAATGAATGGCAACTTTGCCAGGAAGCTCATGACCAAAGAGACTGTTGAAGCAGTCTGTGAGTTAGTTCCCTCCGAGGAGAGGCACGAAGCTCTGAGGGAGCTGATGGACCTTTACCTGAAGATGAAACCTGTATGGAGATCATCATGCCCTGCTAAAGAGTGCCCAGAATCTCTCTGCCAGTATAGTTTCAATTCGCAGCGTTTTGCAGAGCTCCTCTCTACCAAGTTCAAGTATAGATATGAGGGCAAAATCACCAATTATTTTCACAAAACTCTGGCACACGTCCCTGAAATTATTGAGAGGGATGGCTCCATTGGAGCCTGGGCAAGTGAAGGAAATGAGTCTGGCAACAAACTGTTCAGGCGCTTTCGGAAAATGAATGCCAGGCAGTCCAAGTGCTACGAAATGGAAGATGTCTTGAAACATCACTGGTTGTATACCTCCAAATACCTCCAGAAGTTTATGAATGCTCATAATGCATTAAAAAACTCTGGGTTTACCATAAACTCACAGGCAAGCGTAGGGGACCCGTTAGGCCTAGAGGACTCTCTGGAAACTCAAGATTCAATGGAATTTTAAGTAGAGCAACCACTTATGAGTTGGTTTTGCAAAGGAGTTTTCCTCTGGGGTTGCACTGAGACCTTCTCCTAGAACCCTTTGCTCCTGTGCGCAGGGTTTCACCACCGAGGTGGTGGCAGGTTGGAGAGGCCACAGATGCTAAAACCATGTCAGGAATGAATAACTGGTGAGCTGATTGTTTGAGCTGTGTGAGTTCAGAGAAGCAACGGGAGAAATCAGTTATTTGAAAGCTCAATAACTCAGACCAGGAGTAACTACAGGGGACCAGAGATGAACTAAGATCTGTGTGTGTGACCGAGTGACATGAAAATCAAAGCCGATGTCATCAAAGAAGAAGGACTAGTGAAGCCAGGAAAGGAATTTGTCTTGTGGATTTCATTTTTTTACCCTTAATTTCTTATAGTTTGTACTGAGGTACAAGCATTTTCTATATCGATTTTGTAGAATTCTTTATTTGATAATTTTCACAGATCTTGGCTTACTCTACAAGATTCAAGAGAACTTTTCAGATTTCTCTAATATTAATAACATCTTACATTCATATGGCACAATGACCTTTACAAAGTGTTCTCGATGCATTTTCTCATTTGGTACATTTATACAGAAATACCCTACATCCAGGAAATTTTTGGAAAATTAGACCTTTCTAGCTTTAAATGATGTCTCTGTTGTAACCTTAAGAATTTAAGAGGGTATTTGCTGCTGTAGAAGAATACAGCTGTTGGCTACAGTTAGTTTTTCAATCTTCTGGTAATACATGTTTACTGAGGTATCAGGAGCCAAGTCTTGTTTTTATTATTACTTTTTAATTTCAATTCATTTAGCCTCCAAATGTTTTGTTATAAAATCTTGAAGCCACAGAGGCTTTTTAAATCTGGGTTTGCTCACTGTATAAAAACAGATTCAATGTCTTGCTGAAAATTTCTGTCAGAATTTCTCCATATAGCTTTGGTCAATTTTATTAAATCCAGGTTTCATGGAGTCTTTCCCTCTGTGATGCGTTATTCTTTCTATTATGCTCAGTTTATTTTCAGTGTATTTAGATTTTTGTAACAGGGTACTTTTCCTACTTTTCCTACTTGCTAAATTTAAGTGGAGCCTGCTCACAAGACAATGGAAGAATTAACATTTGTAGAGTGGTTTTTTTGTTGCCACTTTTGGAATATTTTCACATCCATTTTTCCTAATTTTTCCTCACCACAACTCTGTGGGGTAGACATTATTATTATCCTCATTTGATGGAGGGTTAAATGATTTGCTCAGAGTCACAGAGATAATATATATCTGATCTGAAATTTGAATTTGAATTCCATATCTTTTCTACCATCCTTTTTTTTTTTTTTTTTTTAAATAAGGCAGTATCATAATTTGCTTAGGATCCATAACTAATCTCTTCACAATCCTGGGATTATGCTTCTTGGTGACAGGGATGGGTGGGTTTTTAAGTTTTTGATGTGCTTTGGGCCTTTTTATAGAAGAAAGTAATGCTAAAGCTCTCAAGAGCCACTAAATCCTCTGGTGGCTCCAATTATTTGGGAACTATTGTCTGCATCCTTAGGAATTTGGGAATTGCCAATTGCTGGCACTTTAGAGCAGGCATAGGATTTTATATGCTAATGAGTCAAGATGATATGTTAGTGTTAATTAGTTTTTTTCTTCCTTTGATTTTATTGGCCATAATTGCTAGTTTTCATACATAGTACATCAAAGAGTTTTGTAATTTAGTTGTCACATGTGCATCAGTGACATTATCCTAAATGGTATGCATTTGGTGTTTTTATAGGGATTGAACCCTGTATTTTTCATTTAATAAACACAGCAGTTTTCCTTGCTTTTTATATATAGAATATATATATAAATTACAAAGACATTTGTAATTTAGTCATCAAAAGCTTATACATATTTCAATTTTATTTTTTCTTGAAAATGCAAGTTTTGCATTTTGTAAACAAACTAGCTTCTAAACCACCCTTTCCCTTCATCTCATTTAATCCTTACAGCATGTCTCTGCACTAATGAACAGCCAAGTTCATGTAATCATTCTATTCCCTGAAGCATGCTGGCACTAGTTTGTAGATTTTTTCCCATTTCTACTCTGTACTCAATTTGTGGCATTTTAAATACTTTCTAGTATTAAAGCTTTCCCTCCACTTTTTTTTTTTTTTTTTAGCATTGTAGGAACTATTTTGAATGCATGTGACTAACAGTACGATTTATAGCACAACCATCCCAATAATCCATTAATCAGATCACATTTTGATAAAACCCAGGAACATCTGGCTGCAAGAATTTCAATATGTAGCAATGTTGCCTGTGGTTGTTTTTGCCCTCCTTGTTGAGATAGCAATATCCCAGACTCTGGTTTTATACTTGAGTTTGATTTTTGACAATGCCCATTGTAAATGCAATCACATACTCCAGGGAAATTCCCCACACTGAATGGAGCATTTTTTTGAAGTATAGACTGGCACTTCGGAAGTGCAATGCATTTTTTTTTTCCTGCGAAACCTGATTCTACAAATTTTCCTGCCATTCCACCGAGGGGCACTGCAGGGACGAGTGATAACGGCTGATAAAACTGATGAATGGTCGGTGTGAGGTCAGACAGCACTTTGGGATTAATAAACACACACTGAGAAGCCAGAGCAGGCAGAAAAGATGTCTTTTTCTTCCAGGTGAACTGGAATTTAGTTTTGTCTCAATTTATTTTCACAAAATATAGATGAAGGTAAAGATTATTTTTTGGTCAAGCATGTGAGTCTCGCATTACATTAAACAATGCATATTCCACACAGCTAGGAGGTAAGATTTGTAAGCGCCAATGGTGGTTGGGAAGAGCAAATCATCATTTGGATGCAAGTGATTTTTGATTGTAGATATGTATGTGTCTTTGGTTATTGTATGAGAGATAGTCTGTTCCTTCGAGGTTAAGAGATTTTAAATAAGGGAAGATATTTTGTATTTTATTTTTTCCCTTTAACTACAGGAATCTATATAAATATACCTCAGAGATCATTTTTGGTGAGTTTTTTTTTTCTTTTTGTGGCTTTGCACTTCACTTTATTTTCTTACAAATAATCATGAAGTTTGTTTAATGGCTACCCAGAGCCTTTTTTGTTGTTTTGTTTTGTTTTAGGGTAAGTTCGTATACCAAGATGCAATGGATTTATTTGATGTGGGGGATCTGTATCTCCATGTCGAGTGTTTTCCAATTAAATGAAGTATGTGTTTTTGATACTTATTTTTATATTTTAAAATTTCTGCTCCTCATTAATATTATGGTTACTATTCACAACTGTATGTTAACGTGTTTGAAATAAAATTTGGAAATTTGAAAATACTGGATACTGTGATTTATATTCAGATAATAATATCGAGTGCAACATTTAAAAAATGAAATAACTTTTTTTCTTGAGGGAGACAGAAAATAAATCTGCTGATCTTTAGAATAAAGGGCAACAGAATAGTGGTAATGAGTATAATTTATCCTAATGTAGGATGAGACATATTTTTTGTGGATCTTGGATATTCAATAAATGCTTATTGATGGGTACCCAGACGAGGCCATTCAAGAGACCTTTATCTTTAAGCTATACATACTAATCAGCTTTTTGAAAGGAGTGTTATTGATAATCTTTCCTTCCTAGTCTCACAAAATTATGATTCCAATAAATACACATTTACTGGATTGGTATCTGGAGACAGAATGAGATATTCTCTTAGAAATAAGTATGCTACATTAGATGCTTTCTGACAGAATTAGGTTTCTGAAAAGGTGGTATCATCTATGGTAAATTTCAAGTCAAAATGCAAAATTCTATGCTAGAGTGGAATTTGGTGGCAGATAAATAATTTGAAATTCTTGTCACCGTGGATTAGAATGGTTGCTTTTTCTTTCTAAATTTACCATGCTATCTATTTTAAATCATGTAAACTCCTTTCAGTAGAAAACAGAATAAATTTAACCCAAGACCTCACCTCATCTTCTTCTGTGAACTTTACTGTATTTTTGGTTTCCAAGTCTCTGAGATGAAATGTTTTGATTGATAAAGATATTTAAAATACAGGAGATTTATTTCCACATCCCACTCTTCCTTTATTAAAGAATTGGAAAGAGAATGAGACAACCACTACTGAAGTGAACACATTTTAGTCCATATACAGTGAATTTAATTCAATTCAATGAACATTTATCAAGCGACCAACTACAATGTACCAGAAACCGTGCTTGGTATTAAGGATACAAAGTTGAAGAAGAAACTATTCTTGTTTTCAAGGACCCCACTGTCACATAGAGAAAGCAGGCATATAAATGTCATATATGTTAATAAATGCTATAAAGGAAGACAGTGGACAAAGAGAGATGCCTCGGCCACAAAGCTGAGTGGTTTCTCTTTGTTTAAGCTGAAGGTTTCACAGAGGACATCGAGATTGAGCTAAATCTTGAAGGATATAGTTATCTACCAGGGGAAAGGATTTTCCAGATGGAGAATCAAGTGCAAGAGGGATATGGGGAGAAGAGAGATGCGCCTAAAGAATCACATCATACCGTACTGAGACATTTGGATTTTTCCCATGAGAAATGAGTAATCGCCGGACAGTTTTTATCTATGCAGTATAAGATTTTTACTTTGGAACGATGTCTCAGAACAGTCAAATTATTGGAGGGGTCTATGGTGGAAGCAGAGAGACCAGTTAGGAGGTTGTTTAAACAGTCTAAGCACAAAGTAATACGTGCAGTGGCAATGAGCATGCAGAGCATGCAGTTTTGTTTCTAGTTTGACAGAACTATGTTAATATCTTTCATTATGATTTCAAGGTAAATGAGGCTATTTCCTCTGGATGTTTAAATATATACTATAGCAGATATTGGCTCAGTGCTCGCCACATCCATTTTCCTCACCACAAGCAGCTAAACTATATTTTCCAGTTCCCATCTATCTAGGTGGGGCCATGTAATTAGTTTTTGGCAGTGGAATGTCAGAGGAGATGATACCTCACTTGCAGCCTGAACCATTTATAAATAGGTATGCGTTCTTCCAGTTCTTTCTTTTCCTTGTATCTGAAGTCTCGAGGATGCACAATCAAGATAAAGATGGCAGACTTGCTAAAGAGAAAAAAACTTGATTCCCTGAGACACATCTTTGAGGAGACCCATGCAGGCGAATAGCCTAATAAGGAAAACCTGCATTGGACTCTACCTGAGGGAGAAATAAAATTTAATTGTGACAATTTACTGGTGTTTGGGATTTTTTGTTGTTGTTGTTGTTATAGCAGCCAGTGTTAATTATCCTGACTAATACTTTTTTTTTTTTAATTATCATCTATGTAGTCATTCAGAGGTTTGTCGATTCCATTTATTCTCATCTCTCGCTTGTTCTGTTAATTTAATTTATTCGCTCTATTTATCTGTGTCTGTGTCTGTGTCTGTGTCTGTGTCTCTGTCTCTGACTCTGTCTCTCTCTGAGTATCAGTGTTATGCTAGACAAAGAATAGGTCACTTTGGCTGCTCATACTAAAATACAGACGCAACTTACCAAAGAATTTAATTCAATTCAGTTCAACAACTTAAATGCCTATAGTATGGCAGGCATAATGTTAAGTACTAGAAATATAGAAATTACAAAGTCGCCATTTGAGACCTCATGTAAATCATAGCTGGTTGGACAAGTCATACACTTAGTATACTTAGTAACCAGTAATTTATTGGGTGAGATGAAATAATGGAAATCATTAGACAGGAAACAGTAGAAATCATTAGACAGTGCTGAAACAGCACTGCGGAGAGATGATGGACTCTGTGTAAAATGACAATAGTTTGAGATAATACTCTTTTTTTGAGAAAAAATTTAATTAAAATGTCATTCTGTAACTCTGCTACAAAATGATTTGAATTTCAGAACGTGTCTGAAAAAGACATTGTCCTTTTCAATAATATTCTCTAAAGATAATCTTTGAAAAGATTCTTTTAATTTGGATAAATAAAAATTAATTCTCTTGTATTCAAACTATGGCAATTTATAAAATGACCTTAGTATGTGGTTGGCTTTCTATTTCTGCTAATACCATATTATTGTATATGTATTTTAAGTTTTGATTCCTCCACAAAGAACTAATGGATTAATGACAATTTTATTTTTCCTTAATCCTAATAATTTATTTTTCCAGCTTTATTAAGCTATAATCGACATATAACACTATGTAAGTTTAAGGTGTACAATGTGATGATTTGATATAATATATATTGTGAAATGATTACCACAATAAGATTAGTTAACAGATCCATCAGCCCACATGCTATTTTTTTTGTGGTGAGAATATTTAATATCTACTTTCTTAAAAATTTTGTTTTAAATGTAAAAAACTTTTTTATCAAAGAAAAAATTTTTTTTCTTTATTGTTGAAAATAAAAAGACATGTTCCTGCACCAGGGTATTGGCAATCAACCTGCAAATCAGATAAGAATAGAATTTTTTTTCAAAATATATTTTTTAATTTTTGTTGGTTTTGGGGGAATTAATTTTGGGAGATTTTCAGAAATAGTCTGAAATGATGTAGAACCAGGTCTGGTAGATAAAGTGGGTTGTCAAACTTTGTAATAACATTTTGGGTGATTTGTGCTAAAATAATGCTTGATTTATTTTCCTCCTAGTTCTTTTTGTCCAGATGGTGGGTTTCAAAAGTCTATGCTTTATGGAGGAATGAAAAAAAACTGAAAAATACTAGTATTAGGATTTAAAGAACAGTGGATGAATAAGAACTAGTCTATCATGCCCTCGTCCATTCATTCAATAAATATTTATTTGGAAAAAGCTGGAATGAGTAGATGCTGTGAGTCCCAGAGAAACAGGATCCTTGTATCCTATATCTTGGGTTGAACTATGGAGTTGGGGAGAACAATAGAAATCCCAGATAAATTTGGGGGAGTCATGAGCAAAGAGAATGAGAATCTTACTTTCCTGATAGAGCTGAGAAAGCCAGTGACATCCAGAGGCAAGATGGCGATGAGATATGTTCAGCCAGAGACAGTGAAGAAGAGGTTCTGTGACCCAGTAAGGCACAGAAGCACCGGGATGTGCCCAAGAGTGGTACAGAAATAGACAAGTACTAGGTACTCTCTCAGAGAGGACTGTGGCCACTGTGAGAGAGAAGGGACAGGGTGATCTCATTATCAAGGGAGCCCACTAGGGACCTGAAAGCAGCTGAGAGAGAGAGAGAGAGAGAGAGAGAGAGAGAGAGAGAGAGAGAAGGGAGAGGAGAGGAGGGAGAGAGCGCGCGAGCGCGCTAGACCTAATGACGCCTTGTGGTTAAGGCTGAAGTATAACTTGGAGTCACCTTCAAAGCTGGCGGCCTCAGGCTAGGTGGGAATGTGGATGTTGTAGCAGAAGCTAGTGATGAGGGTAGGTATGCCCTGCAGAGGGAATGAGTTGCTCAAGAGCCCTGAGTACTGAAACACCTAGGGGTGCTCACTAAAAATGTTATCAGTTCAGCATTTTTGGCAATTCAGCACAAAATGTGAAGGGAATAGTGAAACAGAAGTAAGGAGGAGGGGGCAAGTCAAAATGATATGAATGACCTTATTTTACTGATGAAAATCAGTGGACCCTGACCCCTGCTTACCTCTCCAGGCTCAGGCCACTCCACACCCCGTTCTTTGCTGTGTTTTGACCAGATTGACCTTCTTTCAGATCCTCAAACGTCACAAGCTTCATCTTACTCCAGAACTTTTAGGCCAACTATTTCTTTTTTAATTATGCTTTCCCTTCTTATAACATATTAAACTCATTAGTACTTATAGATGACTACAGTCCCTTAAAACGGTCACCTTGGAAAGCCATGTACTTATTTATTGATATTATTCTTGTGTAAACAGTTTTGGGACTTATCTTTAGGACCTGTTTATGAGCCATATCAGAAAACTCATTTTGTTAGCTTGTATTCAGATTTCCTTTTGACCTAAAGTGGTAATATTATACTCAGTTACAGCCTACTAGGCTTTGGATGACATTTGTCTGTTTTCAGAAACCAACTCCATCTCTAATGAAGGAACAGGAATAACTGTTAAATATCTTCAAAGGAATGAACCATAGGCTCTGAAGGTGATTAAAATGTGAGCCTAGAAATGTTTTAGGCAAAAGCGGTATATTGTTGGAATAAGAGAGTACTCCTCTAAT
>NW_011888812.1:2674639-2676524 GCF_000151845.1 Pteropus vampyrus
TGGGCATGGACCCAGTGCCCATCTCCATGGGAGCAATAGATCATGGCAGGTTTGTTTAGCTCGGTTGAATAAAATGGTACCCAAGTGTTGATATCCACATCACAAGTAGAGCAGCATGTAATCCAGTAGCCGGTCTCAGATTCATCTTCCTCATCATCTTCGTTATAGATATCAAATTCATCATCACCATCAAAACTATTTGCTTCTGCACTGAAACAAAATTCTTCTGAGTCTTCAAAAGGAGTGGAGTCCCCTGGGTCTTCTGTTGATGTCTGACTATTTGTGAATGTTTTCTGATCTTCATTTATGTCATCTTCAGCACATTTCAACATATAGAAATAGAATGTTTCTGAAACAACCTGCTTATTGTCTCCTGGTATGCCGAGGAAAACAGTTCCATTTCCCATGTTACTTCCAAACCATATCTTGCTGTGCTTAATATCCGGGGTCCAATCCGGGGTCTCCATCTCACGAATTGCTATCTTATTGTCCTCGAAAGAGACGATATTGCAGACCATTCTTTTCTGATTTTCAAGCTGATAGCCACCCACAATAACAAATTCATCCTTATTTGTTTGAGTCAGGATTGCACTGGAGACAGAGATTCCTCCTGGTAAAACTGTGCAGTTCACAGCTGGGCTACCCAAGGGGAGATCGACCCTTATTCTATATAGGTTGGCAGGGCGGACATTATTGGCAAGTGAATGCCCTCCTAAAATATAAATGGTATCATTTCTGGCAATGGAGACATGAAAAGACAGCCCATCCTGAAGTTCTGGAAGAATGTACGCCGTAGAGCACCCAAATTCGAAATCCAGCAGGAAAACATGGGGCAGGCAGTCAGCTACGCTGTTCCATTTTTCTGTGGTTCTTTGAGCAGATGGTATGTATGCTCGTCCTCCAAAGAGAACACCCACACTCTTTCCCCGGCTATACACCACGTCGATGGAATGACCATATCTGGCTTCAGGGACATCTCCTACCAGGTCTTTCTCAGTGCAGCGAAAGGTAACTTTTTTGTTGGTCTTACACACAATAGACATGACATAAATTTTATTTGAAAGCTCATTGTTTGGTGTTTTCCCTCCATGGATAATGTATTGATACTTTTCAGGCTCTACGCTGCCTTTGAACATGCAAGTGGCTGGGTAGCGAAGAGGAGGAAGGTAGCAGGAATCCTTAGAGAAAACTGTAGGCTTCAGTTTCAGTTGGTTATGCTTCACATCAAAATGGAATACTCCAGTAGGGCAGGACCTCTTGGGCCAGCCTTTTTGGCCAAAGAAGAAAAGTTGGCCATCAAAATTCATCAGTGAGAAGCCCGGTTGAATTAAGGCTATGTTATTACTGACTGTTATCATCTGTAGTGACATATTTTCTGATCGTGGCTGTGTAGATCTTTTACCTGAAAGAATTATTAAAAAAAAAAAAATTGACTTACTATATCTCTTCTTATATATCATTGTGTTTGAAACATACAGAAAGCATGTTTCAAAAAAAAAGTTATCCTCCAAGCCTGCAGTGGGACTGAATTAGCAAAATCCAGGCGCCTTGGTAAGCAAAGAGCCACAGAACCTTCTTGTCTAACGCAATCCAAGCAGCTGGGGCACGTTTTAGACAAGGACTATCCTCCCTTAGATTTCTGGGAGTTGTAGTCCTTTTTCCTTAAAGGACTCACCACTTGTCATCAGAAAGAACTACATTGCCTAGGAATCCATCCTCCATGGGATGTGTGGCTACGATAGTTTGTCTTTGTTGCTCCAGGAAGGGAGACTCCTAGGATGTCTCTGAATAAAGACGCCAGAAGTGCCAAGTGACTAGATGGGAGCCAAGCCGAAAAACTAGGGACTGGGAGGTGAGAGCGGCGGACGCAGACCCAACATCCGGG
>NW_011888812.1:2676574-2679091 GCF_000151845.1 Pteropus vampyrus
CAAACAACATTACTGAAACAAAGTGAACATGATTTAATTTATTCGAGTTAATTTTAGTATTTAAGACATGGAACAGTTAGAGAAGACCTTACGTTCTAGGGTTTTATCTCCTATATGGTTCATGTTTCCCAAAATTTTGCAATAGTGCATCACACATTGTGAACTCTCGGTGAAGACTGATGAATAAAATGTTATGGCTTAGACTCTTAGGATAATGTAAAATGCTTTTCCAGAAAAATACTCCAGGAAGGAAGATATTTTTTTCTAAGGTCATCTATTTATCAATTGATGTCTTGAAGCCTCAAAATTAACAGTCTTTTTGACTTTCATTCTAGAAAGTATTTAATTGAACCTTAGTAAGCTCACTGATTTTATAATTTTCATTGGCAGCAAACTCCGCATATTAACTAGACACATACACAAATTAATTTTTCCCCATTTGCAATCTTCTACTTGTTAACTCAAGGAAATTCCTTGAACTTTTATTATTTGGGGGAAATAAATAATACTATTCTTCTCCATGAGATTTATTTTGTGGTCCTTCTTTAGCATACTTTCATTCATCTTTTTTCAGAATGCTGAGTATCAGTGAACTTCAGTTTTCATTAAATCTCTTCAAGAATCAGTTCAAGTGACTGGCTTTGGTTCGTCATTTGTACACCATATGGTGGGAGATCCTTTAAAGAAAGTGCATGCAGATAACTTGAGAAAAGGCAACAAACTTTATGCAGGTTCCTCTTCTATGCCTTTGTGTCAATGGAGTCTGTCTATCCATCTATCTATCTATCATCTATCTATCATCTATCTATCTATCTATCTATCTATCTATCTTGATTATTATTATTGCTTCTGTATTTAAGATTCCTTGAATGACAAAATTCAGATCAGAAATTCTCATTTAAGATATCTTGGAGTAAAATATCTTCAAATATTTAGCATTGTATTATAAGCACTTTTTACTGGCACTGAATTCATATCACTAAAAGAAAACAGACATTATCAATAAATGAAAATAGAAATGTAATTTTATCAGTGTTATGATTCTTCAAAACAGGTTTAAAAATCCAATGCTCTTGAATCTTAAAGGCTTTTGCGAAACTAATCAAACAACCTTCTAAGAAAGGATTTCTTGGCAGGAGTAAGAATTTTCCCAGAACCCTTTTTATGGAGCGATTTCAGTGGAGGCTTCTTTAAGGGTGGGACTCTTTTAGGGGTTTGCAGTGCTCTTGCTATCCCCACATGCTCATTGCAGTAATACTTGTTGCTTCCTTCTGACAGATGAATGAGTGTGCGTTCTGCCAGATCCATGCACTGGGCATGGACCCAGTGCCCATCTCCATGGGAGCAATAGATCATGGCAGGTTTGTTTAGCTCGGTTGAATAAAATGGTACCCAAGTGTTGATATCCACATCACAAGTAGAGCAGCATGTAATCCAGTAGCCGGTCTCAGATTCATCTTCCTCATCATCTTCGTTATAGATATCAAATTCATCATCACCATCAAAACTATTTGCTTCTGCACTGAAACAAAATTCTTCTGAGTCTTCAAAAGGAGTGGAGTCCCCTGGGTCTTCTGTTGATGTCTGACTATTTGTGAATGTTTTCTGATCTTCATTTATGTCATCTTCAGCACATTTCAACATATAGAAATAGAATGTTTCTGAAACAACCTGCTTATTGTCTCCTGGTATGCCGAGGAAAACAGTTCCATTTCCCATGTTACTTCCAAACCATATCTTGCTGTGCTTAATATCCGGGGTCCAATCCGGGGTCTCCATCTCACGAATTGCTATCTTATTGTCCTCGAAAGAGACGATATTGCAGACCATTCTTTTCTGATTTTCAAGCTGATAGCCACCCACAATAACAAATTCATCCTTATTTGTTTGAGTCAGGATTGCACTGGAGACAGAGATTCCTCCTGGTAAAACTGTGCAGTTCACAGCTGGGCTACCCAAGGGGAGATCGACCCTTATTCTATATAGGTTGGCAGGGCGGACATTATTGGCAAGTGAATGCCCTCCTAAAATATAAATGGTATCATTTCTGGCAATGGAGACATGAAAAGACAGCCCATCCTGAAGTTCTGGAAGAATGTACGCCGTAGAGCACCCAAATTCGAAATCCAGCAGGAAAACATGGGGCAGGCAGTCAGCTACGCTGTTCCATTTTTCTGTGGTTCTTTGAGCAGATGGTATGTATGCTCGTCCTCCAAAGAGAACACCCACACTCTTTCCCCGGCTATACACCACGTCGATGGAATGACCATATCTGGCTTCAGGGACATCTCCTACCAGGTCTTTCTCAGTGCAGCGAAAGGTAACTTTTTTGTTGGTCTTACACACAATAGACATGACATAAATTTTATTTGAAAGCTCATTGTTTGGTGTTTTCCCTCCATGGATAATGTATTGATACTTTTCAGGCTCTACGCTGCCTTTGAACATGCAAGTGGCTGGGTAGCGAAGAGGAGGAAGGTAGCAGGAATCCTTAGAGAAAACTGTAGGCTTCAGTTT
>NW_011888812.1:2681611-2719576 GCF_000151845.1 Pteropus vampyrus
CTGTGTAACTATCTTGGGCAAGTTATTTTCTCTTTGTTCTTTTCTGTAAAATGGGGATACTATTAGTACTTATTCATTGGTTATTTTGAAGAATAAATGGAAAAACTCATGTAAATCACATAGCACAGAAATATCCCATAAATGTTAGTTGATACTGCAAAGTTTCCTTGGACCACTTAGGATCTACAGGCAGTGTAATGAGGTGTTGGTGGGGCTTTTCTCTTTGAAGCACTTCTGTCGATCAAGCGTAATTAATTCCTAATATTCTCTTCTACTTATTAGTTTTAGTTTGCTTGGGAGATTTCTCAAAGAGTGATATTTTAATAATCATCTTGTGGATTATTAAACCAAGTGAAAAATGGTGAATGAGACAGACCATTACTAAAATTATGAAAGCAAGCCTGTCTCCTCGTCAGACCATAGTGGTTTGTAGGTTCAGTGTAACTTGCCTTGCTTATGAAATAACGTGGGCAAGTGTTTTCTTTATTCATGGCCTATCCATGTATACATAAGAGAAGGCATCTGTGCAACTAAGAAAATGCTCTCTGTAGGAACTAAAAGGAAATACTATTGACCCTAAATTCAGTAAATGAAAACCATAAGTAATTACACTCAGCATACTGTGTGATGATTGTCAGAGTTGCCCACTTTGGAGTGGAGGGAGAGCTTAGGAAGACTGTTATTGGGATATAAGATGAGAAATATAGGGCTAATGGATTCCACATCGTAATGGGTGAACATACACCAAGAACATTTAATTTTAGACAGCAAACTTTAAAAATATATTTTCATTATAGCCTATTGGCTTCATTTTAAGGTTGTCATTGGGATTTTGGCTTCTCTTAAGTGAAAATAGGATCATTGTGGATTAGACAGAAACATTTTCTTTCTCAAGACACAAGGAATACTAGTCATTTTTTTGTAGCTTAGTTTGGATCCCTAAAGTTTTCTGCTCTGTTCCTTTGATTTCCTGCTGTTGGCACACCTCATAATTTCAGGGCCCTAAAAACAGTGCTAAAGTTTATTACTGTTAACATGACATCTCCTCTTGTAACACAGTTCAAATATTTGTATATTTAATGTTTAGGTTACCCGTTTTAAACCATGACCAGATGACTTACATATTTAAGGGATAAACAGAAACACTGAATGTATTTTTACATTATTTTGACATATTTAGTTTTCAAACTTTTGCTTTATTAAATATATTTTCACTGTAGTAGACTGTTGTATATTTTCCATGATATTAATATGACTATATGAGTCATGTCTTTTTTATAAGAGTATTTATTTGTTTATTCATTCATTCATTCATTCATTCATTCATTTATTTTAGGCAAGGCAACCTTTGTTTGACCTCATAGATTGCAAGAACCTTGTCACCTTACAATCCTTATTTTTTTTTATTGTTTTACACCTACAGCACCTGGTCTTCCTAGGTGGTAAGAGTTTTTAAAAGGTTATACTAAAACTAAAAAAAATCTACTTTCTTTAAATAGGCTAGATAAAAACAGATTTTGAAAAAGAAGACACTGTTCTTCAACTGAAGGAAGTTTCAAAGTCAACACATTAAAGATTCTATTTAAAAGACAGAAATATAGGCCCAATAAATTTATACAAATTTCCCAACCCCATGCTAACTTTTCTCAGCAGGGAGATTTTCGTTTATGCACTGTGAAGCTAGGGCATAGTTGAGAATCAAAAGAGGACTAATAGTGTGAGGTCTGGGTTTGTAGTTTCCTGTGTCTGAACTGACTCTTTTTCCCTTCAAAGTAAAGTACTGTACTCTGAAGCATGAAAACTTACTGATCAGTGTTGCCAATATTTTCCTGATTTCTCCAAAATAGCAGGTAACCTCATGTAACTGCAGTCATTTAGTGCATGAATTAACCATATCTTGCACAGTTAATCAGATTTGAGGCATACATTATTTTATTATTATTATTATTATTATTTTTTGCTGGCAGTAAAACCAGAATTAGGTCATTCTTCTGATACTTATGGCAGAGAAGCATTTATGCACTAAGATTAATACAGGGGCTCTGATGCCACAGGAATTAAATCCTTGTAGCAGCTTGCAACTAGAGAGCCCCATAGTTTCCAAATTCTATATCATACCTTCCCCTCTGGACACCCAATCCACCTGTTAACTAACATGCTGCTAAAGGGGCCATCATATATCTCTTGAAGTTGACAAATGTAGGTGCCCATCTTTTAGCTTTGGTAGAAATGAAGATATTGGACCTACCTGAAGGCCAGAGAGGCTACTCACCCCTCTCTGAATCTTTGCCGTTAAACGAGGTATTAAATGTCAGCACTTGGGGAAGATTCACTGACTGCCCACTCTGACTGTGGCAAGCAGAGGCTGATGGTAGAGAGAGTGTGTATGTGTGCCTACAGATGTTCCAGTGAACACTGATCTAAAGGGAGTAACTGACTGTGACCTTTTTTTTTTCTTTAGATGGTTGAGAGAGAAATCCACTAGGGTGTACCGTCAAGATTTAACTATTTCCTTACTGGCAAACAATGGAAAAACAGTCTGCTTTTTATCTGTAAAGACAAAAGAAAAAGAAAAATCTGGTTGAAACCTGATTTATAATTTTATTTAACCAGTTTAGAAGAATGCAGAAGAAAATGAACATAATTACTTTGATTTAAATGAATACTATTATGAATCAAATGGGAAATTCTTTTTCCTAAAGCAGAGACCACTGATACCAATGTCAGTCATTTTGAACTTGAATTGCTCTTCAGTGGTCTCATTTTCTTTAATGCAAGTCTCAGAAAAGATTCTAATTGTTGGAGGCCCACTGCCAACTTTATATCAGGTTGCTGCTGTGTAATATTGTATAGTGGAATGATTAAGACAGTTTGGCTTTGGAGTCAAGCTGACCTGGTTTTCTCTGCCAGCTCTGCCATTTTCCAGATGGAGTCAACTTAATCCCCAAGCCTCTATTTCTCCATCTCTGAAATGGGTATAATAGAAATATTTACCTCAAAAGATGGTTGCAAAAAGGTTAAATGAGATAATGTCTTTAGAGTGCTCAGCCAAGAAAGATATTCCAGTGGTCTCAATAACAAAAACTCTATTAGTGGCCTCCTTCTCTCCCATCCAGAAGTTTCATAACCAAAGAAGGCAAAGGTTGACTTAATTTTTTAAATAGACTTTATTTTTTAGAACAGTTTTAGGTTTACAACAAAATCGAATGGAATTTACAGAGATTTGTCATATACCTCCTGCGCCACTCATGACTAGCCTCTCTCAGTATCAACATCACCCACCAGAGGTATGTTTGTTATCGTTGGTGAATGACACATTATCACCCAAAGTCCACAGTTTACATCAGGATTCACTCTTGGTGTTGTATGGCTCTGGACAAAGGTAAAATGACGTGTATTCACAATTATAGTCTCATACAGCAGAGGTTCACTGCCCTAAAAATATTCTGTGCTCTGCCAATTCATCTCTCCCTTTCCCCTAACTCCCGGCAACCACCTATCCTTTTAGTGTTTCCATAGTTTTACCTTTTCCAAAATGTCAAATACAGGCAAACCTTGGAGATGTTGCAGTTTCAGTTTCAGACCACCGTAATAAAACAAGTATCGCAATAAAGCGAGTCATAATCATTTTGCTGGTGGAAGGTCTCGGTTTTGATTTGTTAAAAATACAAAACCTGTGAAGTGCAATAAAACGAGGTATGCCTGTAGTTAGAATCACACAGTATGTAGCCTTTTTAGATTAGCTTCTTTCACTGAGTCATATGCATTTAAGGTTCCTCTATGTCTTTTCCTGGCTCGATAGCTCATTTCTTTTTAGCACTGAATAATATTTCATTGTCTGGTTGTACCACAGGTGATTTATCCATTCTCCTACTGAAAGACATCTTGGTTGTTTCCAGGTTTTGAAGTTTATGAATAAAGCTGCTATAAACATCCATGCGCAGGTTTGTGTGTGGACATGTTTTTAGCTTTTTCGAGTAAATACCAAGAAGTATCATATGCTAAGTGCATGTTTAGTTTTGTAAGAAAATGCCGAACTGTCTTCCAAAGTGGCTGTTTGATTTTGCTTTCCCACCAGAAATGAATGAGAGTTCCTGTTGCTGCATATCCTTGTCAGCATTTGGTGTTGTCCGTGTTCTGGATTTTGGCCATCCTAATAGATGTGTAGTGGTATCTCACTGTTGTTTTAATTTGCATTTCCCTGATGAGTATGATGTGGAGCATCTTTTCAGGTGCTTATTTGTCATCTGTATATCTTCTTTGGTGAGGTGTCTTAGTTAGGGTCTTTGGTCCATTTTTTTAAATCGAGTTGTTTTCTTATTGCTGAATTTTACAAGTTCTTTGTGTATTTTGCATAACAGTCCTTTATCAGATGTGTCTCGTAAATATTTTCCCTCAGTCTGTGGCTTTTCTTTTTATTCTCTTCTCAGCGTCTTTCACAGAGCAGAGGTTTTTACTTTTAATGAAGCCCAGCTTATCAATTATTTATTTCATGGATCATGTCTTTAGTGTTGTATCTAAAAAGTTGTTGTCATACCCAAGATCATCTAGCTTTTTTTCTATGTTATCTCCTAGGAACTTTATGGTTTTCTGTTTTCTGTTTAGGTCTATGATCTATTTCAAGTTAATTCTTTTGAAGGGTGTTAGGTCTGTGATTAGATTCGTCTTTATGCATGTGGATGTCCCATTGTACCAGAATCATTTGTTGAAAAGACTATCTATGCTACATTGTGTTGCCTTTGCTGCTTTATCAAAATCAGTTAACTATATTGATGTTGGTCTATTTCTGGGCTTTCTATTCTGTTTGATTGATGCATTTGCCTGTTCTTTCACCAATACCGCATTGTCTTGATTACTGTAGCTGACGTATTTTAAAAACAATTGATTAAAAACAGTTACATCAAGAAAAATGTATTCCACCCATTAAGCCTATCACCTAACCATAAAATTTTTCATTTCTTTGTGCTCTACTTGTTTACCCAAATTATACACATTTTATCTAATTATGAGAATGCATTTAAATTTTATTTTAGCTTTTAATATAATAACATTATTTCTTATACTCTATGCAGTGTGTATTTTATTTTCATCTTTATATTTTTTAGTAGTTGCCTGAAATTTTAGTAAGTAAATGTAACACAGTTTATCTGATCATCCACCACTGTTGGTCATTTGATGATTATCTGTGTGACCTAGATGATAGAATTCAGTGCTCAGAGGTAGACAGATCTGGATTTGGGTCTCAGTTGTTCTGCTGCTTACTAGCCAAATGACCTTTCAGAGGTTCAGTTTCCTGGGACAATACCTGCCTTATTGTGAGGATTAATGGATATAAAGTGTCTGGTATAAAGAGTGTACTCATTAAATCTTGTCTAATGATGATGATGCTATAAATATGTTTGGATAAGTGACCATTTTAATTTTGCAAAATTTTAGGATATACTTTCAGTTTTTTGAAAACTGATGAGTAGCTCAGTTGTTTGGCTGATTCTCATCATTTAAAATGTTGGTCCATCCTTTAAAAAAAGCATCACCATCTTTTCTAATTGCTTTCATGACTACTCTTTCTTTGTCTACAAAAGAGTATTGTATTATTTCCCTCACCTGTTTATGATGTTATATAATGATTATGGTACTTGAAATTCCAGCATCAATGAGATCTATTCTAAAGTTGAAATATTGGATATCTCCCCAGTAAATACAAAATAAGTACTCACGTAGAAACCATGGGTAGGTTTAGGTAAGTGTTTTAGCCTTTGCATTTTACTAACATGGAAAAAAAAAGAAAAGAAAAATAGGCAGTTTGTTGCAGAATGGATTAGTTGTCTCCTGAAGAAACTAGAAATTAGTGACTCATTTGGACAGGTGTTTTAAAACTCTGAGCCCTTACTATACCATTAGGAGAGCATTAGACTTGCAGTGGTCTCAGTCAAAGTCCCAATCTACCAAAGTGCTCAGCATAGAAACAAAATGTGAAATAGTAAGTAGTATTTATTGAGCATCCACTATGTATAGTCAGGTGGAGAAATAGAACAAAAACCACGTAGGCCTTAAGGAACATACGTGATAGTAGGGTGAAGCAACTTTCGATTGTGGATTAATGTGCCTCGCATTCTTCCCACATTCCCCCATTCACCCTTAAAGTTCTTAAAGTTTCACCAAAATCACAATTACAGGTTACTCAGCCCATTCTCAAACCTTGAGACAGAATCAAATTCAGACTCATACTGAAATATATTGTTTTCTCCTACCTTTAATCTAAGAAATAGTGGACAATTAAAAAATACAAGTCAGTGTAATTACAGAATAAAATAATTTTTGTTCCACAGGGGAGATAAAGGTAATGAGATATACTGATGTATAATTGAACAAAAAAGGAAGCATAATTGGAGAAAAATAGACTGTCAGAGATGGAACGCAGCTTCAAGTTCAATCCCTTTAGTTTTACATCCAGACTACTTAAGGCCAGAAAAGTTAAATAACTTGCCAAGGGTAACACAGCTGCAGGTGTGTGTGTATGTGGTAGGTTCAGGTGAGGCAGGCAAGAAACACTCTTCTGCGAACTCATGACAGTGTTTTTAAGAAGTCCAATGCACCTCTCAAGCATTACCATCTCCATTTTATAAATAAACAACTTAAATTACATTGATGCCCAATGAGTTAATAAGTGTTTGAAATATGGTCAGCAGTGACTTTTGATAGCATTTGGATAGGCATAGACTATTTAAAATTTTTTATAAGTGGCTGATTTTTAATAATAGTACAGGAAAGGGAGATGTTTGGCTTGTTCAGCAAATCCCACAATAGGAGTCAACTGGCAAAGAGGAGCAAAGAGGAAGGAAAAGGAAATATATAGAGGGAAGCAATCTACAGTTAATGATGGCTTGTCAAGAGAAAACATGACAAATGACAGTTTTTTTATTTAAAGCAGTTAATTAAATATCATCACCTGACCAGAATGACTGGTATTTTCCTATGTTCCTATGTTCTCTGATGTAAGGTGGACTCTTTGCTGTAAAGTTAAGCGAAAAAAAAGTTCAGAGGTGTTTTACAATGTTGTACTACCAAGAAAATTCTCTTGAGATTTTATTTTTAGAGAAGGAAGGAATTTGTGTTTTTTAATTTCTACTTTTGAGTATAGAAACCATGTTGGTGAAAATAAATTATGTGTGTGTTGTGTTGTGTACATCGAGGCAAAATTGCAAATAAAATGCTGAGAGTAATTGGAAGCTAGGGAACCGCTATATTACTTCTTAAAGCCCATTCATAATCACATTCGCAGGAATTTAGAATTAAAAATAGTTGGGAAATACATCTTTAAAATCTTATTTCTTTTAAGAGAATGTCAAATGAAAAGGTCAATTTTATTTGCAAGAGCTGGCATTTTAAAACACTTAGAAATGAATTCCTGCAAGCAGAGTTGATTTGGTTCGGTTGGTCTACACCTGCTTCTAACTAGCTGTGCAGGTTTTGCTTTAAAGGAGGCTTTCTGATATTGTAAAAGTACTGGGCATTGTGCAGGTGGCTGACAGGCTCAGGAAACTGGAGCGAAGGGGATAACTGTAAAGAGTGGATGCCTTCATATTATAGTTGTCATGCAATACAGATAAAATAAACATTAATGGGACATTGCATCCCATGTGAAGCTGGGATTATAATGAGCGAAAAACTCTTTTATGACCGAAATACTATTGCATGGTGATAGAGCTATAAACTTGACTCAGATTCCACTACCTAATGGAGTCCCAGCCTTATTAGGGACCTTGGAAAAATGTTCACTGAAACATTCACTGTTACCATCCAGAACTTGCTGGTGTAGTTGATCACATTCCCGAAGACAGTAGATCAGTTTTGAACATGCTTGACATGTTCATGTACTGTACGTTTTCCTTGATAAATGTACTAGTCTATAGATCATGTGAGTAGGAGTTCTGTTAGAGGGGTGAAGGTAGGGTATTTACTTGTGATTGCCCACAGCTCTAAATTTTTCAAAAAAGCAAATAAAAGAAACGAAAATAGTGGTGAAAGGGTAGTCTTCTTGACTTCCAAAACAATGGATTTTCTGGAATTTGTCTTATGGGTATATCCTTCAGATTCCATGTCCACAGGTAATCTGGTTTTTAAAAAAGACAGGGAGCGAGCAGGGAGAGGAAGTTTGAATGCTTTGCTGTTTGCATTTTTCTTTGTTTAACGGAATTAATAGCTGTGTAATTGAAAACAGTCTAATATTCAGTTGACCTGCCTCAGTGAGTCAAGCAGACATTTCTAGATTGACTTAAACAGCTTGGAGGAAGAGTATATTTTGGGGAAATAAAATTGATTTTATACAATCTGCTGATGAACAGCAAGGCTTAATGAATGATAGCCTCAAGAAACCTCATTACAGTAGCTTGGATGAGTAGAAAAGGGAAGCAAATTTTTCAAGAGGAAAGTTTCTGCTTAAACATGTAATTTTGTAGATTAATATTATTCCCATCCCCCAGAGCTTTCTACGGTGGGAAGGCAATCAACATGCCTGAATTCCAACATTCTTGGTAAAACTTTTAGTGATAATTTTCTTTTCCTAGATCTCTTTTGCCTTAATTGCTTTACTCTTCTCCTGCTTCCCTTTCCCCATTTTTAAACTTTTAACTTAGAAATAATTATAGGTTAACACGACGTTGCAAAGAAATGTACAGGGAGATTCCATGCAACCTTGGTCTAGCCTTTTGCAATGTTAACATCTTTTATAACTGCACTATTAAAACTCGGGAAATCGGCATTGGTAGAATGCATAGACATATTCAGATTTCACCAGTTATATATACACTCATTTGTATGTGTGATTAATTCAACTATATCACATGTGTAGCCTTATATAACCACCACCACAATTAAGATGAACCATCATTACAAGACTCATAATACCCCCATTTATATTCATATCTATCTCCTCCCCTCCTTTCTAACCCCAGCAACCACTAATTTGTTCTCCATCTCTTTAAATATGTCATTTCTTAAATGTTACATAAATAGAATCATGCAGTATGTACATAGAGCCTTTTGAGATTGGCTTTTTAAAATTTCAATAATGTCTTTGAGGTTCATCCAAGTTATTGTGTGAATCAATAGTTTGTTCCTTTTTATTGCTGAATAATATTCCATGGTATGGATGTACAACAGTTTGTTTAATCATTCACCCATTAAAGGACATTTGAGTCGTTTTTTGTTTTGGACTATTATGAATACAGCAGCTATGAACATTTGTGTACAAATTTTTGCATACTAATAAGTATTTCTCTGGGATAAATATCAAGAGTGCAATTGTCAGTTTAATTAGTAAGTCCATTTTTAGTTTTGCAAGGAACTGCCAAAGTGTTTTTCAGAGTAGCTGAATCATTTTGCATTGCCACTAGCAATGTATAAGTTAGTCAGTCTTTCTGCATCCCTGTCAGCATTTGGTGCTATCATAATTTTTCATTTTAGCCATTTCTAAGTGTGCGGTGGTATCTCATTGTCATTTTAATTTGCATTTCTCTAATGACTAATATTGAATATCATTTCATGAGATTATTTGCCATTTATACATTTTTTTTTTGTTCAAATGTGTCTTTCATCCTTTTTAGATTGGATTTTTCTTTAATGTTGAGTTTTGAGAATGCTTTTTTACATTCTATATGCTAGTCCTTTGTTGGACATGTGATTTATAAAAATTTTCTCTCTGCCTGTAATTTGTCTTTTCATCTTAACAGGATCTTTCACGGAGCCAAGTTTTTAATTTTGCTGAGGTTTGATTTATCCAGTTTTCCTCTTATGGATTATGCTTTTGGTGTCAAGCCTAAGAATGCTTTGCCTAGTCCTATTCCTATAAAGATTGTCTATATATTTTAACTTCCTTTATAAAATCCACCCACTATTTTGCCTTGACATGTTTTTTTTGTTCCTATTCCTAGTATACCTTTTATTTTAAAATGCTGTCATTCCATTTCATATTGCTCTAATTCAAAAATAATCCAGAAACAGGTCATCAGAGTCATTCCTGTTACAAAAGCAGAGTCCTGTACTGAATGCATAGATTATAATCCTCTTTAGAAAAGGAAATAGATCTATTTGTTTTTTTCTTTTTCTTCTTTTTTTTTTTTTTTTTTTTGGAAACTAGATCTTTTTATTAAGGTGAACTTTGTGATATCTATGTTCATAGTAAGCATGTAGTGGCCCCCCATTTTTTATTAGATGTAGTTTTTAGGATAGTTGTCTATTTTTTTCTTTTTTCTTTAAGATGAGATTTTTCAAAGGAAAAAGTGTAGCTAAGACATGCCTACTACTGAGACCTCTGCACGGATGATAACACAACTTCTTTATTGGAAAGCTTTGTAGTCAACAGTAATCCCAACCCTTTCCTACCTTCCTCTAAATGCTTCCTTTAATATTTATTGCAGGGGTATACCCCGGGGAATTTATGTAGAAGTATAGAAGTTTATGCTGTCAGCTTTTTTGGTGATAATGACGAATCTCATGCCTTTTAAGTGTTAGAATAGGTTTTCTGGGAGAAGCTTATAACTTGAAGTGCAGTGTATTCTTTGATGTTAGAAGTGTATGTTTTTATCTCATCCCAATAAAAAAATACAGTAAAGGAGTTTAGATTATTTTCTGTTTTATAAGATTTGTATTTATGCCTTCCTCTTTACTCCTTTTATCTTTTCCTTTGTTTTCTTATTTGTACTGGTAGCTGTCTGGAACAACAATGTTACTGGGGTATAGAATGTAGTCAGAGATATGGATATATCTAGGGTAAGATTGCAATTTTTTGCTTAATTTCTTGTTAATTTCATGAATGCCTTAAAATTCATCATGAGCATGTCATTACTATTTATGATATGAAAACCAAACAATACTTCTCATCATAGGGTCACTAGTTGACAAAAACCTCACCAAAAGTTTTTTCCCCAGAACATTCATTTATTCTCTATGATTGCCCTAGGTGACCTTACGGTTTCTCTCAACTCTAAGAATCTGTGGCAATTTCTGTCATTGGACTTCATTTTCTCTTCTTGATATGACCTAAAAGACATAAAAAAATTTAGAGAATGCAAAATAGGTGTAGTTCAGTCAAGGAAGAAGAAATCATCCATCTCAGATCTCTTTTATCATGTAAATAAATAGGTACACCTCCAATTCGACTTGGTTTTTTTGAGGTTAGTCAATTTTCCAGAATATAAAAGGAGACACATCTTGTGAAGTACCAACGTTGCTGGTTTCATTTTCTTAGGCAAGGCAAATTATTTTGATAACATCCCATCTTACCTTTTAGCACAGCAAGAGATTTTTGTTGAGAACTATGAAAATTTGAGAAAGTAGGCTTTTGACAGCCCCTGCACAACTCTTTAAAAATGTGTTATTTGTTATTTTTAAGTATCAGTCGTACATCTCACAATTGTTTTTAAAAAGCTTTTTTTTTTTTTCATACATACAACTTTGCTTGCTGCTAAAAAGCAGGTTAACCACTTTAAGAGGAGACTAGAAGAGACTAGCTCACAGGGACTCTTATTTTAAGGTTTACCACTTTTATCTCTGTAAGTTGCATTTTGTTTCGGTAAGTTGATCAAGCAGGGATCTGAAGATAAACATCAAAGATGTGCTTAAATTAATGGTGATAATTAGATGTACCACATTTCATAATAAAGTCCTTTCAGATAGCACACAGCACCAACTGGCTTGGGTGGTTGTTAGTTTCATTATTAGATATTAGAAAACAGAACTTTAGGAAGGTTGTGTGATTCTCTCGTTTTATCTCTGTGATTTGATAAGAAGAGAACCTTGTTCCTTACCAAGCCCGTGGTCTTCCTGTGACCTTTAGTAGTCTATACTACTCTGTGTTTCCTACTGGAGGCTGTAATTGTGAAAGTGTTATTTGTGATTTACCAGTAGATGTAACATCACAATATGTTCTAGGTCTTTCATGTGAAGCCCTAAGCCCAAAAACATAAAATCTAAACCAGAACAAAAAATCTTGTTATCCAGGCAAGTCTGTTTCTCTCCACTTCCCCCACCACCCCTTTTCTCTCCCTCTCCCTTTCCTTCTTTTAGAAAAATACTTTATGATAAAAACACAAATGCACATGAATAGTAACTGAAAAAGCATTGCTTCCTTTTAGAAAACCACTAGGATTTGCATAAACCACTTGACTGTCTAGTAAATGATTATCTGCTCTGTCAGCCCCTGGGGACTTTTAACATTAGGTTGTTTGTATTTTTATAGATAAGGAAAGTTTTAAATTTGAAGGTGGGTGTTTGTTAGATGCTTCAAATAATGATAGTTTGTAAAACCGGTTTTTCCAAAAGTCTTTAAAAAGTCATAAAAACATAACCTCTTCTGTATGTGATAACCACATGAATAAAATTAAAGGCCTTGAAAGATTTTGAATTTGTGCTATGCACAGCCTGTTAATTATTTGCTTTTAGCAAAATTTACATGTGTTAAGGCTAAATACTCAAAATATACCAATCTGAGAATTGGAAAGGAAGTTTAAAGGAATTTCTGTCATCACTTCAAAAGCATCCACGAGGAGGCATTTGCAGAAATATAAAACACAAGCGGCTGCTTCTGTGTGGTACTCGCTTGCTGAGGTAGATTACCCAAGATGATCTGAGAATGAGATTGATATTATACAATGTTAGAATTTTGTTGGGGTCCAATTCTGGAAAAGCAGATTGACATGGACATTTTTGGAACTAAGTACGTGATAGTAAAATAATAGCCACCTCTGAATTTATTTATCATTTTTTCTAGCAACTGCAAGCATAATTTATTAAACTTTGGATTGCTGAAACTTGACAGTGTTACAGGTAAATTTGCATAAACCATAACTGATGCTTTTTCCTGTATCTAATTATTAGGTACAGATAGCTTGAAACAGTTTCTTTCATTTGGAGGTACAGAGCTACACATTTTCTTCTCACTCAGTCTTTTACAACCCCGTGTTTTAACCAGGGTTGTAACCCATGAAGAATTATCTTGATTTATCTCTAGATAACATCAGTGCCTTCAAAGTCAGAGAGGTGACAGTCAAAACAGGTCTTTGTGTAGGCAAAGGACAGAATACTAAGACTGATCCATTATCATGATCATGATCATCATGGCTAACATTTCTTGAGGTGCCACATATACTCATTTAATCCTTATAGCAATCCTGTGAGGTACATGTAGCTTCACACCCTTGGGGTCAGATGTATTTCAGAATTTATAATTTTTTAGAGTTCAGAAAGATAATCATATTACACAAAAATCTCCAGCGGGGTCTGGGAAAGCACCTCAAAAGCAAGCCAATTAGTATTTCTGCAGGGAAACATAAATAGTGACACTGAGTAGAATAAAGAAAAGCCATACATACTTTCATGTTAATTCAGATCAGTACTTGCCATCAAATGAGGTTGGGCATCAGCTTACGAAAACTTTTTTTTTTTTATTTATCAAATAAAGTTAATAACAGGTAATAGATTTTTACTCTTATTTTAGAAAAAAATAAGAAACTTGGTGCTTTCTCTGTGTGCTAGGTAGTATTGGAGACCCCCTCCTTTTTATAATCCTCCATGAATTGTACTAGTTACTTAGGCAGTAATTACTCTTCTGTAGATAGTCAATTTTCTCAAAGCGATGTAAGAATGACATTTCATACAGAATGAATGGAATTTAACAAGATGAAATCTAAGTAAAAACAAAGTTCAGACTGTGCAGGCATTGTGGTATTGTGTCTTAGCTGACAGGCATTCAGTTTGCTGTGTGTTAAATGAACTGACTGTGTAGAGGGGTCACAGCAACGTGAGTGTGATCTTCAGCTACGTAGAAGGAGGGTGGGTTTTGGAATGTGGGAATTAGTGAAATCTCACTGTATCCAGGGCCATTTCTGGAATCTTGTTTTCATTTCCAATGGCATATTTTAGAGAAAGGAAGCCAGTATAAAATCTTTAACAGGTAGATTGATCAGGAGGATGAAAGGACTTGAAGCCACATCAGGTAAGGCACAAGTAAAGTAATTGGGCAAGTTTATATGAGTATTTTGCCAGATTCCAGCAATATTTGACTACATACTTGTTCAGATAAGTACGGATGCTCTTTGACTTACGATACGGTTATGTCCAGATAAACCCAATCAATGCAAGTTGGAAACATTGTAGGTTTAAAATGCATTTAATACTGTTTACCCTCATGATCGAGTGGCTGGCTAGGAGCTTCAGCATCACCAGAGGGTATGGTAATGTGTATTGCTAGCCTGGGAAAAAATCAAAATTTCTTAAGTCAAGTACCATCTGTAATTTTAACTTGATGTTGATTGACTGCCAGCTCTACGCAACTTCCTGAGCTGTTAAACACTTGGGGTACAAAGATGAAAAGACACGGGAATTAAGAAGATGAGAATGAGGAAACTGAAGCCAAGGATAACAATTCAGAAACCAAGATATGAATAAACTCTGGTCTTTTGAACTAAAGTCTAGTACTCTAGGAACTATCGTATCTGTCCTTTGGGGCCTTGGAATTCTTCCACCTACTCATCTAGCATACTTTCAGAGAGGCTGGTACTGCACGAATCTCTCTAGCTTGTATTCTTCTTTGTTTCGTAGATAAAATGGCCTTGTGAATAGGAATGCTTGTCCACACATCAGAATTGGAGATATGGATGAAGATCAAATGATTGAAGAAGTCTTGGATAAGTTTGTTAATTGTCATGAGCAAACATATGAAGAATTTCTGAGCACTTTTACTCATCTTTCAAAAGGTAAAATGGAGAAATACGCTTTCATTAGCAGTAGAGATGAAGAACCTTGGCCCCTTCTGGGTCATTGATCCACATTTGTGAGACTATTGGTTCTTCACTTAGCTGCACATCGGACTCACCTGAGGAACTTTTAGAGTTTATCGATACCATGGCCCATTCTAAATTTTAGTGGGGGCCTAAGAATCAGTAGTTTATAAAAGTTCCTCTGGTGATTCTAATGTGTAACCAAGATTGAGAACAGGGACGTTTCATAATCTCCGACATTATAACACTCTCGAGATACCTGTCTTCATGATTTATGTCTTCTTAACAAGTATAAAAGAAAGGTAGTTATAATGAAAAGAAGGAAAAGTGATCGCAACCTGTTTCTTTTGTTGTGCAAAATAATTGGAATATCAATATTTGCTTTGTTTATACTTAAAAACTGGACTGTGGTTCCCTTTATACTTAAGGGATATGGAGAATTTAGGAATTCTCTAGTTAACTTCAGGACTGTGAATGATCTATTTTGACATAATACTTGGATCAAATTCACCTTGATAATGCTCAAAACACCTTGGTATGTAATTTGGGTCCAGGCAGATGCTTGCTTTCTTTGAGCCTAGTGATTTAGTACCATAGTCACTGGACCCAAACATGACAGTATGAATGGCTGAGGGTGGAGTGTGGAAACAGGGTAAAACGGGCAGAATTAATGCATCTTGGTATGCCAACTGTGTTTGATAATCCAAATTATTTGGGAAATTATTTGTAAAGCGGGCTTTATTTTTGTACTATGGAAGAGTAAGGACTTGCAAGGACTTGAATATTTTAAGGAGGTTATAATATTTTTGTTTTGAGGATAAGAGGGTCTATTCTTTTTTCGAATTTCTGTGTGATCATTGCATGCTGAGACAGAAACTGTTGTCCATGTGGCAACTTCATTTTGAGTTCAGTTTTGGGCCCCAAACTGAGCTGAAATAAATGATGATGCAAATAACATAAACTGCATCTCCAAGCACACTAATTTTTTTCCTTTCAAAATATCCCTAGGCGCCAGTTCACATTATAATAAACTAATGACCTGAAAAAATTCCTCTTAAAGCACAAAAAGTTGTGAGTGCAAAAATGCATCTTAAATCAGTAAGCATCCTTTTATTTCCCCCTGAAACATTTAAATACCTTCTGAAAAACCAAACAGGACTTAGGGACAGGCCTAAGAATTGAATGATAGTCAGAAGAATTGATTGAAGTGAATATGTTATATTCTGTTTTAAGGAAAACATGAAAGCTATTTCTTCAAAGTTTTCTCCTTCTTTCCAGCCCTCCATTTGTCTTAGTGTTTCGTCGTTTTGCTGATATGTAGTGGAATCTCTTCTCTGTTAAAGTGGTTAGCACCATGCATACTTATGTGCATTTCTTTAGTAAGTTTAGTTTCTCAAGTCCATTACCATTTCCATTGATTGACTGTTCTTTTTAACTTTATAATAGTTATATGCCAGAACGCTTATGGGACTCATTTTCCTTCCAAGAGTGTTAAAAGGGTCAATAATCCTATTAAAAATGTTTCCCTGGAAAAAATTAAACTGTAGCTTTATTGAAAGAAATTCACATTACCACTTCAGACTCTTGGAAAAACAGTTGGAAACTGTTAATATTGTAGCATAATTCTCACTATAGTACATTTATGCTGATCATGTTTCGCAGTTTTTTTTTTTTTTAGAGGAGCTCTGTTTTTTTTAAACCGTGGCATATTTGATAAAAAATATAATGTTCTGCCAAAATCTTTAAAGAGACATATTAATTATGAGTTTTAAACAGTTATAATTGAATTTTCAATAGTGTCTTTGGTTCAAGAGAGTAAGACCAAGTTGTAAGATTGGTATTAGAATGTCAGCGTGCAGATTTTGGTTTTATTCATTATCAGTGAAGACATCATTATATTGACATTATTGTGAATGAAGAGACCAAGTTTCAGTCATTGGTGTCTCAGTTTCTTTGTGAATATGATTAATTTATAGGTGTTTTTAGAATATCCATCTAAAGGGAAAAAATTCTTCTTCCTTCTTGTCTGTCACATTTCTATCATTTTTTTTGGTTATAAAAAAATGTGATGTGAAAACTTACATTTGATTTTCTCTTAGTGCATTCATTCATTCCTTCTGAGTGTCTAGTTATGGTCTAGATATTATGTTAGTTGCCAAGGATCCAAAAATAAATAAGATATAATTTGTGTTCTCAAGCACTCATAATCTAGTGAGAGAGAGAAATAAGCAAACAAGGAATTACACTAATGTATGATAAGTGCCATAATGGAGAGAAGCAGAGCTCTGTGAGCTCTCATAGGAGGGCCATTCCGCCCATACTCAAGGGAAGGACAGTTAAATCTACCCATTGGAGAGGTGAACCTGGGATAACCACTGGACCAAAACTTACCCTGAGTCCTAACACGTTAAATAGAGTCCAGGAAGGTTTGATAGATGAGAGCTGCATTTGAAAGATGTTAAAGTTCCTCTGTTGGTGATGGTGCTTTTGGATCACAGTTCCATTTGTTTTAGTACTAATACATATATTTATATAAAACAATTTTTAATAGTAGGTTTAAATAATAAATTTTCCAGATGGAGATGTAGCTTTGCTTTTAGTAAGGTTTAGAGTTATTTCTAAGCTGTTGAAAGGAAAAGGCAGGTTCTTTCGATTTCCTTCCACACCGAGATGATCGCAGAATCCGATTTGGGGAGCATTTACTCTCACCTTTTACAATGGTAGTTACTGCCCATAATGCCATCACACAGAGATCACAGAAATTATATATGTAAGAAGCCAGTGACTTAGAAGTTGACATTCAATCTTTTGACTTCATTATGTCACATATAAGTAACCTTGGGGCTTTTCAGTAGTTACATCTTATCCCCCATCCTCCCCACCCTCCCCTCCCCCTCACACCATTATTGCTCTGATTTTGTGCTTCAGGCTAAATGGTTAATTTCCATTAAAGTTGCCCATTTTACCAACTATTTAGCTTTTAGTCTGGAAATTGAAATGAATATACTGTGGTTTTATGATGAAATCTTAAATAAATCTTTTGTTTTTCGTTCTCTAATTTCATTCTTAAAATACTTAGGATCCAGTTTCCCAAGCAATTCTACCAGTTTCTATATTACCACTTAAAACAGCTTTTTATTCACTGCAGTATTTATCTGCTTTAACCTGTTTTCTTATGTCTAGATCAAAGATATGTTTTCAATTTTGATGTGTAATTTTGTTTTTAGTTTTCTTCATGCTATTCTCATTTCACTAGTAATACTTTTTGCTTTTAGCATTTTGTCGTTCTTTCCACATATCTTTGAAAAAAATTCCTGTCAGCTCAACTTTCTTTTCTCCCTTCATACTTGTTAATACTTGAGGTAAATGCCCCCTTAAGTAGAACATTGTGTGTCTGAATGTTTAGGACAAAGGACTGTGCCTGCGGCTTCATGTGCTGGTGGTAGTGGTCTGAACTTTGATTGTTCCAGACTCTAAGTTTCAAAGCCTCTAAATAGCTTTCAGTCTTCCTTGGATTTTAATAATCTTATGTAATCATAAGAGAGTTTAATCTATATTTTTTGCTTTATTCACATTTAGTTCTTTAAGGAGATAATGCCAATAGTCTACCATCATTACAAATCTCAGGGATGTATAGTTATCATTGTGATTTGTGATCATTAAGCCTACACTGTCTGATATAGGAGCCACTAGCTACATGTGACTACTGAGCATTTAAAGTGTGGCTAGTGCTCCCTAGGAACTGAGTAAAACTGATACTGAATTCAGTTATTGAAAAACTTTTAAATATGTTTGGGACAACTTGTTTTTTTTTTAAATGTAATTTAATAGTAAATTTTTTTTATTGTAAATTTTATGAACTATAAATACAGATCAGATATTTCTGATGAAAATTTTGCATTTTAATTGAGATATGCAATAAGTAATTTGAAGAATCTTAAAGACAGTATAAAAATAGGAAGTAAAATATCCCAATAATATTTTTGACTACATTTGAAATGACAATATTTTGGAAAATTGCCTTAAAATATATTACTAAAATTAACTTCATGTTTTTTTAAACTTTAAATATGGTTGCTTGAAAATTTTAAACTGCACACGTGGCTTACATTATATTTCCAGACACTAACCTGGGCTTATTATATGAGACACTCTATAGTGAGGGGTCGAGAAATTTTTATATTCGTAAGTCTCTCCACGTAATTCTGTTGCACCACCAGTTTAGACTACAAATTCTGATAATATGCACTCGCTTAAATGGTAGGACTATCTATACTCCTTTAAGATACCAGATAATTGCCCAAAGTTTGTTTCTGTTTCAATTGTAGAATTGGAAGAGACAGTCCAGTGCTCTTTATTTTAGATTCTCACCAAGCATTTATCTTGAGTAATTTATTTAATTGTCACAAGGATACAAAGAAATAGCTATTACTGTTCCTTTTTATAGCTCAGGGAGATGAAAGTTATTGTAGATTAGCAATTTGCTTGAGGTCTGGTCAAGCATTCCAACTCCAGACATCTGCCCCTCCTCTGTACTGCTGTACCCCTCCCACAGAAACATCTGGGATTGTGCGATTGTAAGAAAACTAGTCTAAAATTATTATTGATAAGAAGCTGACATTTGTAATGTACTGAATATTATGCTAAGCATTTTACCTGTATCATCTCAATTAGTCCTTATAATAACCCAGTGAATTTTTTTACATTTTAATCTTTATTATTTTTATTATCCCAATTTGCAGACAAGGAAACCGGGGCTTAAGGTTAAGTAACTTGCTGTTATGGACCGCATTCGTTTCCTTAAAATTTATACATTGAAGCCATGCTTTCCAATGTGACTGTATTTACAGTTAGGCTCTTTAAAGAGGTAATTGAGGTCATCAGGCTGGGATCCTAATCCAAAATGACTGGTGTCCTTAGAAGAAGAAAGAGACATACCAGGGAAGTACACATGGAGAGAAAAGGCCATGGGAGGACGCAGCAAGAAGACAGCCTCCTGCCAGCCAAGGAGAGGGGCCTCAGGGGAAACCAAACTTGCCAATATCTTGATTTTGGACTTTTAGCCCCCAAAACTGTTAGGAAATACATTTCTGTTCTTTAAGCCACCCATCATGTGGTATTTTCTGATGGCAACCCTAACTTGCCCAAGATCATGTAACTAGTGAGTGGTGGCAGTGAATTATAGGCTTAGTTGATGTGGCTCCAAAGCCCGTACACTCACCCACTTTGCTTTTCTGCCTTACTTAGAGCTCTGGGCAGTTCTCAAGATCTGGGAGTCACTGGCATATAGATAACATGAGTCATCGGATGGATGTGCTACCTCAAAGTAGAATTATTGTATCGTCCCTCTAAGGAGTGTAGGCTCCGTGAAGTTGCTTGTGGATTTTGTTCACCATTATTACTCTAGTGCCTACAGCAGTGCCTGCTAATGTAGAATAAGTGATGCGTAATAAATATTGTTGACTAAATGAAATAAAAAGAAAATAAGAGAATACAGAATGATGGAAGGACAGACAAGAGGGCATTTAATTCACATTCACATTTCATGGATGAGCACAGGAAGAAGAACCTGCAAAGTAGACTGTGTCACGATACCCTAAGTTTGGATTTGATATGCTAAGTAGCTGGGAGACATAGACACACACACACACACACACACACACACACACACACGCACACACTCTACAAGTGATTTTGAAAGGTTGGGGCAAAGAAGTAGAGAAAGAAGTGGAGTCAGGGAGACAAGCTAGGAGGCCGAGCAGAAATCCATACGTGGAGGGAGATAGGACTAGGATAGTGGAGGAGGAAATGGAAAGCCAAAAGGGCCCATGAGACGCTGCAAGTGAGAGAATGACAGCACTTAGTAACAGGTGACTGGCAGAATTAGGGAGAAGAAAGTCGAAGACCAGTCACAGGTATCTTGCCTGGAGGGTACTGAGGCCCACAGAGGACAAGTGACTTGTTCAAAGTTACACAGTTCTCATTACAGGAGTCTTCCACTTTTTTTCTCTTATTGAGTGTATGTTCTGTCAAGAGCTTAGAATCTCGGGCTGGGATTTGGTTTACACTTTTGGATTGATAAACTTCGAGTTGTCATTTCAGCCAAAGGAATATCACTATTCATACTGACGACTCCTAAAAAATGTAATTAAAAATGAAACTGGTGACAGCACATGAAACAACACGTTTCCATAACTGACATATCATTTTGGTCCCCAAAGCTATTTTGAATTTGAATGTTAGAAATGCATCTTTAAGCTTCCATGGGGTAAAAAGAGTCTTTTCCCAATCTGAAGAATGAATTTAAAATCTGCTGTAAAAATACCACAGAGAAAAATATAGAAAGCAGCTGGCCCTCTTACCAGTTTCAGAGCAGGAAAAGAATTTCAGCGGAGCAGAAAAACAGCTTTCTCTTATAAAAGAAAACACAACAACAAAAAATAATCGTGGCCGTGTAGCCTTTTGCAGTTGTTTTCTGTAGGGCATTAGAGATCTGTGGGCTTAACATTGTTTTGATACCCTTGCAACTGGCAGGTTGTCTGCCAGAGGAAGTTGGAAACGAACTGACCAGCTTTATGCTTCCAGGTGGCACTTAAGCCACATTTTCTGTACTGTTGTTATCAGTCATTTAATTCCCTACTGAATATCGAGTGGTGTTTTTAGTTCACAGGCCATTTGCAATATCTTTCTGTTTCCTTTTATCGTTAGCCACAGTGAGAAAAAAAATGGCAACTCTGGACGCACTCTTGCAAATGTGAGCTTAACAGTAAAGCGCACAATTGAAAATAATGGCAAATAGCAATAAACATACTTTAACTTAAGACGTAGACCATTGGGGATGTTAACCTCAAGGGAAACAGAAGGCATCATATGAGAACTTGCTAATAAAAGCAACTAGGCAGTTAAAAAACTCAATTAATCTGATATTCCATGGGAGAGATAAGGAAGTGGTATTATTTTAAAGCTTTTTATTGGTGGTTTTCTTTCTTTTCTTTTCTTTCTTTCTTTCTTCCTTTTCTTTCTTTCTTTCTTTCTTTCTTTCTTTCTTTCTTTCTTTCTTTCTTTCTTTCTTTCTTTCTTTCTTTCTTTCTTTCTGGTTTTGCTGCAAAAAATAAAAGAAAAAGAAAAAAGTTCATGGTTTTATATCGATCACAAAGTCAGTGGCTATCTGTATGTGACTTCTTTATCACAACATAACATCAAATATCACACAGAACACTGAAAGAGAAAAAAAGGATTGAATGAAGCAAACTAATTTATAGCATGGTCCTCTGCAAGAAACAGCATCAGCAGCATTAACCTGTTCTTTCTCTTTGAGGGAACATCTGCAAACTGTAATTAAGCAATTTTCATTTGTTTCTCTGTTTCTTTTGTCATCACTAAATCACTACACTTAGAGAACAAATTGACAAATTATGAAACACAGAAAAATGCTGGTTCAGTTGCAGAAGGAAATTTCCTTCCTCAAATTATGATGGATTTTGAGCTGATGGAGCCATTTTGTTTTAGATGTATTAGCATAAATCTTCAGCTGCAGTTGTTACAATTCATGTTTATTCTACACATGAATATTTGGTCCACAGATAATTTGTTTTCTGTGCTGCGGTTAGGTGTAATTGGATAAGGAAAGAAAATGTATTTAAGTATTTACATTTTGAATTATAATCATTAAATTTATTTTTGGCCACGTTTTTAATGTGCAGTATTTTGTTGTAATAAATATCTTTTTGAGTGTGTTTTCTCAGTGAAGTAAGATATTATGAGTTTTAAAATTTGGTTTCTGTACAAATAAAAGCATCATTTTTTTGATTATATCTTTTCGACACACACATATGTAATACAGTATATTTTATGTGTACATATAAGTTAGAGAGGTGAACTTAGGCAAAAGGAATTTTGAACTTTTACAAAGCAGAAACAGAGAACTGTATAGTAGCCAAATATAATTTTAAAATGGTTACTATCGACCTTTAAGTAGCTGATTTAAATAATATCGTGTACACATTTATTTTGTATGCATTTCTCTTTAACTGGTGACATTATTTTCACTCATTGTAAATGTATTGTTATACTTGATGGAAACGAGTAAATTACTCGACTTGAAACTGAAATGGTCATAAAACTGCATCCAGTGATTCAATCGAATGGGCATGTATTCAAATCTGGATGGTTTTAGCAAAATGTTCATTGAGCCGTAGAACAATAATATTTTCTTTGAAATGGTCAGCTGAACACGAAGGATGCAAACAGGAAACTTCATCTTGACCAAACTCATATCTTCCTTATATGAAAATCAAACTGCAATCTGTCTAGTATGAGGTTTTTTTTTTTTTTTCTCCCTACTTGGATTCATTCCAGGTGAGATAGAGTTAAGTGACACCAGTTAGCTCACACTTCTTGCACACTATTGCTCTCTTAGCACAGGCAGGAATCATTTAACCATTTTCATGTGTTTTCTGGATTTAGCCTGCCTTTGTATTAGATTTTATAGTGTATGAATTGCTGATTAGAAAAAAAGACTTGTGAATCAAGTACCATAGTTTATTTTTTACCCCCTCCTCCATAAATTATGTTTTGTGTGACTTGTAGCCAGTCATCTAATTTCTGGGTATTGCATTTAGTCTCTAATTACAGTGTCAATCCAGTTCTTCTTGCTAATGTTGAGGTCATTTCAATATTGACCGTGTTCCTGTTATATTTAAGGCATTGAGCTAGAATCTGGGAATACAAGATGCAGGTGACAGGGCCCCCACTCTGATATGTCCTTCTTATTTATTTCTTTGTGTATCTGTTCCAAATGCTCTAGATGTGTGAAGGCACAATAGCAATCTATATGTTTATAGACTGGATAGAGGTTGATTGGTGAGGTGACACTAACTACTTTTTTACATAGCGCTGATAACGCAATAACCAGAATATTGCCTTTGGTTTTGGGGTCTCAGTTTTAGATTAAATAAACATTATTTATGAGTTAAGAAAAGAGTAATCAGAATGATTAGAACAGTGGAATTTTTAGACTGTTTTTTCTTTTTCTTCTTCTTTTTTTTTCTGACTCCAACCTTTTTTTTCCATCCTGAGGGACGGGCTGGAGTGCCCTGAAAAAAATGAGAGACTGTGAAAGACATGTACCATTTAAGTCTTCTCTAGCATCACCCTAATGCTGTTTGCCAATGTATGAGTCCTGGATTATTAGAATTTTGTGAGGAAGAGGTTATTCTATCTCATAAAGTTTAGAAACTTCTAAGAAGCATATATTTGTAAAGAAGATGGAAAAAATTTATTCTTACGTTCTTCAACCGATATGAGTAAAAGAGCTTGTCTTAAGCAGATGCGTCTTCATGCAGGCAGGCAGAAGGGCATGATTTCAGAGTGAAGGGAAATTTTTTCGGTTGATGGAATTTAGCTTTATGAAGTGTTTTGTATATTGCACTTATATTTTTCATTTTGTTGTGGGCAGGACCAGTGTAAACTATTCTAGTTAGAGATTCAGAAGAGCTAGTTCAGGCATTTATTAATTCTGAGACTGCAGGCCTGCCACTTACTCTCTCCGAATCTGTAAATCAAAGATCATTCTGCCTGCTTGGAATGTCTCACATGGCTGTGGTGAAGATCAGATGAAATAAATATACATGTAGGTGTTTGGTAAGTTTTAAAGATTTATCTAAGTATAAAATGTTATGTTTATAGAGACTATTTATGATTTAAAAGAGGGACATCAAGGTTATATATTAAGGAAATCTTGAATCTAGAACATAAAAATGTAAAATACTATCTACAATGTTACTTGTCCATACCATATTCCTTGAAGTTAAAACCAACTATGTGTCTAGATATAGTATAATGTCTACGTGTAGTGTATATAGTATAGTGTAAGACTATACAGTTCAGGGAATAATCCTACACTGGCCTCTGGTGGGTAGACTACATAGTATGTTTGCACATGACCTTCAGGCAAAGGTATTTATGTGCTTTGACAAACATAAGATGTGCTTCTTTTTTATTTTCAAAATTTAGGTTGTACCTCATGGAATTTTCACTTGAGACTCTTACCTTAAGTATATGTAAAGATCACCTGGGAGGGAAATCCTGGGGACCAAGCCCCCAATTTTGATTTTGTAGTTTTAGTGTGCAGCCCAGGAACCTTGCCTCTCAAACCATCTTTGAGAAATACACCCTAAATGAGATCAAGGAGGGTATGGAGAATGCATGAATTCTCCCAAATTCCGTGATTTTGTATATATTGCATTTTTCCGGGAAGAAGGACCATAACTTTAATGAAATTCTCCACAGTCTCCATCCAAAGATTAAACAACAATTATTTTATTTTAAATATAAATTTTAACTTAATGTCATCATTTTATATTATTTAAAAGGCACTTTGACAGTGAAAAAATGTGGTGGGTTACAAGAATAATTTTACGGTGATCTTGCTCATCTCTGATACAGAGGCTAGAATATAATAGTTTATTTTAGAGTAGGCTTTATTTAGTTCAGCGTACATTCTGTTCCAAGTCTGAAGGGTTATTGTGCATGTGTCTATAGGCCAAAGTTGACCCATCACAGGGGAATCTCCTTGCTTCTTCTGTTGTTGCTGGAACTCTGTTCTTTGTGAGCGTTTTGCCATTAGCAAGTGTACTAGCAAGAGACACGGGAGACCACATGGGCTGTGTAGGCATCTTATTGATGTAGTTCTAGGATTTGTCTCTCCAATGATTTTGTTGCTTATGATAACTTTTCTGCTGTGTATTTCATATGTGAAGGTACTTGGTAAGTTAAAAAAATTTACTCAACTGTAAAATTTTATGATTAGAGTAACTGTGATTTAAAAGAGGGACATATAAAATTAAATATTAAAGGAGTCTCGAGTCTAAAATATAAAAAATGTAAATGTAAAATATTACATTTTTTTCAGTATTTCCAAGAAAGACTTTTAAAAAGAAAGGGGATGCATGTAGATATTCCTCATAGATTGAGGATTAGAATAAAATGCTTTTTACTTCTAAAAATAGGAGGGCTTTTTTTGGGGGGGTCATGGTAGGAAAATTAGAAAGTACAGAGAGGCACAAACACGTATACACATATACACACAGCAAAACAAAAAACATGTTTTTTCTATAGGAGTAGAATTTTTAGCTACTCTATGGCCACTCAGAATAAAGATTACATTTCCCAATCTCCTTTGCAGATAGGTATAGCCATTTGACTAAGTCTGTGCCAGTAAGAAGTGAGGAGAACTGATTTGTGTAACTTCTGGGTCATATCTTGAAGAAACATACCCTAGACTCTTTTTATTCTTTTCCCCGGGCTGGAAGTAGGCAATCTTTGAGCAACTCCTTAGACCCAAGAATAGAAGCCATGTGCTAAGGATGGCAGAACACCCCACCAGCCTGGATCCCTGGATCACCTGATGGAACAGAGCCTGCCCACCTGCCTTGAACTGTTACATGAGAGAGAAAAAAATTCTTGTTTTAGCTGCTCTATTTTGGTGCTTCCTTGACAGAGTAGCTTAAGCCATGCCTTCACTAATGACACAGGGGGATAGATGTGTACTCTTTCTTCTTCTTTTTCTTTACCCTCTTGCTTGGAGCAAGGGTATGGTGGTGCATCATTTTAAGGCATGCAGAGAAGGGCGGTGCCTTGTGGATGGCAGAGCAGAAATATAGGAGGAGCCTGGATTTTAGGATGACTGTGGAGCAGAACAACCATATTAGCCCTGAATTGTTTAGTCTGTCCCCTTACATGAGAGAGAAATAACCTTCCATCTTATTTAACCAATTGTTACTTTGGGTGTCTGTTTCATGTAAACAAACCTATATCCAATTAATTAATTAATAATACCATAATCCTGTGTCTTAGAGATAAACTAAGGATGTATAGATCCTTTCTGAACTTTTCTGTTGATTAATTTATATATACGTATATATAATTATTAGTTAAGAACATGGGACTTGGTGACAGCCAGGATTTGAATCTGAGCTCTACTACTTCCCCACTTGTGGTCTTAAGAAAGTTTTATTTAAAATCTCTGAGCTTCAGTTTTGTTATCCGTAAGATGGATATAATAACCTTCATTTTATAGATTTGTTATTAGTATTAAATAATTATATATATGTATATATGAACATATACACAAATACTTATGTTTATTTATATTAACAGTACCTGAATTACAGTAAAGGCTCAACCTAAAGTTTCATTCACTTGTATATTCAGCAAATTTATTATATTATCTTAAGTGGGCTCATACTATACATACTCTTTGTATCTTGCTTTTCCACATATCAATCATGAACATCTTCCCATGTTAATGAATATGGTTATTTTAACAGTATTTTTAATGACTGCATTACATTTAATTGTGTGGATATGCCATAATTTATTTAACCATCCTCTTTTTGTCGAACACTTATTTGCAATTTTTGGCTACTGTAAGTGATGCTGTATCTCACATCTTCATTCATTCAATAAATGTTTATTAAACACCTACTATGTGCCAGTATTGCTCACATAAGTGAACAAAAGAGACAAAGATCATTACCTTCAGAGAATTGCATCTTAGAAGGGGGATGCAATGGATGGCAAACCATAAACGTTAGTACAAACAATAAAAATAATAAATAAGAAAAATATTTTTGTTAGAAGAAAGTGATTGCTTTGGGAAAGAAAAAATATAGAACAGAGCCTTTGTGCTGGTAGCGGGTATGGAGGGTTGCAGTTCTATGTAGGGTGATCTAAGTGGCCTGGGGAAGGTAAAATTTGAATGAGGATTGGAAGGAAGTGAGGGAGTTCAGTTTGCAATACTTTAGGGAAAAGTATTTGAGACCAAGGGAACAATCAAGGCAGAGTCGTGCTGACAGCAGCAGCCTGGTTGAGGAATAATGAGGCAGCAAGTGTGACCAGAGTGTCATGAGCATGGGTGAGAAGAATGAGAACTGAGGTCAGAGGGTATGGAAGTGGGGACAGATAAGGCATGGATAGCCTTGTAGGTCCTTGTAATGGCTTTAGCCTTCTGTATCTGTTTGTTTACCCATTCATTCATTAATTCATTCAATCTAGTAGCTGCATCTTTTCACTCTTTTTATTTATGGCCTTTGAGTAAATTTTTACACATAGAAATGCTGGTTCAAAGATAAGCAAAAATTTAAGGCTTTGATCAAGTAAACATTTCCGAGGGAGTGGATTAGACATTTTGGCTTTATAGTGAAATCTTTGCCCACGTACTTAATTATTTCTTTTGGAAAAATTCTTAGACATGGAACTGCTGACTGAGAGATATGAAAAGGTTATGCTTTTGTGTGAGTAAAAGTTTTAATGGAATTGATTATGTTTCTTCTAGGCAGAGGTCGTGTCTCACAACTTTCTTAACTCCTCATCTTCTAGCCTGGCCTGGTGTTAAGCACACAGTGTGCCTGCTATTTGGAGGGTTGCATTCTAGTTTTAATTGTTACATGTCCTTTGCAGTGGAAAATGAACATTTTCCTTTTCACAAACTATGAGCAAGTTCCTGACCAAGAGATCCCTGTTCTCCTAAGGTTTATATTTTATTGTAAAGAGATGGACAATGAGCAGTGAGGAAAAGTAATTTCAGATGATGTCAGATAAATTTGATCCACGTAATAGAGAGTGGCCTGATTCTAAGGCTATGACCACACTGAGGAAAGAAGATTATCAGAGAGTTGTAGCTTCAATTAATACATGCATTTCTCCCACTATTTGGGTGTGGAAGGAAGCTGAAACTCTAGTTGTCCTTTATTTTGATTTCATAATGTTATGGCACCACGTGGAATATTAGAATCAAGGGGGTACAAAATGTAGAAAAAATCCAAATATCCATTAACTGCTGAATGGAAAAACAAAATGTGGTCTGTCCATATAATGGATTAGTTCTTGACAAAGAAGTGAAATACTAAAACATGCTACAACATGGATGAACCTCAAAGATGTTATGCCAAGTAAAAAATGTCTGGCACAAAAGACCACATATGATGCAATTTTCCCTTTGTAGCGGAACTTGTGATGTTCACCTGTTGAAACTGTTGCTGTGTTTCAAAGTCCGGCTCGGATGCCCCGTTCCTGTGTGAAGCTTTTGTGATTCTCCCAAACGAATTGTGATTTTACCATCCTCTAACATTGTGCCCTACCTCCCTTACATCGTCTGCCATAGTCGGGTTCTATTTTGGTGGTTTGCATACCTGGCTTAACTTCCTCATTTGTAAATTCTGTAAGGCCAGGACTGGGTCTTACCTATTTTTGTCACTCTGCATGTCGCAGTTGATGCCAGGTTATAACTTTTGGATTGAATGAATTGCATAACTCAATTACCGCTCAGATTTTTTTCCTGCAAATAAACTTTTCGGCAACTTTACGCTCTCTACATTTTTCCTTCTGTGAGTGCCTAACACTGGACATTTAAAAAAATTCAACTTACTACTATGTGTCCTTCATCTTGGGCTTTTGACACACGTTTTTCAGGGCCAGGGTTGTGCATTCGTTTCTTGGCAGTTTGAGAGCTATGACTGTGAATAATGAGTCAATTATCATCCAGCCTCAGGGAAAACACAATTATTCCTGACTTGCCAGGCTGAGGTAATCCTCTCCTCCCTGTGCCCTTTCAATGAAGTACATAAAACAGTTGGAATTCAGAGCACTGCAAAGGGAATTTAGACAAAACATTTGTCTGCTGAATTTAGCTTCTTTGGATTTATTTTGATTTATGATTGATTGGTTTTTAAATTGCTTATTTAATCCTAATGACTATCGCTCCAGGCGAGGCCAGATACCAGGTAGCATGTGATCAAGAAGCAGTTGAGGGAAGTAGTTTGGCTGGACAAATCAAGAGCAATTATTATTGTCCAGAGAAGCATTGCTGTAGGCTAGGAGTATAATGTGAAAATCGCCCTCTGACTTTCAAAGTACCCAACCTTGTTATAAGCATGATTGCTTATCCCCTATTCTCTTTGCAGAAGGCTTTTTGCAGCTGCCCAGTGTTGCACAGAATTTTCCCCCAATGAATTTTTTCATTCCTTCTAGCAACATATTCAATATGTGTATGACTGAGAACATGCCCTTGTTTTACATTACTGTCGACCACGGTGCAGAAGAACAGACACTCAGAGGCTGCTGACAGGATTTGGTTGTGAATTCTGATGCTGGTGGTGTTGATCTGTGAGAACTCTCCCGCAAGTGTGGTGATGCTTCTCAGCATGTGGCCACTGGTTTGGCTTTTGTATGGAAAAACTTGAATTTTTAAAAAGTTCATTTCAAAATAGACTTCAATGAAATTGATCGCTTTCATCTGGAAGATAGATAATCAATATGTGATTAGTATCTAATTTATTGTGGCATCAGTGGTTTCAACCTTTTCAACCTTTTTCTTTGGCCTGAAATTAGACACTGTAGGTATAGCTGGTGGCCTTGTAAGGGTGATCTGTTGGAAGCTTGTCTGTTAGGTATCAAAAGAAAATTGAAATTCCGTTGCTTCAGAATAATGAAACCTTTAAAAACCTTTAGAAAAAAACCTTTGTCTCATCTGTGTTGAAGTTTTGACTCAGAAATGCCCAGAGAAACACTCTTTCAGGTCTCAGTAACCTATTTGTTCTCCAAAATGTTGCTGTTAGATTTCTAAAATATATTACGTCTGACACTTATTTCAAAGCAGGAAACATTAAGGATGAGATGAAAGAGTGGAAAAGGACTCTTATGAAAAATAGAAGAAGATGAGATGAATACTTGGGTGGCACGTTTGGATTGTCGCCAGGATAAATCTTTCACCAGATTCTGGCTCTCTAATCAGGCTTTATGCCACTTCAGATTCTGAGTTTTGCCAACATCTGCCATTTTGACACCATCATATTGAAAAAGAACTTTTTTCCTATCTCATTCTACCAAGAGGTTTATTATTCGTCATGGTTTTTGTTGTTGTTGTTGTTGTTGTTGTTGTTGGTTTTAAATACTGAAAGCCTTACAAGAAGCACATCTGGGACTTTGGAGTGATAGAGTATGTATTCTTGTGAAACTATTTTTAAGGTTTAGGAAGGAGCCTTATACTATAAGTTCAATCAGAGTGAGCACAAACAAGTTCTCTTCTTAATCTTCTGGTATTCAAAAAACAAAAGCTTTGTTTTTTGAATGTTTATGAAAGGAAGAAATTTTAAAAGAGTGAATAAGAAATTTTGTTAGATCTGACACCCTCGCAGTAATTCAACATCAGCATCAGAAGCTGGCACTTTATTGTATTTTGCTCTTTCTTTCAAAAGAGTTTGATCTGGTTATCTGTTAAATAACCTGGTTGTTTTATTGGAAATGGTAAAGGAACACACTGTGTGATCATGAGAACAAATAGAACTTGTTTGTCCCAGACATCACTGTGCTTTTCAAATATTTAAGTCAATAGACTATTATAGTACTGTTGAGCTGGGTGAGTACATAGCAATTTTTTAGGAATAACTAGATTTAGGTTATGCCAGACTTAAAGGATAAGCAGGGAGAACTGAAACGATGCCATCTCGTGTCAGAATGGTGCACTGAGGAGTGGCAGGTAGCCACAGGAAGTCTTGCTTCGAACTTTGATGAAGTTTGAGGAACTCTTTCATTCCTCGGATAACTTCCGTTGCCCAGCATTTTCAGGCCTGTCTTGCTCCACCCTGCTACCACTGCTCATCTTTGCCCTAGGAGCGATTTAGGACATCTTCGTGGCTGTATAAGAGGAGGAAGTCAGGGAGTATAAATCTTAAGACTATTTCTTTCTCACTCGTCTGATCTTTTATAGTGCTCGTTACTGCAGCAATATTCTTAGCAACCCTCCCATTACCTTACTTACTCAGCCTCCCCCCACTCCTACCCCCAGCCCTTCTGCCCAGAAATTTCTAAGGATTTGTTGAGGCCAACGGCAGGGGTCATCTCTCTCAGTTGTAGCTAGTTAGGAGTCTAGGGTGCTGGTATGGGAGGCAGTAGAGAAAACTGGCCTGAATTTGTGTTATTTACTATAATATAAGCTTTTTAAAGACAAAGCGATAAATTCCATATTTGTGTTTTCCCTCTCTGGCTTATTGAGCTAATAATGTACTATAGACTAGGTTATCTTACCTCTGCTCCCCAACAGCATTTCTGCGTTAATGTCCTTTAGACACACTTCCAAGTTTTAATTATACCAACGATGGGTATTCAGAAGCAAACAAAGATTCCAACTGAACTTGTACCAGGCTGTGATGATTAACAACAGGAATCTCACTGATTTTGATGCCATGCAACTAACAGCTGAAGAGCAAACATGACCACCTTGCTGGATTAGGCTGCGTCACGACCCCTCCAGTTAGATACCTGCCTAAGGAGCTCAGGGATTAAACAATCTCTGTGTCTCTGGAACCTTTTCCTGGTAGAGTGTTATAAGGGGATGAAACAGTGATACCCAACCTGACAATGCCTGGATTTCTGCCACTTGGCCTCTTTTGAATCTTTTAGCACTTTCCTAGTGATTAATGGCATCTATTTCTGTATTTGCTAATGTCAGTTGCAGCAAGCAAATCTTAATTTTAGAATCTACTATGGTATTTTTGTTCTTTTTGTACTATTGTAAACTTTTCTTCTTTGTCTCCTTTCTGGGATTTTTTCTCTTTTTTCCACTTCATTTTTTGATTCTCTAAGGACCCTTTCCCTTCATCTGTTATATTATGCTAAGTGACATAGCACAGTGTTTAGGAGCATGGGTTCTTAGTCAGAAGACTCTGGCTTCAAATCCCTACTCTGCTGCTTACCAGCTATATGACTTTTAACAAATTACTTAATCTCATTTGGCCTTGGTTTCCTCATCTGTAATTGGGGATACTAATAGTACTTTCCTTTAGGGTCGTGAGGCTTAAGTGAGATTTATGAGATGCTCATAAGTATCTGACACTCAGTATATGTTAGCCCTTATTGTTATTTTTAATATTACTACTAATATTAAAATAATTTTATGACTTAAACCGTTACCTCAGTGTAATTGACTCCCAGATATTTACCTATAATTGTTATCTCTCTCCCATATTTTAGCTTACATTTGCAGCTGCCTTCTGAGCATTTCTCATTTCCTCTGGCACCTCAAATGCAACATGGCCAAAGCTTAATTCATTATCTCACATCAGAATTTATCCCGACATTTCTGTTAATGGTATCATGATATCATAATTTTCTGTCTCCTAATATAATCATGAATGTGCACAGATTTAGTACAAAGTGTTCGTTGTTTATAATTTTAAATAGTTGAGAATAAGAGATTGGTTAAATAAATCACGTTACATTTATACAATGGAATTCTCTATAACTATTAAAATTACACAAAGAATATTCAATAAAATGGAAAGAAATATTGCAGTCAAGTTGAATTATAATATGTACGGTAAAAATATATTTGATTTTTAGAAGTACATAGATGCATAGATAAAAGATGAGAGACATAGCCACTGAAAAATTTTGTTACAGTTTCTGTGTCTTGTAGGATTATGAGTAATTTTCAAATTTGATTTTTTTCTCATAAATTTTCTAAAATCATCCATATATTGCTTCCATATCAAGATAATTCCCATCAAATTTAGAAAAGAAAATGAGATAGGTACATTCAAAGAGTCTTGCAAATACTGGGCTTTACTGACCTCTTAACAAAGGCTGAAGACAATGCTGGGCACATAGTTAGCACTTAATAAATATTTTTTTGTACAGTAAGTGAAATAGTGTTACCTTTCTTGCATTTTTAGAAATAACTTTGTAAAACCGAGTGTTTAATGCCTGAAGCATTCGGTTTGTAGGTTTCTTTGAAAACTCTAATAATTTTGTTTGGAAGGAAGATTCTCAATAAACACAAAATAAACTAGACTAGGTGAGGTGGATGGTTTCTAATATTATGTAACTTATCATTTCAGAGGATAATGTGACGAAAAGAGGAGCATTCGGATTCAGGTCTTCAGAAAACATATTTTCTTCAATTCAGTTTACTCACAAAAATGAACCAAATGATCACCATCTTAGAAATCAAGCCGTCTTTCTTCGTACTGCATCACAATGTTCAGAAGAGGAGCAGGTAATACCACGCACACTTAAATGAACAATCTGAGAGAAAAAACATTCTTCATGAATTGAAAAAAAAAAAAAAGGATTCAATAAGAACAAAAGAAACTTTGGACAGTTATTGGATCAATAACTCAGACTCCAAATTCTAGAAAGAGTGCTGTTGGGATACTTTATTGAAAATCATTATTACATTTCATGATTTCAGCAGCTAACATTTATGATGGCAACTTAGTTATCCCTGATATTTATTAAAAACTTCTTAAGAATCTACACCCACAGATTCTTCTTGAAATTATTTATTTTTTTAACTTGTCCTCTATTTGGGACAAAAGAGTTCCTTTTAAATTTCTCTGTTTAAAATGAGAGTTTCTTTTCCCTGTTGTGAATTCATCTGTTTTGAATAACAGTAGAAGCTGTTATTTTTTTCCCCTAAGATTTAGTTAATAAGCATTGTATGCTCTCTCCCTAATCTTCAAGACTTAATAGACTGTAGTCAGATTCTCCTTAGCTATGGTAAACTATCAAAAAATGCAAATGGAAACTGTTTTACATTTCAAGCCATTTGAATTTCTGGTTTCTGCTTTATCATGTCTTCCCTGTGATTGTGGACAGAATTGTATTTGGGATCGTGGTTTTATAGAGGAGAACAAAAATCTTTATATTAGAAATGTGTTTATATATCGCAGAGCCTATATATAGAGAGATGCTTGTAGGATAAGAACTTTTTTCTCTAGAAGAATCACTATCTATTGACAATCTTTAGCAATTGGAATTGTATTATCTATTGAGTCTTTGACCAACATGTGAGAAGTAAAGAATTGTTCAATGGCATTGTTTTCTAACAACTTGAAAAGGTTGTATTAGCATTCTCAGATTTGTTCTTAAAAGTGATGAAGGACAAGATGAGTTTCCCCTGAGTGGGCCAGCACTAAGAGAGGGTTCTTTGAGCACAAGAAAGAATCCGGATGCCGACCAAAGTTAGAGTCAAAAGGAAGTTTATTAGAGAAAGGAAAAAGCAAAGGCAAGAATCAAAGCCCCGAGGAAATCCAATTTATATATCATTCTTAGTTTCTGTGACTTACAGTTTAAAGACTTTGTTACCCATTTCCTTCGATATGGGTATACAGTGAGAAAAAATAAGTATATAGCGTGAAAAGGTAAGAATATGTAGCGTGAAAGGCCTGCCAGCAATTCCCAGCCTTTGATCCATGAGTTCCCCAAGATTTTTGCCATAGGGAATGAACGATTTTATTTCGTGTAAGGTGTGATTTAAAGACTCTGTTTTCCCTGCACAGTATGGGGAAATGGTTTGTTAGCAATCTCAGCAGAATCTTCCTTTCTTCTGCAGGTTTCCATGTGGTTTGGCTGTAGGGCTGACCAGCATATTGCAGTCTCGGAATATAGCTTGATTTAACATTTAGTTCTCTTGCTTCCTCCCTACATTAAAAGATTCATTGAGATGGGATAGGAGGTACAGTAATGAAGTGGGGAGTTTTGATTTTACACATGAAAAACCTGAGGTTAAATAATCTAGTTAGGCTACACTGTGGATGAACTTAGAGGACAGAAGTGGAAGTCGACTTTTGGAAACCTATCCGCGACCTCTGCTATGATTCAGTGAATCTGGTTCATCATGTATAGCTAATCCACAAAAACTGAAAGGAGAGTTTTACCATCTGAAAGGCTACAAGATCGATTGGCTCCTTTATTTTTGGTTGTTTCATTTTCTCCTCAATATGTCCTCATTGTTTTTTTCAGATAATGATAGATGAAGGCGAAAAAGTTGGCAGTTCCTTGCAAGGTGATCTGAATTGGGCAGGAAAGGTAAAGGTAAGGCATGAGTAATTTTTCTTCCATGGCAAAACAAAAAACAAAAACAAAAACAAAACCTAAAAACCTAAAAACAAAAAACCATAGGACTTATTGGCTCTCTCATACAAGTTGGAGAATTCAGCAGATTTTGTCCTCATACTTTTTTTTAAGTTGGTGTTTGAGCATCTTAAACCATCCATAGTTGGCTGGGTTCTGCATCTTTTTTCCTTGAAGCTTAATAAATGGATGAGATACTTTGATAGAGAAACATGACTGTAGTCTCCATTAGCATATACCATTAAGAGAAATGACAATATAACAGATTCTCATATTTTAGTACTGAAACCAGCTTATGAAAGATAAATTTTTGCTGTCACTTGGATGTTAAGAAATAACTGCAGTTATATACTTACAAGCCATGGAAGCTGCCATTTTTAATTCCTATGTAAGAGACAGGGTCTAGCAAATAGAGCTGAAGGAAGAGAGACTCAGCTTGTCTTTTGAATTCCAATTATGAGGTCTAAATTTGCAATTTTAAGGTATTTTGTTATGCACATGTTTTAGGTCATAAGCATAAAAGACATTTTGACATTATGCCTTTACTAGATCTTCTTAGAGCCAGTGGTAAAATCATTTTCTTATTTACAGTCTTTGATATTCACCTGAGATGAATTAATTTGTGTCTGAAATGTTACCATTTTGTTCATCTAAAATGTCTCATTGTCAGCTTGCAGTAGAAAACAGTGTCCCGCGCGGAATAGTTTTTCATTGAAATATTGCTCTTGTATCTGTTCCCACGCGGAATAGTTTTTCATTGAAATGTTGCTCTTGTATCTGTAAAGGTCATTTGCTCTGCTTTTTACCTTTTAAGTAATTTCCAGTTTTATTTGCTCGAAAGAGAGAACACTTGATTTTTTTGGCCTGCTCACCTCTCTTGTGATTTACCTGAGGCAGGAAGATTTTGTTTTGAATGAATCTTTCTCTCTTACTTCTTTAGTTTTTTCTCTCTGGCTTTTCAGAGTGAAAAGCCTACTGCTATAATAATAGCCAGACCCCCCACCATCATTAGCAATAAACAAAAGCAATAAAACAACATTGGACTGTCTTGGTGGTGGTGTCTCTCTTGAGATGTAATCTGGAACAAAGTCTCTTTTCAAAAACTCCCCAAATAGTTTCTTCCCTTTCAGTGTAGAGATCTTACTTTGGTACCTACAAAATCCAGGCCAACTTCCAAATTTACTGCTTCTTTCAGATTTCTCTGGTAAAGCAAAGTGAACACAAAGATCATTAGCTGGTACTCAAAAGTTAGCGAGAAAATTGGATTCAGTTGCTCACTTGAATTTTGTGGAAATGGATGCATTGATTCTTAACTGTATTTTTTCTTTCTGTCTAATAAGCATAAAAATGATGTTAATCTCTTTCTAGGTAGACAATTTCCTAGAAATAGAAGATTTGGACGTGGATGAAGAGATTAAGCTCCAAATGAGCAAGGGTATGACTTCTGTTTCCTCTCTGTACTGCTTAACCTCTTTTTAGAAGCTACCAATGAGACTTTAGCCTGCTTTCCTTTTTACCTTTTTTTTGGCAATCCTACCTCCATCTTTCCTGAGATAGAGAAAACTGGAGTCCTGTTCTTTTTCAGTAACAGAGAAAGTTGTGAAGTGTTACGTCTTAAATGGAATAAAGATCTCCCTGCCCCCACCAATTTGCTGTATGATTGATTTTTGGATAATTGTCTTAAGTAAAGTCATTTAAGTCAAACTTTTATTTCTTAGAAGCGCCATGTTGTAAATTGAGATTATTTTTGAGTGATACATAAAACATCATTTGATCATAAAAATCATAAAAATATCAGAATTGATCATACAATAAAATCCAAATCTTTGCTTTTATAACATATTTATTAAATATGTAAACCAAACATTTAATACTAAAGGTGGACATGGTTCCATAGCGTAGCGGTTAGCACTTCTGCTTTACATGCAGAAAGTCCTGGGTTCGCACCCCAGTGGAGCCACGGTCCATGGTCTACGGCCATGCCACCCTAAACAAGCCCAATTCTGTCTGATCTTGGAAGCTATGTAGGGTCGGGCCTGGTTAGTACTTGGATGGGAGACCACCTAGGAAGACCAGGTACTGTAGGCATAAATAATAATAATAAATAATTTAAAAAATAAGACTAAAGATATATTGTAAATATTTCTTCTGGAGCATTTTCCCACCTGGGCTGGGCCGGAAGAGGCTCAATGCTAGTTCATCGATGTTTATGTAGATGACGTCTTTTACTTTTCCTGGTTAACATTTCTGTGTAAGCATAGGTATCCTTTTTTTT
>NW_011888812.1:2719771-2726828 GCF_000151845.1 Pteropus vampyrus
TTTAAGTATTGTCATTATCATTGGATGGGGGGCTTATTTGTAATAAGACGGTAGTTAAAGTGATGGTGTAGTTGGTTTGGGGATGGCGATTCTCTGTAAATTGGTTTTATAAGCCCCTGCTCTGGCTTCTCTGGTTGTTTGAACATCACAGTACTCTACTGAGGGGTTTCTTTCTTAAGCACTCTGTTAACCAGTAGACTTGCGCAGATTGTTTTGCTTACTTACTCGGTTCAAGTGAGATCAGAGATCTAAAGGATTCACATAGTCCGGGGAGAGGTTTTCTTAACTTAGACACCCTAGGCAGCTCTGAATTTCTGTAAAAGAGGAGTTTAGGAGCTCTGTTTGGATTATAAAGGGTAGCTAAGGACTTAGCCAGAAGCTGAGTTTGTAGAGCAAGCTCTGTGTTTGGGTTTTGGGTGATTTGAGAAGGAGAAGCTTGTTAAAAATGCAGATGCCTAGGTCCTGTTCCCAAGAGAGTCTAATTTAGAAAGACTTTGCTGGCCTCTAGTGATCTGTGTTTTTACACTACCCTAGGAGATTCTGATAAAGTTCATCTGTGGATGATCCTTGGAGACAAATGGTTTTAGTTTGCATGTAGTACATTTACAATATAAAATTAATTTTATAGGAGAGCACAGAAGTGCACAGGTTAGGCATTTTTTTTTTTTTGATAGTTTAAATTTCTTGCTTCCTGCCAGTAATGAGAAGATCTGTATATTGACATAAACCTACTTAGCCAATGAATGTGATTTTGGTTATATCAATCTCTTAAATTAGCCTTTTTACCTTTTTCATTATTTTCATATTCTTTTCTTTAAACATTTTTCAAGTTATGTTTTTAATGCTTTTTTAAATCAGATTTGTTACTTTAGTTTAAAATATTGCTTAAAAACATCTCACTAGTATGATTTTTCCAGAAATCAAATAACAGGTAGTCTTGCATTTGTGTATAAAAGGTTACTGAGGCCTGAATCAAGTCTCAGTGGACTTGAATGAGCAGGTCAAGACCTTCCCAAGTGTAAAATCATGTGAAAAGCCTCGGCTGAAAAGCAACCCTGGCTTCAATGATCTATTCCAGTCACCGAAAACACCACCGAGGCTTCACAATCTTCAAAATGCACCGTCTGGGTCATTTGAAAGGAAAAAAATAAATAAAATAGTTTGTGCCAAGGTGAATTTTAGTTTGGGCCTAATTTGTATTACACTTCAGGAATGTGAGCAGAAGGCAAATATTTACATCAGATGGGAAATGTGACATTTTAAATAGGCAAGTTGCTTGTTTGATTTTGGCAACTGAGAGGTTTACTGATTAGATTCTGTTGTTATTGTTTAAGCAACAGATTTGCCTAGGGCAACAAGGGAGTGAGTTGGGCATTGTTTTTCTACCATTGACTTCATTTGCTCACCTTATTTGCTTTCATAAATATTCTCCAAAATTCAGGAGCATGATTCTTTTCCAATATTTGATTTTTCATTTTGGCTGCCCACGTGGACCCAGTTTTTCAGAGGAACCAACTCAGTGCGGTGGTATCGAGCAGTTGTCTGAGGCTAATATTTGCCACAAATTTGGGGCTTTGTGTTTATTTGACATCAAGTTAACCACTTTTTCCTCCTTTGAATTTGATATAAGTTAATTAACCTGACTGTTATCCAGCAAAATTATTATTTGGAATAGATATTAGTTGTTATACTGAGGCCATCAGAGTAGGAAGAATCTTTTGGTCATATTTATTTATTTTTCCCCTCAGTTGGCTCAGCCTGTTCTCTGGCTGAGTACAGTTGCCTGAAGAGACTTTTTGAGGTCTCCAGTTCTCAGAAGTATAGTCTTAGACAAGTCTCTTGGCCAGTATGTGTAATTACCCTGTGGTTGATTGCGTTGAGTGAGAATGGGCAGCTGATTCCTGCTCAGAGATTGGCAGCCTTATTTGATTTTCATTTTGAAGTTCTTCAGTGCTCCCAATTCTAATGAAGGTATTGGTTACCATTTTCTTTTTTAAATAATTATTTCCAAAATTGAAGAAGACACAAAAATCTGGAAAGATATTTCATGTTCATGGACTGGAAGAATCAACATAATTAAAATGGCCATATCACCCAAAGCAATATATAGGTTTAATACAATCCCTATCGAAATCCCAGTGGCATTTCTCAAAGAAACAAAACAAAAAATCATCAAATTTGTATAGAACCATAAAATACTCCTAATAGCCAAAGCAATCCTGAGAAAAAAGAACAAGTATCACACTCCCTGACTTCTAATTATACTACAAAGCTACAATTTCAAAACTATATGGTATTGGCAGAAAGACAGACACAAGACCAATAGACCAGAACTGAAAGCTCAGAAATAAACTCGCATTTAGGTAAGCAACTAAGTTTCAATAAAGGAGCTAAAAATATACAATGGAGAAAGGAAAGCCTCTTCAAAAAATGGTGCTGGGAAAATTGGAAAGCCATATGCAAAAGAATGAAACTAGACTGCTACTTGACACTTACACAAAAATTAACTCAAAAACAAATCAAAGACCTGAAATAATTAAATACATAGAAGAAAACATAAACTTATGGACCTTGGCCTTAGAGAGGATTTTATGAATTTGACCCCAAAGTCAAGGGAAGTAAAAGCAAAAATAAATGAATGGGATTATATCAAACTAAAAAGCTTTTGCACAGCAAAAGACACCATCAACAAAACAAAAGACAACCAATTGAATGGAAAAAGATATTTGCATATGATACCTCCGGGGTATTATTCAAAATATATAAAGAATGAATATAACTCAACAAAGAGCAACAAACAATCCAACTAAAAAGTGGGCAGAGGACCTTAACACTTTCCCAAGAAGACATACAAATGGCTAACAGATATATGAAAAGATGCTCAACTTCACTAGCTATAAGGGAAATGTAAATCAAAACCACAGTGAGGTACTACCTCACACCTGTTAGAATGGCTTTCATCAACAAGACTAGAAATAACAAGTGTCAGAGAGGATCTGGAGAAAAAGGAACCCTCATGCACTGCGGTGAGAATGTAAATTGGTACAGCCACTATGGAGGTTCCTCATATGACCCTGCAATCCCTCTTCTGGGTATCTACCCCCCAAATCTGAAAATGTTTATTCATAAAGATATATGCTCCCCAATATTCATTGCAGCATTATTCATAGTGGCTAAGACATGGAAACAACCGAAGTGCCCTTCAGTAGATAAAGATGTGGTACATATACACAATGGAATATTACCCAGCCATAAGAAAAGATGAAATACTGCCATTTTTGATAACATAGCTGGATCTTTAGAGCATCATGCTGAGCAAAATAAGTCTGATGGAAAAGGACAAGAATCATATGATTTAACTCTTATGTGGGATATAAAACAAAACAACAGATGAATGAACAAAACAAAACAAATAAAAACTCACTGACACAGACAACAGAATGGTGTTTACTAGAGGGGAAGAGGAATGGGCAGAGGTCAAAGAGGGTAAAGGGGGTCAAATATATGGTGATCAGCACACAATGCAATATACAGATGATATAATATTGTAGAGTTGAAACTTATTAACCAATGTCACCCCAATAAATTTAATAAAAAAAACTATTTTATTAACTTTCAGCAGCTTTATGTAGCCTGTGAATGACCTGGGACTCTTATTCAACAAATATCTAATAACTGTGATGGGTGCCTGGAATATAATGAAGAATAAAATAGATCTGATTCCTGTTCTCATGGAATTCATAGTTTATTGGAAGAATCAAACATTAACCAGATGATCACAAAAACATGTTTACAAATTGTTCTAGACTTCATGAGAACATACATATGGCAGGGGAATTTAAATTTGCCTGTGGGATAAGAGAAAGCTCTTTGAGAGCTTGAGATTTAAAGGATGAATAACCTTTAACTAGATGAGGGAGGCAGAGTGAGGCTGAGTGTTGGGTAGGAGAGTATAGGAACAGCATAAGGAACAGCATGTATAAAGGTCCAGAGCTAGGAGATGGCATATTTCAGTCAACTTATAATTTAGGCATTTCATTTATTTCTCATAAAACTGTTAAAAATCATTCTTTCATTGCTCAGAAGATCACTAGAAACACTGACAGGGAAAAATCCTTGCTTCAAAATGTTCCTTTATCCCTATTTCTCCAATTTTTATATATGCAAACTTAACCAACCATCAATTAAGGTCCAGCTTGAAAACCATGTCATCCACAAGGGCAAACTTGCTTCCCAGGCCTCATGGTTACAGGAGGGAACTTACCTCCATTCCTGAGAAGAGAACGGAATCAGGAAGACAATTCTGCCCTGTTACAGTTCCTCTGCCTATTTCTCCTGAGGGAAAAAGGAAGATTTTATCTAATTGGAGAGACTGGGAAAAGAAAGTATGTGTTTATGAATCAGCCCCTTTATTTCTTCTTTTGAGTTCATGCTGTTGGGAAGGTACACGTCCTCTCTTTTGTGTTTGTGCCACTTTTCTTATGATGGACACACTTTAGATGAGGCCCAGGCCTGCCTTATGCACTAGTTTTTAACATTTGAGACACATTAGACTCGCTTCAGGAGCTTTAAAAAAAAACACCAATACCTAGCGATTCTTTTTCAGTGGTCTGATGTGTGTCTGGGCATCAGCAATTTTTAAAGTTCCCAGGTAGATTTTAATGTGCAGTCAAGTCTCAGAACTATCTCTAGACAGAAGTCTGAAGATAGTACACTCCATGTCTCTACTCTAAGGGCTCCACGGATGTAATTCTCTTTATACCTGACTGGGTGTGTGTTAGCTATGTAGAATTTCAGGTGGGATAGCCCAAGATCTAGACTTGGAAGGAAAGCTTGACAAATAAGAAGCCCAATTGTGTTGCTGACAAGCTCCATTTTTAAATTCAGCTCCATCAGTTATAAAGTTTATATTTTGATCCCCATCTTTCTGACTCCTGTGTTTATTTTTCTTTTATTTCTGTACTTGGAGGTAGAGGGATCTGATTTATGATTGTTGTCAGATGCCAACCTCATCTATGAAGTAAGTCTTCCCTGATCTTCTCCACATTCTCTTTGGATAGCAGTTATCTTTATTCTTTTGTATTTCCACTTTTATTTATCCTGAAGTTTTTTTTTTTCTCAAAGTAGGTTTTAGTTATGTGTCTCTTGAAAATGGCATATCGTTTATACATATGCATTTATATACATATACATATGTATACATATATATTCTAAAACGTTGTCTTTAAATTGGAATATTTAGTCCATTTACATTTAATGTAGTTTCTGATATATTTGTCGTTAAACCTATTATCTTACTATTTTGTTTTCTACCTGTCCTGCCAGTTTTATGTTCTTTTATTCTTGCCTATTTTGAATTTATCAAGTGTTATTGTATCCCTCTATTTTTTTGTCTGGGTAGAGATTGCTAGGATTGTTATTTTTTTCTTTCAGCATTTTAAAGATGTTGTTCTATTCTTTTCTGGTCTTAATTAAACTGAAAAGTGTTGAAAAACCAGATGTCAATTTGATTGTTGTTCCTTTGAAGACAATACGTTTTTTTCCCCTCATTTGGCTGCTTTTATGATTTTTTCGTGTGTGGTGTTTTTCAGTAATTCCACTGTGCCTTGGTATTCTTTTATTTGTATTTATTTTGTTTGGGGCTTGTAGAGGTTCTGGTGTTGGGGAATTCTCAGCTGTTATCTCTTCACATATTACCTGTGCATTTTCTATCCTTTTTTATTTCCTTTCTTGCTTCAGTTGGAGTGTCTTCTACCAGCTGTATTCTATTCCAATAATCCTTTCTTGAATTGTATCCAGTCTGCTGATAAAGCACTCAATATTTTAGTTATTACAGTTCTTAAAAGAGATTTTGAATATCTATTTTTATAGATTTTAGTTCTGCTGAAATTCTCCATTTTTGGAATGTATTTTTGAAACATATGAATCAGTTATTTTAAAGTTCATGTCTCATTCTAGTACCTGAGATGTCCTGTGGGTCCATTTATATTATTAATTTCTCCTTTCGATCTAATGTCTTTGTATATTTGGAAGTTTTTGTTTGAATGCTGAACATTGTATATAAAAATTTATGTAGGCCATGGATGATGTTATGTTCTTATAGAGAAGCATTTCTTCAACATTTTACTAGCAGTTAGAGTAGGAATAGATCACCTTAATCCAATCTGGGATTGAGCTGATTTGGGACGAGGTTTTAGGCTTTATGAGGACTGCTTGTTTCTGGAGGATAGCCCTTCAAGGTAAATCATAGCCCTTCCTTCTTGAAGGCCTTTGATTCTAATTTTTATCTTCACTGCTCTGTGAATCTGTTGGTTGTTCTGCTAAGCTTCTCAGCTTCTTAACTTCTTTTTTCATAGTTTCTCAGCTTCTCAGCCTCTGCTTACAAATTGGTAAATGCCATGATTTGAAAAGCGACTTAGATTCTTATACTCACTTCTCAGTAATTTCCTTCTCTTTGGAATCTTGGCCTCTCAAGTCCTGGGCTGCTCCGGAAATAAAGTCCCTAGTGTCTTTAAATAGTTGAATTTTGTAATTTATCCAGCTTTTCTAGTGTTTTTGGTGGAAGGGTTGGGCTGATATTAGCTAGACCAGCAGACCCCTGCAGGCGTGGTCTGGGAACTCCTTGGGAAACCCCAAGGTCTATAAGTCAAATATGTTGGTGTTTGTACTAGTGTTACCAAAGCAATGATGGGTAAAGATGCTGGTAACTTAGTGTGAATCAAGGGAGTGGCATCAAACTATGCCAGTAGTCCTTGTAATCTTCATTATCATGAATTTGTAGTTTAAATACTAGTTTCCTTTGAAAATGTCCTTGAAGTGGCAAAAATTCCTAATTTTATTAAATTGTGATCCTTGAGTACACCTCTTTTTAATGTTTTGTGTGCTGAAATAGGAAGTATATATTAAGCACTTCTACTGCATACTGAAATACAATGGTTGTCTCATGGAAAAACACGTGTGGTTGAGTGGTGTGCTGAACTAGTTTCTTTCTTTCTTTCTTTCTTTCTTTCTTTCTTTCTTTCTTTCTTTCTTTCTTTCTTTCTTTCTTTCTTTCTTT
>NW_011888812.1:2728263-2737479 GCF_000151845.1 Pteropus vampyrus
CAGAAAGACAAATGGCATGAACACATATTTTATAAATATTGGAAATTCTTATCATGTAGTTGAGAAAGAAGAGACTGAAATGTTTTTAACCAGTCTTGCCATCCAACATCAGGATTCATTTTTGAGAGCTGCCTTGACTACAGTGTATATTAGCCAAGATGGTGGTATTTAGTTAAGGTGAAAACAAGGCTTTGGGTAGTTACAGAAACAACAATCAATAAGATCAGATTAAGTTTCTTAAAGCATTTCAGTTTTAGAAAGTTTTACAGAGACTTCAGAAATTCCATTCCCCACTATTAATGAATACAATCATTTCCCCCCCCGGGAGAATATTCATATATCAATAACCCACCCATGATTATAAAGTAGCGAAAGGATAAGGTAGCTTTCTTCATAACATGTTCTACCAGACCATTCTTGTTTGTATATTTTACTCTTTTATAAATTTGTCCTTTTTAGAGCTAAGGCTGTTCGTTTTCGTTTTGATTATTCTTTGATTGATTTTATGTGTGAAAAATCTTATCCCTGTACCAATGCTTAGTTTTTGAGGGTAAGGACTATACATATTTTATATCATCTGTGATATTCTATTAGTAGGTAGACTCTTGAGGCTTCCTGAAGTTGAGATGCAGGAAATTCATTTCCTATCTACAAGTATTTGCTGAGAATTTACTGTGTATAAGATTCTGCATTAGGCACCAATAGATGCACATTTTGCTTTGACACCGAAGAAACTCGTGGCAAGGAAAGTTTGGAGGATACTTAGTCTTATTGTTTTGAAGGAATCGTTCCCATGGCTATAGAATCTTTATAAAAGAAATAATTTTTGTTGAAAATTCCACCTTCTGTGAAATATATTAGAAAGGTGAGGAGGTTTAGCACAAGAATTGCAGAGTCGTCCTCAGTGTAGAAAGTTGTCAATCAGATTTTAAATAGTTCTGAAAGCAGAATTGATTTTGACCTCACACTTGAACTGGTGTTTGCTCTGGCAGCCAATGGGTCTGGTAGATATCGGTTTTTACATTAAGAGGCTTGAACCTTTCCCTTCTTGCCTTTGTTGTTCACAGACCCCAAACAAGGCTTATACCAGTGCTAGGCAGTTATACCAGGGAGCTCGATGAGGGAGTTTGGCTTTGAACTCATGAATATATTAGAAAGCCAATGTTTCCACTGACCTTACTGAGTTTAAAAATATTCTCTGGGTATAAAATGTTTAAGTGCACTTAACACTGACTAACCATGCTACTGTGCTATTATAGTGACATTTCTTGGTCCTGAGTTTGGATGTATAATCTGATAGATTTAAATAATGTATGTAATGAAAATATTTACTTAAAAGAAGTTTATAATGTGACGTCGTGGGCTAAGAGTGTGGGCTCTGAAGACACACTGCCCAGCTTTGTCACTTTCTAGCTGTGGCACCTTATTTACTCCCAGTGCTTAGAGCTCATTGCCTGTAAAACAGGAAATAATAGAGCTGTTGGGAGGATTAGCTGAGTTAATGCTATAAAAGTCAGCTCATAAGAGTTGATTATTATTGTTTTTATTTCTGCTAGTAAATTAGTTCATATTTTAAGGTTTCAGTAATTAATCACAGAACTATCTTCCTCACCATCCCCTTACCCACATGTTCAGTTTCTAGGCTGTATATGTTCTCTGTGGATTGAGTCTTAAGAATTTTGTAATTATGTTTTTCATGAAGGTGATATCTGCAGTGGTGAGAACTGTATTCCAAAAATGTTTCAGTTTTTGAGTGTCTATACCTGATCCATTATCTCCTGATATACTGCCATTGGCAACAGCCAAGGCATGTCTGTTGTTAATTAATCACTTCCACTGAGAACAAAGTGTCTTCATTAGGATCCTTATTGAGTAGCAGGCAGCATCATCCTGAGCCAGCTGCAAGTTATTGGCTGGCTCCAGCAGCCCCTCTGGTCCTTTGAAAACTTAGACTGAGGAGGAAAACTGTTGTGCTTCTATTTGTTTTTTGTCCTCCTTAAAGAAAGCTGTGGGAGGTCATCAGTTGTCTGTGATGCTTCCATGTTCCATCGCACATGCAAAAATAAGGGAAGACATCCACTCATAATGGATTGATCAGAAAACTAAGATAAATTATTGAATTTTTATAATTGTGCTAAACAAGCTAGAAACACATTGTTGTTATTTGCAAGTGTTGAAAATTAGACCATGTATTCTGAATATGACAGAGTAATTCGTTTTTCTCTGAAAGTTAAAGTTCTTTCCTCTGGAGTCATTGTTTTTTAATATATGTATTTTTGAAATATTGCCAGATCATTACAGGTTGAAATCAGCACTCCATTTTCTTTCTCTTCATCCCTCAGGAAAATATGGGGAAATGAGGCAAAAATAGCATCATCTTGCCTTATTTTTCTATAGAAGTAGAAATTGGGTTGGAGGATGAGAGGCATGATCAAGGCACTCCCGAACAATATTTCTCGCAGACCTTTTGGATGGAATGTAACATTGCAACAATAAGATAAAAATAACTGCACCTAGGACTTCTACTTTATAGGAAGGGGAATCCCTTGAGTCAAGCTCCCAAATGAGGACAGGCATTGTGAAAGGGACCTACTTTACTTGAGCATATCTGCTTTATTCTTTTGACTATTATAGGCTTTTAGATGATTTAGGTCAATGTGAACTCGATGAAAGGATCAAAAAAATATATTTTGTATCCAACAGATTTGCTGCCGCCGCTGCTGCCCGGAGAAGTGGAGCAGGACGTAAGCATCGGTGTTCCCTCTTACATTCCTTCCATGGCCCAACCTCCTACCCCTAGAGTAAAGCCGAGGCCCAGGATGAAAGAAGCAGACAAACAAAGGGAAGAGGTACTCCACAGGGGATTTAATCTGTCTCAGAACTGCCTTGATTTTATAACTCGTCCTTTCAGAGAGATGCTGCTCTGCCTGTGTGCTTTTGTATTTTTCTCAGATTTGGGAAAATTTAGAAAGTTGCTTAACTGGGTCCCTCTCACTGCCATCTCTCTATAATGTGTGTATTTCTTTTTAAACACAAAGAGCAATTATGTTTTTATATGGAAATTGTTTTTGTCTCATGATGTACACTATGCTATAGGACAGTGCTACCTGGGGACTGCACCATAGAAAGGATGATATTTTTTTTATCTCTCTTAGTGTGAACTGGCCTTTTTTCTTTTTATTATTGTTTCCGAGGTCCTATAAACATCTTATATTAGTTAAAGTAAGACCAGGTTGCTATAGTAGAGAATATGAACAATAATTCAGTGGCTGGAGGAGATAGAAGTTTATTTTTCTCATGGAACACTCTGTGGAGGATCTTTAAGGGGTCACCAAAATTTCACTCTCCTTTAGGGCAGGGGTCCCCAAACCCTGGGCCACAGGCTGCTACCAGTACCAGTGACAGTCAGTGGCTTGTTAGGAACTGGGCCGCACAACTGGACGTGAGTGATGGGTGAGCCAGCAAAGTTCCATCTGTATTTGCAGCCTCTCCCCAGCGCTAGCATCACTGCCTCAGCTCCACCTCAGATCATCAGGCATTAGATTTTCATAGAAGCACAAGTCCTGGTACCAAAAAGTTTGAGGACCGCTGCCTTAAGACATTGTCCTCATGTGCATGTTCCAAGTCAGGTCATCATCCTACCTGGAGGGGCAGGGGATGAGAGCATGTGGGCAGCAGTCTTTCAACCAGAAATAATCCACACGCTTCAATTTAAAAATACCCCTTTATTATAGAACTTTGTTCACTGGTAACACAAACATATGTCTAGGATGCTCGCAGGCTTATATTAAACCCCTCAATTGGTTAGCAAATAGAATGGTAGGGACAGCACTTTTCAATGAGCTTTTGGAATAATGGATTGCTTTTGTTGAGTAATAAGAAACTGAAATTGCAAGGTTATTTATATCAGGAATCAGTTTTCTTTAAAGACTTGTTTATATTCTTGACTTCAGTTGTGACCATACAGGTTACTGTACAGTGCCATTATAGAAGTTTTTATAAAATGGTTTTAGTTGATGGGTTAAAAAATAATTGATTTCTGGAATCTATCAAATAGCTAGTAAAATGCAATTATAGCCTGTATGTGATTGTATCTTTAAAAGCAATTTAAATTTCTTCCCAGGAAATGTAAACATTTTTAAATGTTGGAATCAAAATGAGATAAAGAATTTTTGTGTTAGCAAACTCATGAGACTGATGAAAAACTTCTGTGTTTTTTTTTTTGAATATCTAGAATAATATCTTGATTGGGATTTTTATTTTTAACCACAATTTGTTAGAGAAACTGTCCAGAACTGTCTAGAACCATAACACTATACCAACTCTGCCTTGGTTTAATAGTATTAATTTTATTTTAAAGTCTCCAATACCAGTAAAAGAACGTAATCATCAATTTCCGGTAAATACGTCCTCCAAGGCTAGAGATAGTTGCTTTCCGAGACTTCAGTCTCAAAAGATGAAAATGTATCCTAGACGTCCTGACTTCTTTTAATTGCCTAATAAAAAATCCATAACTTCCTATGGATTGAACCAATTTAATTTTTTTAAAATAATTTATCACTGTTTTTATACATATGCATTCCCCGCTTAGAGTCAGACGTTTTCCAAGAACTTTTCACTTTCCATTGCGAATAAGTTCTTGCCTTAGTTAATCTATTTTGATGAATTTCAGAAGTTTTGAACAGCTATGTAGAGCAAAATGAACTCACATTATGAAGATGAAAAATCGTGAGTTCCTCCCAGTCCATAGAAGGGTCATAGAAGAAACGTCTGTGGTATTTTAATGGGAGATCTCCTGTTTTTCCAATTCATAATGGGACTTCAAATTTTTTCAGCTGTAAAAGTTTATTTACTATGTTACTTTGTAAGATAACCTATAGCTAAATGCTGCTGTTATTGATTTGAGCATTAGTTCTGTTTTCTTTAATTTGCTTGTGTGGTACTATGAATGAAAATGATTCCTCCTGTAACAGTCTCTCTTAGATTAAGCCACATGAGCAATTTTAAGGAAACCAGCAGTTTCCTAATCGTGTACAAATTCTATTCCCCAAGAGGCGACAAAAAGATTTCAATTAGATTTGAAATTAGACACCTGAAATCCACATATTTCTCTCAGCTCCTTGGGCAAAAATAACAAGTTAATAACTTAATTCACAGTTGTTTTCTGTTTAATAGCGGGGGATTTGGTGTTCCATTGCACAAATTCTTCTCTTTGAAATAAATCTGAATTTGAGTTTGTAATTTAAAAACCTTGGAGTCTTTTAGCTTAGGACCCTAAAATGAACCTAACTTGAAAGAAGAGAATTCCCAAAATGTGCCATAGTAGCTAACAGCTGAAATACATAAATAGAATTGCAACTTTACTATATTTTGAAAACTGTCATTTCAAAGATCACTGTGATGTCTTCTGAATTGCAGTGAACACCTAGTTTCATTTGAATTACATATGTGCCTCTTATCTTGGAAGACTGTAAATTCACTTACATGTATTTTCATAAGCTTATCTAAATTAAAATGCAAAAACGTCAGAATTAGTGTCGAGTTCAGCACTGTGCATATAGTAGACATACAATACATATTGAATGAACAAATAAATAAACGAAAAAGCTCTGACCACCTACTGGAAGTGACTTTCTGGTATAATAACATAAAGTCATTCTCTTTTTTTTTCTCTATTGCTTCATTCCCCTTAACATGTAAACATGTTCAAGTCTCCCCGATCCTTAACATAATGAAACAAAGCAAAACAAACACAACCTTCCCTTTACCTTGGACCCTTCTTTAGCTACTGTTTATTCTTTTTCCTCTCTTTTCATCTAGACTTCAGAAACCATTACACTCGCCTCTACTGGTTGACTCTTTTTCCTTCCCTCATTCCTCATTCAATATACTGCAGAATGTCCTTGGTTCCAATCACCTGTCTGGGAGTATTCAGAATAAAGGCACCAGTTACTTCATATGCGCCAATCCCAGTGGACACTTTTCAGTCTTTATTCTAATGGATCTCTCTAATGTGTTTTTCACCTTCGATCTTCCCTGACACCCATAGTTCATTGGTTCTCCACTTCACTGCCCTCCTCAGCTTCTCTGCGTATTTCTCTGATTATTTTTTCCCTGCCTCCTTTGGGGGTTTTCCCTCCATCCACTGCTATGAGTTGGCGTTCTTTAGGATTCCACGCTAAACCTACATACTTGGATGCATTTTCATCTGTAAGTTACTACCTTTTATGCTTATGTTTCTAAATCTGCATCTCTAGCCTCGGACTTTTTTTCAGAGTTTCGGGTTTGTGTATTCAGTTGCCTGTTGATATCTTTATCTGGGTTCCGTTAGGAACCTTCAAGTTTTCCCTTTTTAGATCTGAATCAGTCACTAATTTTACTTTCAGCTATTTTCAAATCTCTGCTACCAGTGCCTTGTTCTTATTATCTCTTGCCTGGACTGTTTCAGCAGGCTCCTGACTGGTCTCCTCAGCTCCAAATCTACCCTTCATTTAATCTTCAAAGTGACCTATCTAGATGTAATCTCTAAGAGAGCAAAGGACCTTTCTGTTTTGTACACACCTATGTCTCCAGCACACATCTCATTGTAAGTGCTCAGTTAAAATCTGAATGAAAGAATTCATCTGAAATGCATAGGTCACCAGGTATCTACCCTGCTTTCGAAAAATCTTTCAGTGACTTTTCATCATCTGTAGGATACACGGAATACAAGACCTGTCATGATCTGACACCATCTTCATCTCTTGTCACTGCGTACCTTACACTTTCTGCTCTGATAACAAGGAACTACCTGCAGATCCACACATGCAAAAATCTGTGTCTTCTTTCCTTGGCCTGCTCATGAGAACTCCCCTTATCTGCAAAGCTCTTCTTCCTCAACCTTGTTAACTAATATTACTCTTTAAGATTTTGCTTAGATATCACCTCTTCCAGAAAGCAAAGTGAGTTCCTCTGGTCAGAGTGGTTAGAAAAGTCTGGGCAGGTTTTAGAGGCATCGGGGCAGAGTTCAAAGCTCCACAACAGTGGGCACACTTGGGTACAGGCAGCCTGAAACTTGGTGGACATGCCACTCCTTTAACCAGGCCAGAAAAGCCAGCAGGAATCCCATCAGCCTGACTGCACTTGTGAAGATGGGTCCCTCCTCACCCTCTGCCAGGAACCGTGAGGAGTGGCTCAGGCTGGCACTGTGGCTGGGCCTGCAAGCCTCAGTGCTGAGTAGAACTGGAGATGGCAAGGACACTTATATTCAGGAAATGAATATGCTGTGTCACTGTGTATGTGTTTCTTTATTTGAGCTGGTCTTAGCAATATTACCCCACTGTCACTTTGTGACAATGATAAATTTAATCTCAGAAAGTGACCAAAATGGATCACTCTGCAGACTGATTTGCTTCCTGTGTACAGGCGCTTTTTAATAGACAGTCATGGTATTATGTGGAGGTTTGAGCAATTTTTTTTTTTTTAGATGATGAACTATGGGATTTATTTATCTTATTTAGAAAAAAATCTTTTCTCCCAAAGAGCTACGACTTGGCTTAGTTCAAACTTTCAGGGTTGATTTTTGCTCGTGCTTTTATAGAATAGGTGAAGGCTTTATCCGAAGCAGCATACTCTGGATTCAAATCTTGCTTCTCTCCCATACTAATTGTGTGATCTTGGGAGAGTTATTTAATCTTTCAGCATTTCATAAGATGGGTTGTTTGAAGATTACAGCGAATGCTCACATGGCTCCTGTGAGTACTGGGACTGGCATGTGGAGGGAACTCACTCAGTGGCAGCTGCATCATTATCTTTGTCAGGAAAGCATGCAGACACTTTCTAACAAAGAAAAAATAAACAAGTCCCTGAAATTTGTTCTCTTGCTGGTTTTACTAAGAAAAGATGATAGATGGTTGGGCGTTTGCTATATTATTAACATCGCACACCTAACTATAAGATGCAATTTGCTGAACAGACAGGAGTTATCTACTTTTTATGGTTGTGGTTTTCTTTCTCTCTTTTTTTTCACGTTTAATAACAGCACATAGTTTCTGAGCTATCTGCTCCACTTTCGAGAACATTGTAAAAGCCACTCAATGAGATCATATTCCATGTAAGAATATTTAAAGCCGATTATAGTTTTAGGGCATTTTTTTCAATCTTGCATAAACCACAGTTTTCAATTATTTCAGCATCACCATACATATTATAGAGGTGCTGGATGATTTCATTGTATCACACACCATTTGCTTTTGGAGGGGCTTTTTAAGGGGTGATACAATGAGATTTAAGGCATTCTCTTTTTGTTTATTAGAAAATATGCTTTCCTATCTACCTTTCTTTAGAAAAATCTTTAAAACTCACGGATTATGAATAAATAAATACAAAATTATTAACATCTCTTTGTAGATACTTTGACTTGTAAATAAATTCTGTAATATATTTTAAAAATTCTTGATAGGCAAAAGGTATCCTGGACTTTTTAATTTACTGTGATACCATGTGTGTTTACTCTCCTATTATTGGCCTAGGAATTATAGGTAATGTTTGAAGAAGTAAGTATATTAAGTGTAGATTATTATTATCTTTGAATATTATGTTTTATCGATATGTCTTTTTTAGTAAATGGTGAAAATGTATTTAAGGTTGATCAAAATCTGAAGATGTATTTTCTCACATTTGAATATAACTCTTAGTTTTTCCATATGCCTCTAGCCCTAACAATAACAAGTGGAAAAATTGTAATGAAAGTGTGCAAAAGAGACTTTCTGATTCTTGCCATGGGTGGAATTAGTTAATGATACTCATTCAGATGCAGGATGGTACAAATGGGGCATGTTAAGAGGCTTAAATTAGGTCAAATTGAATAATTGAATTTATTCCCTTACTTAAAAACAGCTTAATCAGCTGAGAATGCTGAAGTCTAAAAAAAGTTTAATTAAATATTAATAGAGAGTTTATATTTTCAACTCTATCTTCATTTACAATGATTGTATATGATTTTCTTCCTTTGTTACTTTTTATAGATACTCAGAGATGAAGTTCAGCCCTTCTCACTTGATGAAGAATTTGATTATGACACTGTGATGCTAACACCCAAGTTCACACCTGCAGAGATGGATGCCATCACAGAACTGTCCAAACAAAAGAGAGAGAACACCAACAGAGACTTGGAGGAACCCGGTGGCTGATTCATCAAGACACTTTGTGTTTATTTTTATTTTGTTCTTATTCAAG
>NW_011888812.1:2737529-2739822 GCF_000151845.1 Pteropus vampyrus
AATATAACTCTTAGTTTTTCCATATGCCTCTAGCCCTAACAATAACAAGTGGAAAAATTGTAATGAAAGTGTGCAAAAGAGACTTTCTGATTCTTGCCATGGGTGGAATTAGTTAATGATACTCATTCAGATGCAGGATGGTACAAATGGGGCATGTTAAGAGGCTTAAATTAGGTCAAATTGAATAATTGAATTTATTCCCTTACTTAAAAACAGCTTAATCAGCTGAGAATGCTGAAGTCTAAAAAAAGTTTAATTAAATATTAATAGAGAGTTTATATTTTCAACTCTATCTTCATTTACAATGATTGTATATGATTTTCTTCCTTTGTTACTTTTTATAGATACTCAGAGATGAAGTTCAGCCCTTCTCACTTGATGAAGAATTTGATTATGACACTGTGATGCTAACACCCAAGTTCACACCTGCAGAGATGGATGCCATCACAGAACTGTCCAAACAAAAGAGAGAGAACACCAACAGAGACTTGGAGGAACCCGGTGGCTGATTCATCAAGACACTTTGTGTTTATTTTTATTTTGTTCTTATTCAAGCATCATTAGGATAGAAGATAAACCTACTATAATCTCCTTTGTGGAAATTTATGTGTGCATTGATTTATCAGAGTTATTTGACTGTAGGGAGATGCGATTCGCAAGACCACAGAGATCTCTACTGTTACAGAATTCCCCTCCATCATGTTATTGCTACATCCCAATGGATGCGGCAAGCGGGGACAGGAAACAACACCTATGGAAGGGTCCATTTTGATGAGAGCACTGCAACTAGGTAACATAGGATATTGTAACAGAGATTGCAAACATCATCCCACCTCCTTGGGGGTGAAGGACAATTGCATATGCAAAAGACATTGTAGCTCATCGAGAAGAATTGATTATGTAGAGAGGTCACTGGTCCCAGCTATTCACATTTAGTGGCATGAATATGAGTGCTGAGACGCCGGGCTTCTAGGATCGATTGGGAAAGGCTTCACTGAAAAAGAAGGCACCTGAGAATTGATTATATGTCATATATTAAATTCTTGTACTTTGTTATTGCCGTTAAGCCATGTCTGATGATAGTTTCAAAGTACAAGGAATGATCTCTCTCTGCCAAAGCTTAAAATACAATTTGAGAAAGCAAGAGATAGAGAAAACAACTAGAGAATGTACAAACATATCACGAAGTGCTAATTGTATAGAGTACCCATAAATGCGTTAAGGGAAGAATAGAGGGGTGAAGTCACAGAAGAAGGGGGAATAGTATGTATGAAATATTTCATTTCTAAAGGAATCAGTAACATCAAATGTACTTAGTCTTAATTAGTATTCATAGAGGGCTTTGTGTGTGCATGTATGTGTGTGTGTGTATGTGTTCATAAAAAATGCCATTTATATACCTTATAAAAGAATACTTTTGATTTAATGTTGAGATAGAGTCAAGTAATTTTCATATATATTTTTATTTAGTCAACAAATTTTCATAAAACACCATTTATGCATCAAGTGTATGCTAGCAATGGAGAGGATCCAATTGAATTAGATATGGTCTGATTTAGTGGGGAAGGCAGATGTATATACAAATAATTATGGTAGAGCTGCACTGTTCAATGTCATAGCTACTAGTTGCATATGGCTATTGAGTACTTGAAATGTACCTAGTATGAGAGAGGAACTGATTTTTAAATGTTAATTTTACTTTAACATAAAAAATTGATATTTGATGCAGTTATAACAAAATTTTAGAACATTTGAAACAATTGATATGTGAATTTCCTTCAATTGTAAATTTCATGACATCTAAATACAGATCAATTTTCTTATGACAACTTAGTGTCTAAATTTTAAATATGCTATAAATATAAAATACACACTGGATATCAAAGGACTAACATGAAATAATGTAGACTATCTTGTTATAGTTTTTGTATTGATTACATGTTGAAATAATAATATTTTAGATACACCTGGTTAAGTCAATTGTTATTAAAATTCACTAATTTCTTTTTACCTTTTTAATGAGGCTATTGGAACATTTAAAATTACACCTGTGGCTTGCAGATTTTTACTTGCAGCACCGGAGTAGAGGATAATCTGTGTTATGAGAGTGATGTGTACCAAGAGCTACTGGGCAAAGTGATTTAATCATGCCTTGGAGAGCTGGGGAGTCTTCAAAGAGGAGGTGGCATTTGAGCTCAGTCAGGAAGAATCAGTAGGAGTTTTGATTGGAGGCTCTTTAGAATAGTTTGTCTGGGAGATGATAAGAGCCTGAATTAAGGCAGCGTAAGGTGGA
>NW_011888812.1:2739872-2750204 GCF_000151845.1 Pteropus vampyrus
AATAATATTTTAGATACACCTGGTTAAGTCAATTGTTATTAAAATTCACTAATTTCTTTTTACCTTTTTAATGAGGCTATTGGAACATTTAAAATTACACCTGTGGCTTGCAGATTTTTACTTGCAGCACCGGAGTAGAGGATAATCTGTGTTATGAGAGTGATGTGTACCAAGAGCTACTGGGCAAAGTGATTTAATCATGCCTTGGAGAGCTGGGGAGTCTTCAAAGAGGAGGTGGCATTTGAGCTCAGTCAGGAAGAATCAGTAGGAGTTTTGATTGGAGGCTCTTTAGAATAGTTTGTCTGGGAGATGATAAGAGCCTGAATTAAGGCAGCGTAAGGTGGAGTGGAGGGCATGGATTTGGTTAGAGATTTGGAGGTAGAACCAGCAAGAATTGTTGATCGACGCAAAGTGGGGATGAAAGAGCAATTGTGAGGTTAAGATTTTAGCATGCATCCTATAAACACACTGACTTGAGATACCCATATTGTGATATAATTGTTCACAGGATCAGAGACTCTCTTTTGACTCAACATATATGCTATTTTAAACAAAGAAAATACTTTATCATTTTTAAGACATCTTAATTTTATGGACTTAGTTTTCTAACAGAAGAAACAAACCCATCTTATTAAGTGTTTAAAAAGAATGACAGTTTAGTAACATTTCATTAACTTCGCAGTGGAGATGACAGGTGAATGTTCCTGCAGAGCTGTAGAGTTGGTATTTTGGTTTCAGTCCTTGTGGCAAGTTTTGATTCTTGCATTATTCGGGGCAGCTGTGTATTACAGAAAAGGTGACACCAGAAAATAGATCCCTTAAAGCCTTCGGATGAAATAGTTTTGTCTCAATTGTGTACTGTTACTCTTGCCCGAGCTAGCAAACACTCCTCCATGACTCTCCGCTTTATGGATCCCTTGAATCGAAGTAAATGGTTTGTTTTATATAGGCTGGTAAACCCTAACCAAGCACCTTTAGAAGAAGCCTGTGCTTCTATTGCTGGATGATGCTTACACTATCAGAGGTAAGATTAATAAAGAGTAGAAGGTAAGGAGAAACTCCTGCATATATACAACAAAACAGGAGGGAAGAACATGAAAATTTTAAAAGTACCTTGAAATAATGAGGCAGTTTGCTACAGTAACTAGCTTGAATAGAGATTTCAAGCCTGCCACACCAGTCCCTGCTTGTTTAGGGTGGTGGCACACCGAGCAATCTTATTCTTTCGGGATCCATGTTACATGGAGTAGTGCAAGAAGGAAAACTATTTAGACATGATATTGAATTTCTTTGATTCGTTCATTAAGAATGCTTTTTTTTGTTGTTGTTCCCCATGAATGAGATAGAACTATATCCTTATTTTAAAAAAATTTCTTTATTTACTAGGTGACAATATGGTCGAATGAAATTATGAATAAGACAAAGAAAACGTTTTCGTTGCATTTGCTTGTTTCTTGGAATTTGATGGGAAATGAATACAGGAGCATGGAAAATGATATGAAAGAAACAATATTATTGAGAATTTTCCAGAAAACCACTTCTCCATATGAAGAAGAGAAATCCATACTGCTTCCCATGGCCTATCCAATGCTTACATAACATGGCCCCTTCTTACTTCCCCAATCTCATCTTGTACCTTCTTCCTCATCTTTTATTATACTATGACCCGTTTGTATTCATTTTCATTTTTCAGACACTTCACCTCCTTTCTATCTCGGCGCCCTTACCCTTGTCCTTTTTTTGTGCCTGTCCTTTCCTGTTCCTTTGGTGGCTAAATCTTATTATTCAGGTCTCAAGTGAAAAATATCTCCCGAGAGTGTCTCTCTGACCATCTATCTAAAGTAATCCATTTTTCATGAACTTTCACCCCAGTCACTGTGCATCCCATAACTCTACCTTGTCTTATTTATTATCTGACTCTGCCATTAGAAAGTAAGCTGCAAGGGGGCATGCATTTCATTGCTGTGTCCCCAACACCTGAATAAAATGCCTGGAATAAAGTGAGTGTTTAATAAATATTTACTGAATGAATTAAACCTAAAAGTATCAGCTTATTAGTTTGAAGAACCTAGGGGTCCATTTCATCAATTCAGTTCGGTTGGAAATATATTCTGCACTTTTTATGTTAATCAAGGCATATATTAGTTCTTACTTTATAGACTCATGATCATCCGATGGTCAATGCAAATTTGGGAAGCCTAGTTTGATCAGGTAGAACTGTTCTATGTTCAACACGTGCCTTCTTTTCCTCACCATAACTCCATGGAGAATTGAGAGAATCTTGATTCTCATGGGAACTGTACCCATTTCTCATTTGCTCTTTTGAAACCTCGTTATGACTTCTCACATTAAAAATCCTATTCAGGAGCAATTTATGTGACATAAATACTGGTCTTGCCAACATTCTACATTGAAAAGTGTAGAATGATGACTAAAGAAAAACTGGAAAGTGAAGAGAACACAAGACCTGAAGAGTGAGGCAGGAAGAAGAAAAATTCCATTTTGGTAGCTCTCTATAAAGCAGAATCCTTTATCTATCCATTCAAAAATATTAATGCTCGTAAGAGTCATTGAGCTTTAAAGGCTGTCTTAAAGCCTAATATCCCTGTGTTCTTTATCTTTATATATATTTTTTGAGAGCCTTGTAAGCCACAAGACGGTTTTAAACAGAAGAGGGACACAATCTGACTTACATTTGAGGGGAGATGGGTAGACATGGGGCTGGGCTCTATTGTATTGGGGGAAGGTACCACTGGAGGGTGTGAAGGGCTTTTGTATCGCTTTCTCTCTGGAAGTTTAAATGCTCTCATTATCTCTACTATTCTGAAAATGTATGATATATGTGTTGGCATAGGTCTATTTTCATCTTTTGCATTGGGTGCTCAGGAGTCATTTAGTCTGGAAAGCTGTGTCCTTCAATTCTAGGAAATTGCCTTAAATTATTTTTTTGATGATTTTCTTCCTTCATTTTCTCTTTTCTTTCTTTTGAGAATGTCCACTTTTTAGACGTTGACCTTCTGAGAGTGCTACTTAATATTTTCGTACTCTCTTCTCTCCTGTGTTTCTCTTTTTTTGCTTTCTTTCCTGAGATTTTCCCCAACTTTACTTCCACATCTTTTATTTAAATGTGTGTATTTTCTTTTGCAAATTTTACACTTTTTTCAAATCCACAAAACAGTAAAGCCATTTCCATGAAAAAACAAAATGAAAAAAGACAAGCACCAAGAAAACATGTCCTTCTCTGCCAGAGTGGCATCAGGGCAAGACTATTAGAACCATAAAGGTGAGGAGAGTGTCTTCTCCTCGAGTATGTTAAGCGTAGTGTCTCTTGATGGTAAGCACTCGAATTTACTGTGTTGAATGAATGAGCAGTAGAATAAGGAGTGAGATGTCAGGAGGTTCTCATATATTCTATCATGTTGTAGAAAGCCTCAGAAATGACCACGCGATGGCTAGGCGAGTTCTAGAACCCCTGACCCTGAGAGAGGAAAGCGATACATGAGGATGGTGGGTCTCTGGCTGGGTTGCCTTTGTTATGTACAAAGCATTCATATGTTAGGTGCTCCATCCTCAAAAGCACATCCTTCTTCTTTCCCTGTTGTTCCCGTTCCTGTTTATGGCACCACAGTGGTTGGCGAAGCCAGTTATTTTTTCCTCTGTACTACCTTTTGATTTCAATTTCTTCCCTATATCCCCTTTGCCATTATTCAAACCTTCATTTTTTACTTATCTCCTCCTGGGAGCCTTCTTACTTCCCAATTAGTCTCTGAATGTCTTTATTCTTTCATTTCTTGCTCGTTTTACACATGGATTTCATATTAATCTTCATGTTGCCCATCTTGTTTCAAAACTACCACTAGTTGCTCATTGTCTATTAAATTTTTAAAAACGTCTCAGTTTAGCATTCAAGGCTCTATGTATTTCCACAGTACAGACACAACTGACTACACATGCCTTCTGAGTGCTGCCTTCCACCTTCAAGCTTTTCTTCTTCTTGTTCTTTCTTTCTGGATGATCACCTTTCATTTCTGCCCAGTGAATCCTTGAAGATGTACTACTGGGGTCACCTCCCTCGTGAAGCTTTTCTGATTCTCCCAACGAGGTGTAATTTTTCATCTTCCCCAGAACCTTGATATTGTTTTGTAACACTATTGGTATTGATCATATTCTGCCTTGTATCATAGTTATTCGTGTACATGTTTTCTTCCCAACCCTGAGGGCGAGCACTAAACCTCATTCATTCTTACAAATTTAGTAAGTGCTGCCTTTTGCACATTATGGTTCTCATCACTGACTGAATTTACTTACAAAACTCAGGTTGAGTGCCACTAAAATGGATCACATTAAGATTTGATCAATTAATATTTATCTAGTGTCTGGTTTCTTTGTTACAGTTTATTATAGAAACAATGTCATGATTTATTAACCCATTGAATTTATGGTAAAGAAAATAATGCAAAATGTCTGCACGAGCTGTACCAGATGTTGATTTATCAAGATAATAATCAGAAAAAAAGCAATTCTATCCAGTACCAAAGCAGGAGAGAAAAAAGACCCAATAATATAATTCTAATGTAAGTAAATTTTACATGAAGGAATATAGAAAAATATTGTAGTATCAAAATAATAGCAAGTCAGCAATAAAGGTTATGGTACATGATATATAATTATAACACATTCCATTCTGTAAAAAATGTGCAGTCTTTCTGAAATTTTTAGTTGTTGGTTCCATTTCAAATGGTAGTAGATTATCTCCTTTGTATGCACTTAGAATACTGACATCCCCCTTAAGATTAAAAAAATAAATCCAATAAATCTCCAAATTGTATTAATATTGGCTGTATTCTCAGAAGAAATTAGCATCAATTTTAGTTTAGATTGAAAAGTATTTTCAAAGGATGGCTTATGTGCAAGTAGTGGTAATGGTGCTTGAAGTAATTAGGGTGTTTAACAACCAGGCAGAAAAAACCCACTAATTAGTCTCATCTTCTTTTCTTTTTTTCCCCCACAAGGATTGGAAAACCTGGAAAATATTTGAGTCATCTACAGATTGAGTCTTAAAAAAAACCAAAAAACCACACACACACACACACACAAACAACAAAAAACCCCACAGTATCAGATATATTTGCAAAAATGATTTTCTAGGTCCTTTAGGTTTAAAAAGTTTAGTGTCTTGGACTAGCAGAGATTTGAAACTTCTAAGCTTTGGAGAATACAAGTCAGCTGGTTCCTGAAGAGACTTCAGTTCCTGAAGAATAGTTTATGCCTTTCTTTATAAGCTTTGGTTATAATGTCATCCTGTTATTGTCATCCTGATGCACTGACCATAATGATTTCTGATGAATGTAGATATATGATATATATTTGTATGTATATATATTTGTTATTTTTCAGTGAATCCAACTTATTTCCAAATGCGAATAAGTTCCACAGATTAGTCTGTGTTGCCTTTTTGTTTTCCTGAAATTGAGTTTGCTAACCTTTCTCTGGGAAAAAACATTCAGCATTTATCTTTATTCAATTCTGTTCCTTTTTATTGTTCTGGCCTGTGGGCTTTGCCTATAACATCTGTATCTGCTTCCCCCAGTCCACCGAGTGTAAGTATAACATAGATAGATGCATGCTGGTGGTTGTTTTTTGTTTAAACAGCTGAACACCTGGCTGCTCGTGTGCAGGTGCACAGATCTCTGCAGAAGGGATTTGAATTTAAGACAAACAAAAAGAAGAATATATGAAAGTTGCAGATGAGGGCTTGGGTGTTGGACCTGAGATGTTTCTGTGTTCGAAGACAATAAGGACATGTAAGTCCCTTACATGTCAGAGACTGTAAAATGCTGGTCATAGTGTTTCTGGAAAATTTCTTTACTAACATAAAGCTTTCTGTATTTGTCAGTGTGAATGAGTCTATTATATTTTATTTAGGTATTATTGTCCTCAATTTGCAAGGGTCACAAAGAGTTTTACACAGATGGTACCTAAAGTGATTTTTCTCATTGTGCTGAAATTAAGCCCTAAAATGCCATGTATCAAATAAATAACTGGTCCAATGCCATCACGATAGTTCAGAATTAGAAATGAAAATGGGAGAATGCATTTTGTGAAAAGTGTGTTTACATGTTCATTTTCCCCAAATCCAACAGTCATTACATCTTAAACAATAATCAATCAAAATAGTAAGTATTAAGAACATACTAAGTATCAACTGAGTGTCTGTCACATGTTCAGCATCATCTTAGATGAGATTTAGGAGAAGGAAAAATACTTTATAACATCACAGAGAGGCAAATTAGACACAGGAAAGAGAAGTCAATGCAATATTCCAGGGAACCTAGTGGTGAACTAGTAAGAACGCTAGCTACACTCATTGCTTCAAGTAAAGTATTGACCTTAACACCTAAGAGGAGAAGGAAATAGACTTTATCTTTTCTAGAAGTTGAGCTCAATGTTCTTTTGGAGAGACATGGTTCATCTTGGTCATATAGTACCAATGGCAAATACCTGGGTACGTATGTATTTACTGAGCTTGTACCTCTCCCCTGTTAGACATTTTGCTGCACCACAGATGGCACATGTTCATCTCGCGGTAGTGAAGGGTTGACATCAAAGGCAAAGAAACCCTTGAAATCCATTCCTCTCAGCCCACAAGAACAGCTTCTCTCTATCACAGTGATGAAAGCTTGAGATAACAGGGGCATTCCCACCACTGTGCTCTCTGTTGTGGGCAGCTGACAGTTAACACAGGTGGGCGTAAGGTGCTGCCCATCTTTTGAAGGTTGTCTGTTGAAGGGGAATGCCATCCCTCTGGGACCGGTGCCCCGCTTTGGTCCATGAAGCTGCTTCTGAGAAGTAACCAGGTGGTGAATACTTGCCCAGCTCTTTAGAAAATCAGAGGTGGCTGTCAGAAGACCCACTACGAATCAAAGGCTGCTGGGCAAGGTGGCGAGTCTTTGAAAAGAGTGGTTGTTTGAGTGGTCACCTTGATTTTTGTTTTTGTTTTTCCCTCCCCACCCCCGGAGGTCAAATTCAATTGAGCTGCTGGCTCATCTACCTCCTTCCATAAGCTAGATGGGAGGAGGCTGGGTTTGTTCAACTTGCAGCATGCACAGCTAAAATGCATAAGAGAAGCAAATGTTAAATGAGTCTGCCATTCACCAAGCAAACATCATTTGATTTAAATTACACTGTGTTATTTTATCTTGACCCACAACCAAATGGAACTCATTGTAGTACATTTCACATACAAGATAGTTGGCTCATTAATAAAACCCTAGGAAGGAGACAAGAGTAAACAATGAAAACTCCCATGTATTAACACCATAATGTACTACAATATTTTCCCTTCTTTTCTTCAAAATCCTCCATGTAATTAAATCCCAAGTAAGTCAGTAAACAAATCCCTCAGATTCTTTTATTGCACTTTTTTTTTTAGTAGTGAATTATTTATTTTTCTTATTGCTAAGTAGCAACTAAGCACAAACTCCTGGACAGTATTGAAAGTTTTCCTATAGACAATAAATATTTATTGAATGGCTGTGATATGCAAGGCATCAGCACTCTGGAGTTATAGCAGTGAACAAGACAGATCACATATTACTGATAAATGCTATGATGAACATCAATCTGGATGAAGTAAAAAAGAGCATTTAGGTGGTGAGGGTAAAACTTATTAAGGAGGTTACAGGTGAGCTGAGACTGCAATGGCAAGATGGAGCCATGCTCACAATGACCTGGAGAAAGAGTGTTCTTGGTTAAGCCAATAGCTAAATAAAGACCCTAAGGTGGGAACAAGCTTAATAACCGGTGGAACATAACGAAAGCCTGTGTGACTGGAGTGTCATGAGGGAAGGCAAAGATTATTGGAGATGAGGTCAGACAGGTAGTGGGTTTTAAGGGACTGTATCACATTGTAGGCCATGACAGGGACTTGATTCTAATCTCAGTGCAAGGGGAAGCCATTGGATTGTTTTTTAAACCTTCCATATACGTTACCTTTTAAGAGATCGACTCTATTTGATGGATTGTGATGGGGCCAAGAGAAGAAGCAGGGAGTCCAGCTAAGTGGCTAGTATTGCAGTAATCGGGTGGTAGGTGATGGTGGCTCGGCCTGGGTATTAATGGGGGAGGTGGAGAGAGGTGGATTCGGGAGCTGTTCTGGAGATACAGTTGATGGGACTTAGTGAGGGCTTAGATATGGAGGGAGTCAGGGTGAAAGGAGTCGAACCAGAATCCTAGGTTTTTGCTTTACGGGCTTCTCTTCCAGCCTCCAAGGATTGAAGACAGGATAAAGGAAAGCGTGTTGAAAAAGGTTTAGGATTTGTCTGCAACTATCAAACACGACTCTGTAACCACTGTATAATATTATAGGGGGTTTCGTTCTCAATTAAACATCATCTTCTCCAACTTGGATATACTTCTCAAGCCACCTGCTCTCTTTCCTCTTTTCAACTTGAAATCTATGGATTATCTAACAACTCTGTCACTTTGCAATAACCCAACCTCATTCTCATTCATCTCAGTATCTGAAAGTGGTGTTAAGCCAATCATCCAGATGTCATCGGTGCCCACAGTACATGGTACTAGACATAGGCATTGCCTAATACATGGAATTGAATTGAAAAAGGATTCAGGGCAGTACCACTCAGTGTGGTCTACAGTCTTGTGTGGTTCTGTGAACTGTTTGTCATAAGCCATTGGTTACAGGACCACGGCCAGGTAAATTTGGAGATGAAGAGTAAATATTTAGAAACTTTTATAGCAATTTGAAATTGTTGTGACATCCAAGAAGCATTTCCCTTTTCTACTAATTTGCTTGTATTATATTTTAATAAAATATTGGAAATTAAAACGAACAAGCAAACAAAAAAAGGAAACTGGTTTTTTACTTCAAATAGTTTGAGAGCACTGGTCGAAAACAATAGGCAAAGCCATCGCCTTTCCAAAGGAGAAAAGTGTATGTGGTAACATCACAGGACACATAAAAGGCGTTGGGGAGAACAGCTGGTTCTTGCTCTTTTTTTTTTTTTTTTTGACTTGTTCTAATCACAAGTGGGTTGTGGAGACGCCAGGACTTTCCTGACATGTGCAGCTTCTGTGGGTATCTGAAAAGTGGAATCGGGAAGCGATTGGAGGAATTCCAGGAATTTATATTATGGGGAAGCGTGAAGCTGAGCTTGAATAGATGATTGAAAACCTATGTGTGGAGAGGACCAATTTTATTATTGTCTCCTTCCAAGGAGTGTTCTATAAGCCTTTCCCAATGAGTGATTTGAAATTGGTGTTGCCATTTCAGAAAGCCATGAAATTCAGAGTTGGAAGGCACTTCTGAGACCGTTTAGTTCTATTCCCTCATTTTACAGATGAAGTAACTGATATCCTAAGGATATCTTTTGAGAAGAAAAAGCCCCATAGAGTCCAGAAGCCAAGGATAAAAGACACTTGCTGATCTTTCCCACCATGAACTGAGCCAAGGTCGTGGGTGGTTTTTCACAATGCTCATTTTCCAGTGTTGTGATTTTGATTTACTTTCTTCACAAATCCACATCTCTGTGAAATTGGAGCTTCTGAACCCATTTTTAGCCTCTTGTTTTGACATAAACCCAAGTTCTGTTTAGTTATAAATTTGGTCCGGAAAAATGCAATTGCGTGTCATAGCAGCTCTTTTCAGTTTGCACATCTGTCATTGGAAGTATTTGCCAAGAAAACTTCATGAGGTACCCTTCACGAGGAAACCAAGCGACTCACATGGTTTGTCTGCACCCCCTTCTTTATCCATTTCCAATACGATTTTACAAGCCTTTCATTGTTTTATTGAGGGTCGTCAGGGCTTAGAGGGCAAGAAGATGAGTTTCAGGGTCTAGGAAGAGCAAGGTTTGAGTTCAGCACATATTAGTTGGGTGATTGTGTAAATTATGTATCCTCTATGGGCTTAATTTACTCTTTTTTAAATGGGAGTAATATTACTTCACAGTGTTGTGAGGGTTAAAAGAGATGATATGCATAAGCACTTAGCATGGTGCCTGGCACAAAATAATTATTCAGTAGTGGTTGTAGGTAGGTATTGTATCTGACGAATGGAGATGCTCTATAATAAAAAGCTTCTATGGTCAAATGTTGAAAATATCTCCTTATGAAATTTCAAATTGCACATTAGAACATTAAAGGCTCTGAGAAGTCCTGTAGTAAAGTAAAATCTTTTTGCTTAATCTCGTATGGAACGTTTCCCAAACCTCACTGTGTCTTTTTCTTTTCTTTTTCATCTCTCCTTCCCTTTTTTTCCTTCCTTCCTTCCTTCCTTCCTTCCTTCCTTCCTTCCTTCCTTCCTTCCTTCCT
>NW_011888812.1:2750329-2759282 GCF_000151845.1 Pteropus vampyrus
TTTTCTCTTTCCTCTCTCATTCCCTTTCTTTCTGTCTTCTCTTCCTTTGCCTTCCCTTCCCTTCTCTTCCCCTTCCTTCCCCTCCCTTCCCCTCCCTTTCTCTCCCTTTCCCTTCCCATGTCCCAGAACACCCCTATGATTTTGCTGGCTTTGACCAAGGAACACTAAGGCCTACTATGAATGTCTGACTAATCCAACACTGGCACTCATCTATTGAAATCCCTACAGTTCTCCATCATATTTAAATGAAAAAAATATTGCCCTGTCTTGTACTTTGTCAACATCTCTGAAAAGCAGCTTTCTCTTTGTGGATTAGTGTGAATCTGATTAAATTTCTAGAGCAATGTTTCTCAGACTTTAATGTACATGGAAATCCCCTAGGGAACTTGTTACTATAAAGATTCTGATCCAACGAGTTTGGGGTGGAAACTGATATTACTCTAACAAGCTCCCTGATGATATTTTTTTAGAAAAGTAGACTCTCAGATCTCACCCTAGATATACTGAGTCAAAATATACACTTTTGTAAGATTCGTGGGTGATTCATATAAAAGTTTGAGAAGCACTGGTCTAGATCAGAGTTACTCAAGTCTTAGCTCGATTAACATTTTGGGCTGCATAATTCTTCATCATAAGGGCTGTCCTGTGCATTGTAGAAGGTTTAGCAGCATCTTTCACTACTACTCACTAGATGCCAATAGCACTGCTCTTCCAATTATGACAAGCAAAAATTTCTCCAGAAGTTGATGAGTGTGCCCTGAGGTACAAAATTGACCCCTGTTGAGAACTGTTGGTCTTGATCCATCATTTTGTCTCATATCTCTGTTTCTGGGCCATTCGGAGATATTTTAAATGAGATAACCAAGTGAGATAACCAACTCATTTAAAATCGAGTTGTCTACCCATGGTTTCCAAAGCTGCTGCACATCAGACTCATTGTGGGGAGATTTGCAAATTCTGACTTACTAACATTGGGGAGAAGCTTAGAAATCTATTCTTCTTATTATTATTTTTTTTAAATAAAGGTAGTAATTTAGATTTATGTAACAATCTGTGCCAGGCACTGTTCTAGGAGCTTTACATACATTAACTCATTTAATTTTTATAAAACCCTGTAAGGTAGATATATTATCTTTATTTTACAAATGAGGAAATCAAGCCACAGAGTAACTTCTTAAGATTACAGAGCCAGTACTGAAAACTGATGGGAGGAGGTGGGGTCTGTCTACAGGGTTGGTACTTGGGTGCTGGTGGCCTGAGGATGGCTGGTATGGGTATTGTATAGCCTAATTCTCTCACCCTCTGGATAGTTACCCATTTTAATACTTGAAAGATTGGGCTACTGCCATTTTTCTTATGCCAAAAATTACTGAATTCTTCATTTCATCTGTGTATAGAAATATAGTTTGCCATTTAGGGCATTTTGATCTATTTTTCCCAGAAATCTGATTGAACCCATTGACTTCTTATGCCCCTCTATTACCCTCTTCTCCTCAAAGTGCTTGGCTTCTATTAGATAAAAGTTCATATTTTGAGTTTCCAAATAAAATAGAGGGGAAACGGAAATAGTATGTGCTTTCTAGTGATACTTTATGAATGAAGAAACAGTAATTTAAAAAGATCTAGGGTTTAAATGATTAACGTTAGTGTTATTGACACATTTAGTTTATTACAAATGAAGTAACTCATTTAGTCTCTCCAACAACCCCATGGGTAGCTACTACTATAACTAGCATGTTACAGATGGGAAAATTGAGGAACAGAGCGGTTGTGTAACTTGCCCAAAGTCATACACCTGGCAAGTGGTGGAGCTAAGATTTTAACTCAGGTGCTTTGGCTCCAGAGTCTGGGCTCTGACCACTCTTACTGGCTTTTGGTTGGGATTATATTAACTCACTGTGGTGATGTGGATAGCCCTCTGCTGACCAGAACTTGTCATTTTCTATGTCTTTAATTAATAATAATAATAAAAAGTAGAAACAAAGGATGATTAATAAACACACTAAGTTTGATTGGCAAGATTTTTCAGTACATGGACTCCATGGAGGTGTGGGAAGTGTAGCTGTAAAGGTTCCTTAATCATGAAGCTATTAGGCAATGTGGTTGATAATTGCTCATGGTGCCATAATGTTGCCCTTCTGTAACATTTCCATATCAGAGGGGGGTTGATTGGAGTGACTCAGGAGTCAGTTTAAGGGTCTGTGGAAATACTAGCGTAGAGATTTGGGACCAAGGAAGCCTTTCAGAATCCCCAGATTTTGCAACAGAGTCAGCTGTGTCTACTGTCTAAATAAGGCTCTTATTTGTCACTCAGCAGAGGGCACCAACCCTCTTTATGGAAGTGAATATTGCAAGTGAACAAGGTTTTTTTTTTTTTCTCCCTAGAAAACTGGAGATGAATAAGCATGGCTAGCAGTTTTTCCTCCCCACTGCTCTCTCATTCGAAGAGCTGCTAGCGATCTTGTCCTCAAATGGACTAAAAGACGTAGCTTCCAGCTTTACTGAAAGGAAGAACGATCATGTTTTCATCATTCCTTTTGACCTCTTCTGAGTATTCAGAAGGAATTCTGGCCAAGGGTTCCAGACACTGTGAATGTTGCTGTGGCTGCAGGCCCATAACAAATCCACAAAGCATCCCATCGTGCCCCATAGCTTGGAGCTCTTTTTGGTGAAAAGTGTGATCTCCTTTGAAGAAGTATTTCAAATCTCTGCTGAGTTGAGATATTTTGAAAAACCTAGTCTTTTAGAATCCTCATTTGAAACATAAAAAAGATATGAAAATCAATTAACTTCACACATGAAAAAATTCCTCATATGGTTAATCTACCTTTACATAATTTCTTGATTATGTTTGGAAGTAAATTGCCTTGATTATACCTTGGATGGAAAGGAATGTCTTCTAATTAATTTGAAACATGCTGTAGTGATGCTGATTTGTACCATAGAGTGATAAATTGGGTTGAAAGCAACAAGTTTCTCTGATAGGAATGAGCTATAGTGAGTTTTTATTTTATTTTTGGCTGAACAGTCAACTCAGAGCTCTGCTTTCTTAAAAGGACAAATTGAAGAATCTGTGCCTTATTTGAAAGTCAGGCTTTTGGTAGGACTATAATATGTGAGAGCATTTGCCAACTTTTTAAGGAAAAAAAAAAACAACAAAACAAATTACCAAGTTTGTAAACTGAGAAAGACATTGGCAACTACAAAGCTTAGAACTTTGATAATTTAGAGAACAATTATAAACAATATCCAATGGCTATTCTTTATTGAGAATAGTATCTCTTTTAATTTTAACTCACTTTCAGTTGAGGAAACTTCATAGAGAGGTTAAGTGACCGGACCTAAGTCACATTGTTGGTTAACGGCTAAGCCTTGTTTTAAAGCCAGATCTACTTGATTCCGAATCTATGCTCCTAATTGTTCAAGTCTTAGGTTCTTAGGAATCTGGGGGCTTCTTGTGTGACTAGTGGTAAATACTACATTGCTAAAATTAATCTCAATTTAAGTGGAGTAAATAACAAAATATACTTTATAAGTTTTATATGGTGTTTAGTGTACTAGGTCGTGCTGTGAGTTTTAATGTGGGGATTTAGATACCAAATAGCCTCCAGTTTCTTTTGCTCATAGTTATCTTAGCCTGCTCCCGATCCCCTTTAAATTTAGGGCTGATAAAAGATTTAATGCAATAAAAAGTACTAATCTTTGTTATGAGGCTATTATTCACTGATGACATTCTTCGAATATAAGTAGAAATATGAGATATTTATGTACAGGTTTTAAAGTACATTGCGTAATTAAAAATGATAAATTTAATATGCTCAATGAGCAAATCTTTGAATATTTTGCTGATAGAAATATAATAGATGATGTGGATAGGGTGGGGTGGTGGCTTTATATGATGTTAAAAAGATATATTTCTTTACTTTTTGTATCCTTACTACTTGGAAATCACATGAAAAGTCCTGAAAGTGTATGTGTGTGTGTGTGTGTGTGTGTGTGTGTGTGTGTATTCTTCTTAACAGAAGAGCTATAGTTTAAAAAAAAGTCTTAATTTCATCTGGGAAAATCTTCATCAATGACAGGAGGGCCTGAAGATATAGGTGTGTGATGAAGCCAGATGTTTACTATATTTTGGGACATATTCAAAAGATGCTAAACATCTTCCAAAACCTATAATTGATTAATATGTAAATTACATAATCCTAATTTTCAAATGGAGAAACCAAGGCCTATAATAGTCAATCAATTGTGTTAAAGATTATATGGAATATTCTAGAATTATCACTCCTTCCTGATATTTAATTCCTTTTTTTTTTTTTTTAAATCTAAGATATCTAGCATTCAGATAGATTTAATTCTTATATTAATTCCATGGCATAATATCACAAATATAGTAAGTATTCAATATTGAAAACTGGCAGTGTATAAAAACCACAGGAAAAACAAAACCTCCTGCCAACCCAGAAATCACCTCCAGAAAGGTAGAAGAGGAAGAAAACAGTTTTATTATTGAGTAAGTATTAAACCAGAATGCGATGTGCATTACAGGCTAAGAGATTACAAAGACAGGAAGAAATCTTTCGTATAGTCAAGGAGATACAACCCATTACATACACTGGTTCTCAAGATAACCAATAACTATTCTATAAGTAAGTACTTGACAGTGCTATTTGCCACACATAGTTCATCCTAGACTCACCTGGTTAAATAGGGATAACCATCTCTGTTTGCTTAATTGCTTTATCCAAAGGAAAAGTAAATTTCTCCTATCTTTATGACAGGAAGTAGGTTTGCAACAAGGCCTGAGAAAGTTAGGCCCCTATCCTCCCGTGACACTGAGACAAAGGGGCCCTATCTTTCTTGATGACTACTTTTCAAAGAGATGGCTCTCAGATCCCTGAGGAAACATTTTTGGCAAGAGCCTTATGTGAAATAAAAAAATTTTTTTTTTAACCTCCACGGCTGAAAGTATTCTTAAAGGAAAAAGTTTATTGGGCCACTGCTAGCAAAAAAAAAAAAAAAAAAAAGCATGTTTGTCATCCTAGAGTCTTGCAAGTGGGAGGGAGAAAGATGTAAGCTGTTCAGAAAGAATTTCTGTTAGCTGTAGACAAAGGGGATGGGAGAGGATGTGTCTGGGCTCCTTCTGGGATAGGCAGAGACCAAGGAAGAAGTGTTTGCTCCCTTGGATAGGTGTGGGCAAGTGCAGAAAGTTCATGTGTAAATAAAAAAGGGGAGACTCCTGGGGTCTGAAGTCACCTGGCTATTCTCCCCTTAGAATAATTGTGGAAAGAGTCACCTGGAAATTAATATTCAATTCCAATATACACAGTAGTATAAGCCGTCTTTGGTCAGAGCTGGCCCACAGCTTCTCACGGCTTAACTGTCCTGTCTTTCTCTCTGTAATTTTACTTTAGGACACCTCAGAATTTTTCTTCTTGTTGCTTACTTAGGTTTTAAAAAGATTTACATACATTTCAAAGAGGCAAAGAAAGAGTTTATAAGCAACTAGTTTTCAAAGGTAAATTCTTTTTACAAAAAGGGAGTGGTAGAAGGTCTCTTCATTTTCTTTGCCTCAGGAAGGATTATATTTTTTCCTTATTTTTAATTTGTATTTACCCTTACACAAACAGCATCAGCATTACCTAGGAACTGTATTTAGGGATTTAAATTCTCAGATCCCAGCCCAGACCTACTGGACCAGAAACACTGGGGATGAGGCCCAGCAATCTATTTCCCAGGTAATGCTGATGCTCCCTAAAGCTGGAGAAGTTTCGCAGAGGACCGTTGACAGCAGTCCATGTGAAAGGATTTGGGGATGGCGAAGGATTTAATTTTACTTGCATTAATAGTTACCTGCATTTGCATTAGAGAGGCAGTCAGTCACCTGCTCGGCTAGCGTATGTTACCCTCAGTTAATTGGAAAGAAATTAAGAAAGCTGACATAAAGATATTGGATAAACTTCAGTTTAGCCAAGATTGTCAAATCTGAATGACTTGCATAATAGAGCGGAACGAAAGCAAAAGCATTGTGTATATTAAAAAAGCCCACCAACATTTATGTTCATTTGTCTCTAGAGTACATTTTCTAATTTCATATATGAAAAGTTGTCTGATTTTCTGGCAAATCGCACAATACCTAAATTAAGCAAAGCCATAAAAGAGGCAAGGGAAAGGAGACAATTGCACAATTTTCTCACATGCACCCTTTAACTTCAACTGGCCGTTTGCTGGGACCAAATCCATTCTTTATCAGCGTTTCTAAATTTTGGATGCCAATTGGAATCATCTAAAGATATATTTAAAGCCAAAATTGCAGGGGAGGCTCTGAGAGCGGTGGGCGAGGTGGGAACAAGGAATTCTTTGGGGGCATAAGCTCATGTGAGCAGTCTGGACAGTGAGCTCCTGCCCTCTCTGCAGAGCCACAGCCTGCCATGAACAGCAAAGAGGAGAACTTCAGAGACTCGTTGAAGTTCTAGGCACAGGGACTGAGGTGGGTTATTTGGAGTAGTTTGAAACGTTCTCATTTAAGGAATCTGCCCTGAGAAAACAGCTCGTATGCCTCAAATTTGACCCACCTCTGAAAGGCAGCCCTAATAAATTTGATTCTTGTGGCCACTGAGACGAATAGTATTCATGATGCAAACAGCCTCCCTTTGGAAAGTCCTCTTGAAGCAAAACTGGTAGAATTTGACTTTTTAGGAGCTCCTAGTTTTCCTGTGGCAGGCCATCCCTGTATGTCCTGAGGACGGGGCCCAGGCAATAGCCCCCTTGCCCCCAGAGTACATGCTGCAGTATAGCCAGGAGGAACTGGATGCTGCAGGTAAAGTCCCACAGAGAACATGGAATAGAAAAGCAGGTATGAGCAGCTCCAAGTGAAATGCCTGGTGATGGGAAAATCAAGCATGTGTTTGAAGAGATCATAACCCAGGTGACCAAGGAGGCTCAGAAACAGATGGAGTTTGACAAAATCGAACTCCAGAAGGCTTTGAAAGAGAAAGATCAACTTACTACAGACATGAACCCCATGGATAAGTCTGTCTCTGATCTTTCCAAGGAATTGAAAAAACAGAAGGAGGTGATTGAAGTCTATCCCGAGAATGAAGAATCACTAAAGCAGTGACAAGCGGAAAATTCTGAGATGTTCTAAATTAGAATTACAGCGGCCAGAGAGTGAGACAGAGACAGAATAGTTAGCCTGTTAGTAGCTGTGGACCAGCTCTGACAGAAGACTGTTCTCACACCGACGCATCTGTTGGAACTTTGGGTTAATTTCTAGATGGCTATTTCCAGAGATTGTCCCAGCCCAGCAGCATCCAATGCCAGGAGCCCACTTCTTGTTTACACGTGGGCTTTCCAGACTGCTGCTTATAGCCAATCCATAGGAGTGAACACTTTTTGCAGAATCCCAGTGCTGGCCCCACTACACTTTCTCCCATTACATTAGCCTATAGCTAATGTAAATTTTTTTCAGATAGCTTACATCTTTCTTCTCCCTTCCTCCTACTCAATGTATAAAAATGCTTGCAAACTCTGAAAATGGACATGTCTTTCCTACCTACCCATGCTGCTGGTGGTTTAAACTCCATGCTCCAAGACCAGGTTTGTTGTTGTTGTTGTTGTTGCTAGCAATGGCCTAATAAATGCTTTCTTTTAAAAAGACTTTGACCCATGGAGGTTAAAACTTTTTGTTTAATAGTGATGTGCTGATGACTACATATTAAGAATCAAAAAGGGCTTCTTTGTGACTTAGATGAGAAGCCAGTATGCCCAGCCTGGGGGGTTCTGGGGGCTCCAGTCGATCCTCTGTTTCCTGCTGCTGAAATAGTCAACCAGGTGGCTATAGTGACATTAGTGGCCATGATGATTAGGGCCAAGTGGGACTGGGGCAGCTCTGGCTTCTTCCAGAACTTGCAGGTTGTACTCCAAGGTTCGTTCTGGAAGGATGACATCATCCAGGTTGCCATGACCCAGAAAACGGAGTGTGACAGCAGACTTCACTGCCCAGATCCGTGTCTGAGGGACAGGCAGGCAGCCTTTCCACCGAAACCACTGGGGTGACAGGCAAGCAAGAGGATAAACTTCTACTCCTATTCTTTAAGTGCTCCTCTGAGTCACCCCACACGGTGGGCCACAACCTTGTCACTGAGACCTCCCACAAAGCCTCTGTGCCCCAATGCGCTCCTCATTGTCCTTTAGAGGGGCAGTTTTAGAAAAGCCAAATCTGGATCATTAAAGTAGACTTACACACACACACACACACACAGACACACACAGACACACACACACACACACACACACACACACAATCAAAAAGGAAGGCCAGAAATACCAAGTGCCGAGGCTTGCACAGAAAAAACATGTCAACCTAGCACGTGAGGAAATTACCAGGTGTGGAGGAAGGCCCCAGTGGAGGTGCTGGCTTTCCAGGTGAGCCTGGTAAAGGAGCAGATGTAGATCTGCCTTAGTCCAGGTGCTATAACAATGTACCACGGACTTAGTAGCTCATGAGCAACAGGAGTTTATTTCTCCCAGTTCTGGAGGCGGCAAGTCCGAGATCAGGGTGCCAGTGTGGCCAGAATCTGGTGAGGGCCTCTTCTCAGTTGCACACTGCTGACTTCTCATTGTGGCCTCACATGGCGCAGAGGGCATGGGGAGGAAGCAAGCGTTCTTGTGATGCTTATAAGGGCACTAACCCCATCCATAAAGCTTCCATTCTCCATACCTCCTCTAATTCTAATTATCTCCCCAATGCCGCATGAGCAGCTCCAGGCGAAATGCTTGGTGATGAGAAAATCAAGAATGGGTTCCACCTATTACCATCACATTGCGAGGGAGGGTTTTAACCTATAAAATGTGAGGGGAACAGGAACCTTTAGCCCATAATAGTGTTCATTTACTGGAGAAGGTCATTGAGCAGAAGACTAAAGAAAACCAGGAGAATCTGTGATGACCT
>NW_011888812.1:2761297-2766554 GCF_000151845.1 Pteropus vampyrus
TACTCATGCCTCAGCAGTCTCCAGTCCAGGGGTCAGCCCAGCTCAGGCCCTCTGTAGCAGACTCCAGCTGACATCTAAGATACTCCGGCCATCTCCCCTCTGACCCCATGAGGTCACATCAGCCTTGTCCTTCCTCTAAGGTGCCATCTTAGGAGGAGCAAGGGAAGAGGGGTCAGCCTCTGAAATACTGAGCATTTATCCAAGTCATCCAAGCCGAGACGCGATTCCAAGAAAGACTAAATTACTAGGCTGGACAAACATTTCATTTTTTCTTCTCCTGCTGTCAACTGGGTGAAGGCCTCTGAGAGAAGCCAGATCAATTACAGAGGAATAAAAAGCCTATTTGTTTTTTGTACATCTGAGTATAGTGTAAGTGAATATTGATCCTGCTACAGCATATGTCTTATGTTCGAAATTCATTAGTAGTGAACATTTCTCAGCTTTCTCCTGATTCTCCAAAGTGAGACCTCTGTTTGTAAAGGCGTCAGCAGGAGGCAGTGCCTCTCGAGGTGAAGGGAATGTGGGAGGCAACCTTCCTGGTCACTTCTAGTGAGCTGAGCACAGGAGAACCGGCATGGCAGTTTGATGGAAGCTGCTAGCAAGCAACTTCGAGCAATCAAACAAATGGGCTTGTTTTCTCAGAAAAATCCCCTACTCTGCTCTCATATGGTCGGCCGAAATGTCTCATTCTGCATTCAATGCCAATACCTCTCCAGGGAGGAGGATAAAAGCCATTTTGAATTTAAGTTTTTAAACTAGAAGTCACCAAATCTTTCAGCCATACTGTGGGAACGAAAGAGGTTTTCCATCTCCCATGCAGATAATGAGCTTTTCCAGATGCTGTGTGTGTGTGTGTGTGTGTGTGTGTAACTTTGAAAGCAGCGTTTAGAAAAATGCAAAGTAGTTTGAGAATTAGAAACATCATAGACATAGAAGACCCAGCTAGGCCCTGGCATGCAGAAAGGCTATTAATAATATGCAAGCAACTGTAAAAATATGAGGTGACGAGATTTTCCTTAGGTGGTTGTTAAATCCAGTCTTCAGTTTTTGAGCACGCACCAACCACGAGGCCAAGTTGCATGCGGAGTGCTACCAAGTGACTCTTGTCATCAGGAATGTGCTGGTTGGAAGGGGCTGGGGGGACTACCACTTATGATTCCGTGCCAAGAACTTGTACATCTTTTCATGTGATACCACATTTACCTCTCTTACTATCCCACGAGGTAGAGATTTGTGTATTGATTCTGTTGGTAAGAAACCTGAGGCTCTAAGAGTTTAAGTGATCTACCTAGATCCCCAGCTGATGGGTGAGAAGGTCTGAATTCAAGAGTAGACCTGATTTAAGACCCATGCTCTTCCTGTGACCACACTGCCTCCCCTTGGGAGAGGTGAGGAAAATCTCGCAGAGGGCTCTAACAGTTGCACTTTGTACTTCTTTGTAGAAAAGATCTCATCTATAAATTTAAAAATTAAATATCTGTTTTCCCTTCTACACGGTGAGCAAAGGAGAGCTGGGACCACGTCTGTTCTGTTTACTACCTTCTCGATAACACAGGACACATGTCTGGCACATAGTACACACCCACGTTTTTCACTGGGTGATTGTAAGTAGGCAGATGATATTGGAGCCCAGAAGGTACTAATGCGAGTGTTGGGGATTGTTTTTTGCAGATAAATAAGCTTTCTGATATGTTGTTGATTCATTTAGAAAATGCATTCCCTTTTTTTTTTCCCTAGATAAACTTATAGTTGGTTTGTGAGATTCTTTGATATTCATACTAACTAAAAACTCCTACATGATTAATAAAAGTGTAAGACATGTCAAAAGACAGATGGGCCAACTGCTGGAGTAATTACTGTTAGAGTTTTCTGAATTCCTTCCTCCCCTTGCCTCATATTTTTCTTTTTCCCTTTTACAGACTTGGTTCCTAATAATTGGATGTGGGCTTTATGAAATTTGGTGGGTCAGGAAGGGAGTGGGACCAATGGTTTGAGCTTGAGGGCTCCCTTAAATGGCCAGCAGCTGAGATTCGGGAGTGGCATGGAAATTGATTGAGCTGCAGTCATATACTCGGAAGAAATGAACAGGGAGAGAACAGGATATATTGCACGAGAGGTGAAATGGGAGTCCCTAAGAGTAACCTGATTATCCAGGTGCCATTGCGCTGACTAATGCCTTGCATCCATCTCGAGATCGGCCTGTCTCTTCCCCTTCTGGCTGATTTCTAAGCTGAAAACGCAAAGGTTAAGCACGGAGGGAGGCCTGGGAAGCTGCGCATCTATTTTAATAGGGGCGGATATTATTTCTGCCTCAGCCATTTTCACCTGGAAACCACATGGTGGCAATGTGGCATCATTCCTTGTGCAACCTTAAACCACAGCCCGACTCCAGGTAAATTCAATTGCTGAGCAATAAATTGGGAGATGCAGAATGGTATTGGTTTAACCAGCGAACATTATACTTGTATTTGGTACTACTGATTGAGTTTTCCATGATATAATACAGCACACTCTAGGAAAAGTAATACGTCTTCACCCCTTGTTAGAACACTTGTGTAATTCAAGCAAATAAACGTGGACACAGCCTGAATTCATCTTATAGGGTCGGTTTTCCTCAAGATCAGAACAATTTGTTTCATTCCATCCAGCCAATACCTGCTTGAGAGGACATTTAGTGTCATAAAGGAAAATACCCACCAAGAAGGAAACTGAGAAGCCAACATGACATCACCGTGTTGCCAGGCTCAGCTCTGAAGCCTTACCCCTCCCCTGGTGGGTTCTCTTGGAGGAAACTATTTTCCAATATAAGCATCTCCATAAAAAACTTTTGTTTGAAGTCAGGAAATGTTCCTAAGCAAATGATATTGTTGGGAAACTTTTTTCTCTTCATTAGGAAACAATCTGTGAGGACACGTTCAGGGCTGAGTTCTTTCAGCAGATTCGTGAGTCCTCTGATTTCCAACTGTGGGGGAAAAGAGACTAAAATGACATTCTGCAATGCCATTAGTGCAGCGGGGTCTGGAGCCTCGCAAAGCACGATGCACTTAGGTTAAATACCGAATACCTTTCGCTGACTTTTAAGATGAGGTTATAGGTGTTAGAATTGGTCTACCTAGAAAAGGTTCAGGTGTAAATGAGTTGCTTTTATGAAGAGGTTAAGGGAAAGCATGTCACTACATTAGATGAGTGGTTATCATGTCACCTGGAGGACTTGTTAAAACGCAGGGCTGGGCCCCACCTGCAGAGTTTCTGATTCAGTAAGTGTGGAGTAGGACCCGAGAATTTGCCTTGCTAACACGTGCCCTGGTGTAGTGAATGCTGTTGATCCAAGGATCACACACAGGATCCCCTACTCAAGACCTATTTTTCTTAAGGAATGGGCTTCTGGGTGATTCTCTTTTAGATGCTTTGCATAGGATGTTGAGAAACATTGATTCAATGGAATGAACAACTGGCTTTAAGATCTAAAGATGTTACTTTAAATACAGGCTGCGTAATTTAGGATTTGCATGAATGAAGCCAGTGACTTAACCTCCTAGAACCTCACTTTGTCATCTACAAAACAGAGTTTTATTGAGATATCAGGATTTGAATCCTGGATCTATTGATTACTCTGGGACCTTGTGAAAATTGCTTAACCATTCCGAGTCTGATTCTTCATGGGTTAAAAACAGTGCTTTTCATTTCAGGATTGTTTTGGGAGTAAAACATTTAATGTTAAGAATTTGCTGCTTTCTCTCTTTTATTTTTCCTTCTTCAGTTGATTTATGTACCCAAAAGCAATTTATGAAATATAAAACATCATAGACATGTTAGTTAATATTTAATGTAGAAATTGCTTTAGGAGAAGCTATCCTGGGTCCCTCAGATGGTCCGTTTTCAGCCTAGTTAGTTCAGGTAAATTGGCAGTTTTCTTTCCATAATCTCACATTTGTTTGACTGAAATCACCAGACAACCCAAAAGTTCACATAATGTAGGTTGCAGGAGGAAGCACTGATAATTCCTGGAGTGTTCTCCAGATTTGGTTGGTCAGCTCTGCTTCCCTCTTTCAGTTCCAATTTAAAACAAACAAACAAACAACATGAATAAAGACTTGAGAATCGAATGACTAAATGCAGCTTGGCTTAGAGAATGGGGGTAGGCGGAGTGAGGTGATCTTTCTAGATCCCTTTCTAGGTTCTATCTAGGAGAGAGGCTGGTGCCCAAGCAGGATGTACTGACTGGTTTCCACATTACGACTGTGACTACTTGATGTCAGTTTAACTTGTTACGAAGTGAAAAAGTAATTGGTTGTATGAACGTTGATCTGAAGATGTTAAAGACCTAATTCTGTTTCTGCCTATAACTAACTGTATAACCTTGGGTTAATCATTTCCCTTCACTGAGCCTTCGTTTCCTCATCTACAAATGAGGGGTTTGCATGAGATGAGGCTTCTTAAATAGCAGTCCGTAGATGGGATTCATGAGCCACCCAAAACTCCGAATCTTGTGATTGTGCATTTTAATGGAGAGAGGGCCCATGACGTTTTATCGCATTCTTAAAGGGGTCTGCAGCACTAAAAAGTTTAACCTTAGGTGTTATCGAAAATCATACTCAAGTCTAGCCTTGCATCTCTGCCTTTACTACCCAGTAACCATTTCGACTAGGCTTTTCATTGCACACGTGAAAGAGATGAACTAGCTCTTTTGGTATTGTATCAATTTTGAGCAATGGTGAAAGAATGGGAAAAGATTAATGGCAAAGGAAAGGATCGAGTCATAGAAAGTCTTCTTGGTAAAATGCAGTAGCAGGTTTGTGAATATACTACTGTCCAGAAACTGGGCTTTTTCAGTATAATTACAATGGATCAGATTTAAAGTGATGGATACTCACTAACTTAATTCGCATGAGATTGATAGATAAAGTAGAATGCCAATATGATTATTTACAATAAGAGAGAACTCCAGCCTTATCCAGGCATTGAACTGCATTATTAATCAGTAGATGGTTAAGTAAGGAATCAAAGCAAAAGGATGCAGATAGTCGTGAGGAGTTTTTCTTTTGGGTTAGGGTGAGGCCTCAGTGTGCCAACATCATTGATTATGTTTCAGAAAAGGGTAGACTTTTTTTCTTTCTCCTATTCAGCGTTGATTTCTTTGGCTTGTCTGTGGGTGGGCACACTTGTTTACAAGTTCTTTGGGGGCATGCTTCGCTTTGCTCCCAGGTAAAAAGCCAATTATTTTTGTTATTGAAAATATTGTTAAGGATCATTGTGT
>NW_011888812.1:2766604-2769150 GCF_000151845.1 Pteropus vampyrus
TGTGACTACTTGATGTCAGTTTAACTTGTTACGAAGTGAAAAAGTAATTGGTTGTATGAACGTTGATCTGAAGATGTTAAAGACCTAATTCTGTTTCTGCCTATAACTAACTGTATAACCTTGGGTTAATCATTTCCCTTCACTGAGCCTTCGTTTCCTCATCTACAAATGAGGGGTTTGCATGAGATGAGGCTTCTTAAATAGCAGTCCGTAGATGGGATTCATGAGCCACCCAAAACTCCGAATCTTGTGATTGTGCATTTTAATGGAGAGAGGGCCCATGACGTTTTATCGCATTCTTAAAGGGGTCTGCAGCACTAAAAAGGTTAACCTTAGGTGTTATCGAAAATCATACTCAAGTCTAGCCTTGCATCTCTGCCTTTACTACCCAGTAACCATTTCGACTAGGCTTTTCATTGCACACGTGAAAGAGATGAACTAGCTCTTTTGGTATTGTATCAATTTTGAGCAATGGTGAAAGAATGGGAAAAGATTAATGGCAAAGGAAAGGATCGAGTCATAGAAAGTCTTCTTGGTAAAATGCAGTAGCAGGTTTGTGAATATACTACTGTCCAGAAACTGGGCTTTTTCAGTATAATTACAATGGATCAGATTTAAAGTGATGGATACTCACTAACTTAATTCGCATGAGATTGATAGATAAAGTAGAATGCCAATATGATTATTTACAATAAGAGAGAACTCCAGCCTTATCCAGGCATTGAACTGCATTATTAATCAGTAGATGGTTAAGTAAGGAATCAAAGCAAAAGGATGCAGATAGTCGTGAGGAGTTTTTCTTTTGGGTTAGGGTGAGGCCTCAGTGTGCCAACATCATTGATTATGTTTCAGAAAAGGGTAGACTTTTTTTCTTTCTCCTATTCAGCGTTGATTTCTTTGGCTTGTCTGTGGGTGGGCACACTTGTTTACAAGTTCTTTGGGGGCATGCTTCGCTTTGCTCCCAGGTAAAAAGCCAATTATTTTTGTTATTGAAAATATTGTTAAGGATCATTGTGTACAAACCGAGTTAAGTTGACGAGATATAGGGCATGCTTTTCTATTCATAACACCCCTTAGCTTGTTGACCCACGTCAGAAAGAACTTGAGTGTCCAAGCTCATGTAACACAATGGTACATACTGTTATTCTACCATTATTCCTGAGTTTCTATTAACTATTTCAATGAAACCGAGGCTTTCGTTCAAATACACTTTTAATCAGTTATTCTCATTAGAAGAACCTGTTGCTATAAAAAGTCTCTTATCTAGTTCCTGGTTTCCTCTCTATTTCCCAAGAGAGGAGACTGACTTCTCATTCCTCTACTAACTAGTCAGATGAGCATCCCAGGTAGGCATATTGAGGTCATCAGGACACTTCTGCAGAAACTTGCCACCTGAGCAGGCATCCTGTAAATTAAATTAGTAGTTGTCATAGAGTTCTAAAAATTCTGCCTATCACAGAGAGATGTAGCACACACAGTAAATGCATCTCTAAGCAAGCCAGCCCAATATAGAAAAGCTTGTGTTTATACAAAATAGTCAAGACATTCTCACTGTTCAAGATGAGCTCACCAATTCTTTCCTGGAATACCTACATTATTATTTGATTTATGGAAAATTACTTACCCAGAGCTTGTCAGAAAGCATACATACGAATAAAGTGAAACACTGCGTTGGAATACATGCTGCCTTATGCGTGGGATACTAGCGATGTGAAATCAGAGGCAGAGAATTCCAGTAACTCAGTTCTGCAGAATATGATGCTAGCTATAGTCAGACATCTCAACCTCTTATTTCCATGCAATTGTCCACCATTTTATCAATGCCGAGCAGGAAGTCAAGAAATGAAACAGGTGAGGCTTGCTTGCTCAGACCCTCACTCCTCTTTTGCCTTATTTTCCACCCTTGAGGGTAGACCTCCCTCAGCTACTCAGGTTATTGCCTCTAGGTACTCTCTCTCAATTTTCTGTGAACACCAGTGCCCTAGAAAAATGGCTAAATTTATTTAGCCTTTTCTAAGGTATAAATAATTGAACATGGTTTGATATGTGATCCCTCCTATATGGTATTTGCAATTTAACAGGGGGGAAAAAAAAACAAAAACCCAAAGGAATACATTTATGGTTCTAGAATTTCAGACTATAGTGAAGTGGTAGGTCATGTTTTGGAGAGTGGTAGTGGGGGTCAGGGATATGCTTCTTGGGTCCCAAGAAAGTGTATTCCATTAAATCAGACTTTGTGTCATATTCTAAGTCTGACTTCTCAGTGCTTGTTTCTAACTGTGCAATTGATATAAATAACATAATGGTTACTGCCACACCTTTGAGATCAAACATGCATTAACCTGTGGAGTTGTTTTACAGTAATTAAGTAATAAAACCTCTCTGAGGTTGGTGTGTGTTTTGAAGGTTTTTTGTAGTTGATTAGCAGAGAAATGAAGCTGAAGAATTTAATCAACCGCCAAAGTTGTTAGGTTCAAGTTTATACTAGTACCACCTTTATTATTCTGTATTAAAGGGAGGAGGGATGGATGGAGGGAAGGTGGGAG
>NW_011888812.1:2770345-2780699 GCF_000151845.1 Pteropus vampyrus
CATACATAGAAATACTTGGAGCATAATGGCAATGGCCCATGGATTTCTGTGCCTAGAGTGTAGGGTGATGGAGTAAGTGGGGTGGTAGGAAATTAGACTGAGAAGGTAGGGAGGGGCCAGTAGGGGGCTCCTGGGCCTTGCAAAGGACTTTGGAATATCCCTTTCAGATAATACGGATCCTTCAAATATTTTTTATCTGGAAAAATATTTAATTTGCGATCAAATTAAAATTTAAAAATGTTATATTTCACAGCTTGGAGAAGGTATCGGTAGTGTGGCCAAGCAGGGGAAGTGATGTCATGGTCCAGGTGAGAGATGAGGGGGTCCAAACTCAGCCAGCATGGAGGGCAGGGGACCGATCCAGGTGACAGTACACTTGCTATTACCCAATTGGCTACAGGTAGGTGGATGTTATGGGAGAAAAAATAAGAGAAAACTCTTAAAAAAGAAGACAGAAGATATTAAGGCTAACAGAAGGTATCGAAGATATCTTTCTCAAAGAGAGAGGAACTGTAGCTCTCTGGAAGTTAGCACTCTCAGAGTGTGCTGCTACCTTGGGAGTGAGTTCTGGGTCAGATCTCACAGGGGAGTTGGCATGAGGCTCCCAGATGCTGGGAAGGATGCGATAAAAGAAGCAGGAGAGTAAAAGCACCCCGAAAGAGAGGGGAACCTGTTTAAGTAAAGAGTTTATATTAAGTGTTACAGATTGTTTTTCCATCTCTGAACTCCTACAACACTATGATTTGGAACTATGCAACTTAGCGCAGAATTATAACTTCTCCTGTAGTGAACAGTGGGAATATAAAGATGAAAAGACAGAGTGCTTGTTCTCGAGGAGTTTACAGAGTAGTGGGAGAGACAGATAAGTAAACAACTAAGTGAAACAGAGTGTGTGGCATGCTGTCACCCAAGTACGTGTAAAAAGACAGAGGCCTGACACAGCATGGTAGGATGTGTTCAGAACATTACAGTATGCGTCTGGTGTGGATGAGTGATATGATTAGATTAGCATTTTAGAAAGATCGCAGCAGGCCGAAGGGTGGATCGGAGCGAGGCCGGCGTAGAGTTGGAAAACCAGTGAGAAGGCAAAGGCGGCTGAGTTTGAGCTGCATGGCTGACTCTCTGGCATTGTGGGAAGGAACTGTGCCTTCTGAGTTCCGAAAGTCTTGCTAAGTCCTAGCATTGCCTTGGGCAATGATCCATTATTTAACCGCAGCTTTCCCTTTGGTCATTTAGGAGTCCTTGAGGTTTCTGTTTCATTCTTCCACCTGTTCATAACCAGAGTATTGGCAATAGGGCTGAACAGTGGCAGAGTAGAAACGGGGTGAGGGGCGAGTGGAAGTCAAGATCCAGAGAGTTCTGCTACTTTGGGAGTGAGTTCTGGATGGGCGCTAAGGGAGGAAGTTTCCATAAGACTCCCCGATGCTTGGATGCTGGGGAGGATGCGATAAAAGGAAGCAGAAGAGCAGAATGCCCTGAACGAGGAACAGAGAGGAAAGTCCCTGCATTTTGTCACAGACTAACCCTAGACAGTCCTTCAATAAATAAATAAGCAATAAATAAATAAATAGCAATAAATAAGGTCTCTCTTAGCACTTTAGGTACATTAGTTCATTTAGTGATTATAACAACTCTATGAAGAAACAGAAGCTTAGAGAGGTTAGTAACTTGTCTAAGGCAGAGCTACTAAGTAGTAGAGCTGGGCTTATGAACCTAGGTGGCCTGGCATCAGAATCCATGTGCTTATCACTGAGCTGTCTCCCAAAGTATTGGTAAGAGAGGACACGAGTTTACGAAACCCTGGATTATGTCTGTTTCTTTATCCCAGCAATTCTAAAGTGAGTCATTCCAATTCCAAGTTTATTTTAAAATAGAGAAAGAGAGGGAAGGATGTTGTCCTTGTGTCTTTGAATTTCAGGTGAGAGCAAATGAATGAGGAGGGCAAACACCAGGAGCCAAAGTGTTCTGGGATGCCTAACATGCTGGCTGGACCTTTGGGGATGAACTGACTGCATCTGAGGAACTGCTGTCTGATTAGATCTAAAGGCGATGTTATTGAATTTCTATCTTTCCTCATCAGCCTGCTCCTGGAAATGGTGGGCAGCTGAAGCCAAGACGACCAAGGAGAAGATTAGAGGCAACTGAGACCTAACCAAGTCATGAACCTGGAAGATGAAAAGGTGAGACTTGTTTGAAATTGTACCTCCTGGGCCCATTTCAATGCTTGAGCTTTCAGACAGAATTGTGGCACACACACTTTTCTTTATTTTTAAAAGGTAAAACATTGATTGTTCTGGAGACAACAAACTCACCTTAGCTGTGAACTAATGCTCTAGTCGAATGTAGGGGTCAGGGTCTCCATGGCTTTATAACCCCTGGGCGATGTTTTATAGCAATTACCTGTACAACAAGTTGCTATAGTTACCCATTGTCTGTGCTTTAAGAGGAGAAATATCTAGCCAGGCTAGTTAGTAGAAGAGAAATAGGTGCTGAGATCTGACCAAAAAAAAAAAAAAAAAAAAAAAAAAGTGGAATATGCAGGAAAATATCTTCATGCACATAGCAACAATTTTAGATCTCTGATCCTATTCACAGGCCAGTAAGAATCACCCCATTCACAGGGGCGAGCCCAGAATAGTCATATTTGAAACAGGTGACCACATCGCCACAGTTGTAACTAATTGGACCGTGGTGAGTACCTGACCCAAGCTGGGACGACCAGATTCTCTCCCCTGGAAGTTGGGACTGAAGTTTTTCTGGCCAGTATGTCTGGATAAATGGCAGGAACTGCCCTTTGAAGACTCGGAAGCTTAGGGGTCTTTTTGTATCTTGTGGAAGGAGGAGAAGAGAAAGGAGGTATGTGGACAGAAAATCAGCCTATTTGTAGAGGGAGCAGAGAAGAGAGAGAAAATGTCTTGAGAGTTTTAAGTTCTTGGTTCTTGTCTCTCTTTTTTTTTAACATCGATCACTGAGTTTATTTGTTATTATTTATTTATTTGTTCCTTCTTGAGGCACGATTACATTCCTGCCTTAGAAGTTTGTCTTTCTTTGGATGATGATGATAATTATTGTTATTATTAGCTCTCACAAACATGAATTAGTTCCTGTGACTTATCACTAAAAAATTTCTCTGCTTTAATACAGGTTATCCTCAATACCCTATTATGGATTGAACTGTGTCATCCCCTGTAACTCCCACGCCAAAGAAGTTAATATGTTGAAGTCCTAACACTCAGGACATTAGAAGATGACTGTATTTGAAGATAGGGTCTTTAGGAGGTAATTAGGTTAAAATGAGATAATTTGAGTGGGCCCAATTCCTATATGACTGGTATCATCATAAGAAGAGGGGATTAGGACACAGACACACACTGGGGCAAGACCTTGTGAGGACAGAGGGAGAAGGTGGCTATCGACGAGCTGAAGAGAGAGGTCCTCGGGAGAAGCCAAACTTTCTGATGCTTTGATTTTGAACTTCTAGCCTGCAGAATTGTGAGAAAATAAACTTCTATTATTTACAACCCCCCATTTGTGGTACTTTGTCATGGCAGCCCTCACAAAGGAACACACCCGTTCTCCAAGATATGAGACTGGAATTCCTCCTCCCTTTGTCTCTGACAAAGAAAACTCAGTATTGGAGTAACTGCTGGTTCTTTTCTTAATGGTGATCCTTAAAGACAACAGCAAAAGGATCTTTATACCTTGGCTAAAATGTAAGCCAATAACTGGCATTTAAGGTCCCCAATAGAGTACGGTTCTAGAGAAATATATCTTCTTAATGCTCCTGTTTGGCTCAAATTAGAAGTGTTTGATTCCATGTCTTCCAAAGGAAAGGTGTCTGCTAAGCGTTAATTTTACATGGGAAAATGATTGTTTTTTACTAATTGGAATGAATGGGACCTCTTTCTTCAATTCATTTAAACTTAGGCTAAAACAAAACCAGTCACTTTACAGGAAGTACCTGGGCTTGCACATTCGTCCATTGCCCTTGGATTCTGAGGTCAGGGTATGAAAAGGCTTTCCATCAATTATCATCATATTAGAGAATTATGTAGAGAAAAGTGTCCGGGTCTTGCTTTTAATCAGGACAAGGTGTTTAGGGAAATGCTGTTGAGATTTCGAGAAAAGTTGAGAGAAGCGGTGAAGGTTAAAAGAGAATAGAAAAATAAAAAGAAAAGGATGTTGACTTAATTGAAACTGAGTGGCGTTTAAGAGGTCACTGAGCAGAGACAAGGTGCAAAGGAAATGGGAATAGTTTGTAGACTCAGATAATACAATAGATGCTACTAGAAATAGACATTGTAAGAATTCTGGCTTTTGTGTGTGTGCCCCAAGGCTTTTTCTCTCGAAGGGAGGAGAGGGACTTTGGGCAATTTTGTGATGCTCAGTGTTTCTGTGGAGTAGCATTGGTCAGCAGTAGAACAGACATGGAGAATAAGTTTCAACTCCTGTGCAGCTCTGAATATTTGCATCATCATCTCCCTGGAGACTGTGTTGAGCTAGATAGATTCTGAGGATGCATTCAGATCCAGTGAGAAGGGGCATTAACTTCGGATGATTAATGAAGGCCACCCATGAGACCAAAAGTCACAAATTGTGGCCCATGGGACAGAAGGGGCTCGTGAGAAGTTTCATTTGATCCAAATGGTCTTCTTTAAAAAAATCTGATGTAAGCATTTAAAAGTAGAGAGTTTTTTTAAAAAAAATCACATTTTCAGCTTATCTTAACAAATCATACATAAATTCTAGCCATACTGGTTATTCCTACATGACAGTAGGATGGAGCTGGGCTATGGTTCATTTCAAGCTAGGCCTTGGTGGGCAGTGGAGCCTTGATCCCAAGCTAATTTCTCCTTCTCTGGACTTAGGCATCATGTGGCTGTAGATTGAGGAAGTATCCAGTCGATAGTGTCTCATGTCAGAAAGGACTGAAACTTCAAGAGCAGTCCAGCCCAGGAGGCAGGAAAATGGGCAGGCAAGTGCGGCGAAGCAGAAGGTCTTCAATGCGAGAAAAAGCCCACATGCCACAGTGTTGGCCGTGAATGTGGTCTTCTACAAGGGTAGGCAACCTGAAGTTCTGTGAGGATGCAGCTGTGACTGGTAAAAGCTGAATTCTGGAGACGTTCTCCTTGCTCTACTTAACAATACTTTCAGACATCGCCTTTTATGAGTTGAAATGAGACATTTCACCAAACTTTCTTTTGATTTTTTTTGTAACCAATGGAATCAGCAGTATAGAATAACCCATTCCCCTAAACTCCTGAGGCACATGTCCAACTGTCTACTAGCCATCATATTGTATCAAAGATATTTCAGACATAAGTGTCAAAAATGAAACCTATTTCTCTTGTTTTTTTCTGGTATCTTTATCTTCAGGGCATAGCACCTCCATTAGCTATGAAAACCAGGACCCTCCCCCTTAGCTCTTATCCAACCATTACGAAGCCCTGGAAATTTTGCTCCTAAATATCTGTTGACTCCATCCTCTTCTTTTTGGCTCTACTGTTCTCAGAGTCCTCACTTCTATCGCTTTTTGCCAAAATGATGGCAAAGGCCTCCTAAATGGTCTCTCGCACCCCTCGCTCGACTCCAAATTTTTCTTCACACGGCAGCCACAGCCATCTTTACAAAACCTGAACTGATCATGTGTCTTCCTTGCTTCGAATAGTCCAACGGCTTCTACTGTTCTCGAAATACAAGCCCTGTATTCCTTTGCACACACTTGCATCTTCGCAAAGCCTTCACATTTGCTCTTTACATGCTTTGCATAGCTTGTCACCTTCCCTTCTTCCTGAGCAAATTCATCTTCATAGGGCAGAAAATCACTCCAGTTGCCAGCCCAAGGCATGACTAGGGACATGTTTCTGTAAGAATAGAGACAAATTATTCTGCTTTTCTTTTGGTGATACTTGACTTTTAATTTCTTCTTTCAGTACTTGCTGCAATTACGGCAGTCAATTCCAGACTTTTCCTGCTGCTTAAATGCCAGCAGCCTGTCTTTACTTACAACTGATAGAAGAATAACAGCTTCACACGCTGGAACTGAATACTGGTAAAGTGGCCCAAGGCCAATTGGAGATTCAGTTCTTCTGGAAGAAATTTTGGGAATATCTGGTTTTGGTCATCTCTATGTGTCATCTCAGCTTCAGAGGACTGGCTTCTTCTAAGTTTACTTTTCTCATTGTCTTGGGGGGGGGTCAGATTCTGAACCCTAGAAGCCATTCAACACTGATTAGTAGTTGTGGATGATAGTCTCTGGAGGTGCTCTGTTCAATATGGTAGTCACTTCCTATGTGCGGCTATTTAAATTTATTAAAATTAAATGACATAAATCATTCATTTCCTCAGTTGTAGCAGGCATATTTCAAAAGCCCAATATGCACATGTGGCCAGTGGCTGCCATATTGGACAGTGAAGCTATAGAATATCATTGCAGAAAGTCCTACTGGACAGCATGCTATAGAGCGTTCCACAGAGGAGACCTTCACTTGAGATATATGATGTGCCTATAAGTAGCATGTTCTTTTCATTGAAAAATAACCGGTTTGCTATTTTAAGTGACAGTTGCTGTTATTTTACTTTTAGTAAAACCATAAGGGAGGAAAGTGAATCCATGTGATCTGGAGGGGAGGAAATAGGCCAAATGGTAAAACATGGCAGTTTAATTTGGAAAGAGAATACCCTCTAAGAGTCTTGTGGGAATAGAGTGAGGGAGGATGGATTTGGGAGGTTCCCCCCACCCCATATCATGCTGGGTCCCACATGGACACAGACAATTATCGTGTGATTTATCTCTACTGGAAAATCCAACATAAGGCCCTTTTCACTTTTCCATAGGCTCATGGTGATTGTTAAGGAGAAAACTGAACAGTCCTCCCACTAGGAATAGGACGATTAAATGCAAGTGATGTGGTGCCCTTCCAAATATTCCTGCCTTTGTCACGACACCTCCATTCATTTTCTGGAATACCTTTTACTTGTAAATTGCCTTCATAGCTACACTCTCATTTTGTTGCCACTCTTTTCCTCCTTTGTTTTCCTTCTGAGGCCATAGAAAAGTGAACAATTCTATTTTGGTGCTTGGTATAGGCAAGTGATTAGATTAGATTATAGTTCAGCTGAATGATTGCTCTAGTCCTCCTAACCCATAGTAATGAGAATAGTAACAGCCAATGTTTATTAAGGATTTACTATTTTGCAGTCTTTGTGTTGAGGGCTGCACTTGCTTGATTTCATTTGGCATTTAATGAAATCTCCGAGGTGGTTTCCATAGTGGTTGAGAGCACAGGTCCCTGTCCTGGCCTTACCATTTACTAGCTAGGCCTCAGTTTCCTAATTAAAGGCAGTTCATGGTATTCACTTCACCTTTTACAGTATTAAATGAATGATGTGGAAACCACTTTGTCTCAGATTTATAACACCAGCAGTTTTTCACTTTCTTTAGCTACTTAAAAAGTGTTGTTATCATGGCTGTGAGTTTGAGTAGAGGTGCTGGAAGGTTTCCAATTTGTACTAAAATAACACAAGTTTTGGGAGTCATTCTCAAGAGCAGGAATCCAGGCTTTGTAGAATGAAGGTACCAATTAGGACTTCAGAATACCAAAGAATCCTAGGTACTGGTTCACAATTATTCTTAACAAATATTTGTAAATGCCGATGGTGTCAGAAACCGAATTGGACACCAGGTGTACAATCATAATTTAGACACCGTTAAGAAGCACAAAATTTAGAAGAAGAGCAAGGTCTATAAGCAAATATTTGAAGACTTGGCCTCACCGAAGTGACAATTTAGTGTTGATGGATGAGTAGGAGTTTTCTGAAGAGAGTGGAAAAGGCATTTCAAGTGGAAGAAGGAGAAAGAAGAAACCAAAGAGGCCTAAAGGAATATTTCTTGATTAATTGTTCAGTTGTTTGAAACGGCTTGAGCTCCAGACACACAGGGGCATGTCTCTGGAGATGAACTTGGGCAGGTAGGCTGTGTTGAGAATCATGCTGAGAAATCTGGACTGTATTCCAGATGCTGGGAACTACTGAAGTCATTAGTCGAAAGGGTAACCTGATTAGACTTGTATTTTAGAAAGGTAACTTGGCGCCTGCGTGGAGGGCAGATGGAGGAGGCGTGAGCCTGGAGTCAGAGAGAACAGTTTGGAAGATTCTGGGTAGTCCAAGTGAGGGTGACAGGGTCTGGATGTTGAGGGAGAGGATGGATTCAAGAGACGTTTCAGAGAAAAAAGTGGGCAGGACTTGGTGATCAGAAATAAAGCACTAGAGAAGAGGAAGAGTTCAAATCCATTTACTTAGTGCTTACTCTGTGCCAGCACTGTGCTAAGCACTAGAGTTATAAAAACAATCACGAAATGGTTCCTGTGTTTAAGTAGCTGGAAGGGGATGTAAGTATAATAATCAATACGTGCCATGCAACATCATGCATGCAATGATAGATATGCATACAGTACATAGGAGGCTGCCAAGAATAGTTCTATGTTTTCTAGCTCCAGTGACTTGGTGGATGTTAATGTGCCTTTGAATAAGCAAAAAAAAAGGAAGAGGAGTAGGTTTCTGAAGGTCTTTAATGTATTGGTTTTGATGTTCATGAGGCAGTTGGAACTTATGATATTCTAGTAATAGTCAGTCACAGTCAAGCTCATCCTGGATTTGCAAGAGTTACAGAAAAAAAAAACAAACAGTAGTCTTTACAAAACCCTGCTGGCATGATGTTTCTCCTTTTAAGTGTTTTTTGTTGTGAATATAAGAGAGAGACAGACTATTAATTGCCTCTTTACCTCCCACAGTCCTGACTTGGGTTTAAAAAATTCTTCCTGCACTAATTACAAGGGTTCTGTCTATTCACCCTGAGAACTTCTGATTCAATTAAAAAAATAGGAATAGCATTGAAGGCTAAACTTGTTTTTATTTTGCAGGCAAGAAGAGGGTCTCATAGTCAGCTTTGCCTTCTAAAAGTCAGATGCCCTATATCTTTACAGTGACCTTACCCAATATAGATTCAACAGTAATTTATGGGTAGGTGGAGGTTTATGCAAAACATTTCATAGTTTGCAAAGATTAATGAGAGAGCCAAGTGTAAATACGTTAACTTAAGCAACTATCATGAGAGCAGGGTTAACAAATGGTAGCAATGAATATATCAAAACGAACTTAGAAACTATTCCTCACTCTGTATTGCCTTTTTTTTTTTTTTTTTAAATAGAAAATTTCTTCTGAGGAGCTCAAAAAATTTGGCCAATGTTGTCCCAGTTTCAACACTTGTCTGGAGTCTCCAATGTGCTAGTTCACTGGAAATAATTATAAACCTGATGTTAGGAATCAAGGATGACATATGATTATAGGTTTTCCATGTAATAGTGAGACAGAAGTTTTATGCATCACTGTGTTCAGAGGGAAAAAGATTATAAGAAATGAGTGTAAATAGATCCAAGATATCGCTTTATGTGAGCATAAAGAAGGCATCCGAGGCCAGCGGTGTTAGCACCTAACGGTGGTTCTCAGCCTTATGGATTTCACTCATCTCCTAAGCGCTGGAGTTTCGGGGGCAAATAATCTGTAATTTTGCCAATACAAAATCTATTATTGACTATTCGTCTCATTTGTGAAAGTGCATTTTAATAACTAAGTGAAGCATAGAAAGGACATGTTGGCAACGACTGCTCGGTGTTCAACAAAAGCCACAGCCGGGACTACAGTTCCCAGCCTCCCTTGCTGTTAAATGGACCACGGGGATGCGGCGGAAGTGAGGCTTCACCGCCTGCTGTCCTGACCCTTAAAAACCTCCCATGATCCCCTTCTCCCTAGTTGCCCACGTGTGGGGAAGATGCTGAAAATCCTGCCGAGGACCTGAGGCCCTAGTGGTGGTCGAGTCACAGAGTGACGGGAGTCCGAGTGCCCAAATGGCCAGTGCCGATCCAGAACAGTCTCAGTGGACTGTGAGTGAGCAGAGCAGGTGCTGAGCTGAAACTCCGACCCCTGAAGCGGGGACATTGGGCAGCCATGCGGTGCTGGTATCTCTGGGAGCGTGATGAGGCTCGTTCTGGGAATGAGAGAAAGAACTGGAAAGTGGAGCCAACTGCTTCTAGAATCAGCTGCTGCTGTCAGGTAAAAAAGTGGTGCTCAGGTGATATTGATAGGTAAAACAAAACAGTCCACAAAAACACAAACCCAAAACAAGCCCAGGAAAGAGCACATCCCTTACCTTGCAAGCTCGTTCTAGCCCCCACTACTGGTAGAACCTTCAAGAAAAAGCTATCAAAGCGTAATGTGGTTTGCTGAATTACAGCCTCGGATTGTAAAGTTGGATAGGGAAAGGTGGGTTTTCAGAAGAGTCAATAGCTTAATTACC
>NW_011888812.1:2782714-2788168 GCF_000151845.1 Pteropus vampyrus
TTTGGCAGAGAAATAGGGCATTTGGGTCTCTTGTACCGAATTTTCATTTCAAAGTTCCTTGATTTGATAATGGGGAGTCAGAGGAGACGCTCAGTCAGGAAGGGCCCCAGGATGCTGTGTGTCCTGGGTTACAAAGGCAATCCTGAGAATTTGATGGTGTAGGAACCTCAAGCAGCAACAAGGGAGTCTAGTAACTGTGCTGGGTCACTAAGGTTTCTCAGGGTTGGAAACCTTACCTACTCATGATTATTCCTACAATCATGAGAACCTTCCTCCTCACTGGCTTTCAGGAGTTTCCAGAGTAACCTACAAAAATACAAAGAAAAAGTTGTTGTGTAATCGCTGGCAATTTTATTATCATTGGAATGTCAGGAGCCTCCAGGGAAGAGAGAGCAGTGTAATGTCTCAAGCTTTGCAGCCAGGTTTACAGCAATAACAGAGGTCTCTTCTCCCCACAAAGAGCTCCTCTTCCCCTCGTAGAGGGACAACTTTTGATGTCAAAACTCCTGACAACCAAGGCAAATAGTAGCTCCAGATTCCTACTGCCTCAGGCCCTGCATCAGGCTTTTGGATATCCAAATTACCTAACTTTTACAAACCATGGGAGAACATGGGAGATTGTCAGGATGTCCTAACAGACCATTGTCACCTAACAGAAGGAATCAAGCAGTATCTGCAGATTTGTAGCACAATGAAATAGTTCTGCCTCATAACTACCAAATCCCAAACGGTGGAAAGGCTTTGCATAAGATTTCAAGATTGTTCCAAATCACTTTATGGTTTCAGTTGTTTCTATTCACTTTGTGGCTTCTGACATTCTGATTTACTCTTCAGCCCTCACACCCCAGGTGCCTGTAAGTCATGACCAGCTTACGTTATTCTGCAGGAAGCAAGATGTCACAGAAGTTATGAGTCCTCGGTTTGTGACATTTTGGCTTAGGCTCTTTAAGCCTCAACTTTCTTTGTTTGAGGATGAATTTAATAAGAGTCTGTCTCTTATAGGGTTGCCAATGAAATGATGCATGTAAATGGCCTCATAGTAAGCATCCAACGAATGTGAAATGTCAACATCACAGTCCCATTTCCTATCCTGGAGTGTCCATTCCGTGAAGACAAGAGATGCTCTTAATTATCTCTAGGTCATCACACAGTCTGTAACGCATAACAAGTGGTCAGTGATAGCTCAATGAATAAGGAAATAAGCCACTGAACTTACCCAGACCATCTCAGGCCACACCTGTCCCTTAGTACTCTACTGAAAGTTGGAGGTTTATTAAGGATATTATGCTGGGGTTACAATGTTGACTAAGATTGTGCAGTTACAATTCAATTTAAATATGATGGTGAGACAAGGACAATATACCATGGGAAGATTTAGGAAGGGCCCTGTGATGGAATAAGCTTGTCCACAAATTCTTTGAGAGGAAATGTGTATGTCCCCTCCCCTTGAATCTGGTCTGGTTCTGAGACCATGTTGACCTGTAGAAGATGGCAGATATGATGCCTCACCCCAGCTTTAAAGAAGTACCAGAATCCTCTCTTGGAATGATCGTTCTGGGGGAAACCAGCTGCCCTGTAATGGGTCTGACTGTTCTGAGACTGGCATGCTGGTGAGGAGGCTGAGGCTAGCTGTGCAGAGAGGCTGTGGGGAGAGAGAGGCCCAGGGAGCTCTGGTTACTCAGCCGTTCCAGCCAGCTGCCAACATCTAAGGGACGAATCCCACCTTGTATAACGTATAGAAGAACCTAGGAATTCAAATGGAATCCAGAACCGAGGCCTCAGACAGGTGGCCCCCGGCAGGTGATCTCAGCCATCTCGAGTTACGTGAGCCGTCCCATTGCCATTTCCATTCTGGTGTGCAAAAAGCCTAATTTGCAAAATTGTTAACTTCATAATATGATGACTATCATACTATTTAGTTTTGGGGCGGTATGTTACGTAGCAATAGGAAACTGGAATAGGACCCTCATCTGGACTTGGAAAACAATGAAGAAATCCTGCATATTGCAAGTACATTAGAGCATAGAACACACATAGTCGCAGAAGTTTCAGACAATACCTGCTGCAAAATTATTCTCTGCTTTCACATGTGAAGGCTGGAGGTGAGTGCCTCTTCAGGCCTTAGGTCTTACAGTCTTTGCTCTGTTGGCAAACTTCATGGAAAGTGCTGATTTTGGTCCTTATTAAAAACTGCTACCTGTGTGGGGCATGCTGGTCTCCTGGGGGCTGGTACAGCAATTTGCTACAGTGGCCACCCTCCACCGGCTCTACGGGTCATTACTGCAGGCCGCTCATTCAGCCTTCCCTCCACCCATGGTTCCGTGTCGTGGACTGCTACCTAATTCTGCTGCCTAATCTGCTTTGCCAGAGGTCCTGCCCTTCTCAATTCTCAATAATTATTTTTCTGTTACCTTTTTTTGGCATTACTGGGTCCTGAGATCCCTCGAACCTTAACTCCCCCAACACTCCTGTGTGTTATGTTGCGGAAGAGCAGCATAATAGAGAGATTCATGTTGCAGTCTCTGCGGTTAGACTGCCTGAGTTTGAAGTCTGATTCTGCCTCTTACAGCATGACCTAGCAATCTCTGCGCTTCGGTTTCCTCAACTACAAAGTGAGGGCAGTGGTGGTGCCTGCCTCATAGGGTTGGTGTGAGGATAAAAGAGATTATTCATATATAATGCACAGAACAGTGCCTGGCATGTAGCAGATGTCCAATAAATGTTGTCGACTTTTATTATTCATAACATGCACCTTGCAGTATGGTAATAACCTGCCAATTTATGGGTCTGCTCGCTAGATTCTAATTTCCTGGAGGACAGATAGTGTTTTGAGCACTGTCGCCTGCTAATTCCCTGCACAGTGTGTGACATATATTAGGCACTCAATAACTGCTTCTTGAATGAGTGAATGCCACAAAAACAATTGAAAGACTGTTCTACCAGTGGAAGGTCAATAATATCTATGAAAGAGAAAGGCAGCAAAAGTCGGACAGCAGCTTGATTTTATAGAACGTACTCTGTATCATTCCAAGAGTCAAAAGGACAGAAAGTTGGGAGGATAGGTTTAAAACAACCATATTCTATATGGTTATCATATATGGTTTACTGTAATTACCGTGTGCTTAAGACGCTTGAAAATGTAAAATAGTAATGATTGGATTCCTGAAAAAGTTGAGATGTGGGATCTTGAGCCTGAAACACCTTGATTATTCACAGAGAGGCTGCTTAAACGAAAGGAGAACTATTTATTTATACATAAGATCCACCTTGTTCAAGAAAGGATTTAGTGTGGCATACAGAGATTCAGGTAATAGTTCACTGCGATAAAATAAATGAAAGTGAAGTGAGGGAATTGAGTCTTCGGAAAAATGTAAGTTAAAAACTAGATGAAATTGGGAATGAGGTTTGTTCCCAAAATGCTTGCTGTGCAATACTATACTTTTTTTTTTTCCAGAGGTGGGTTACAAATTTGAAGCTGAACTTTCTACCACTTTTTATGTGAAAACCATAAAATAACCAATTACATGAGTCATGCTTTGGAATAATAATGCTAACAGCTAGCATTTATCAAGTGCTTTCTCTTTGCCAGCTGCAGCTCTAAGTGCTTCATGTGTGTTAACTCTGAATCCTCACGTTGATCCTAGGAGGTATGTACTTGGCCTGGGTCATGCAGTTCTCACACAGTTTTGCAACCAGTCACCTTGGCTCCATGCTTTTAAAACCTGTCAGTCGTTTAAAACAAGAATAGCTATATCTCATATTAAGAAACTGGAGGAAATTTTTTCTTGTTAGTTCTTGAATTTTCCTGAGAGTGTCATCTGACAAGTATAGACGATCACGACCACCCCCGACCCCCCCCCCCACAACCCCTATCAGAAAAGGAAGTTGATTGCATGCTCATCTAAGCTAATTCTCAAAGATGACCCCAGATTAGTAGAGTCAGCCTCACCTGGGCACTTGTTAGAACTGCAAAGAGAAGCTCTGAGGGTGGAGTTTAGCAACTAGCATTTTAACAAGCCCTCCAGGAGCTTCTGATGTGTGCTCTTCTGAGAACTGCTCTCCTGGTGCAGAAGATGTCTAGCTTCTTATGACCTTGGTAAGGAGCTTCAGGAGGTAGAATGGCTCATGAAATCATAGTGCCAGCCTCAGGGGGATTGGACTCCTGCACTCAGGACCCTAGAAAACTAGGAGATCCTGTAAAATCCACTGGCTTTGTTTCTGACTGATCCATTGAGTCACAGAGAAAGAATGCAATGTAGCAGTAAAGCCTCCTTCCATGAGTTAGCCATAAACAGTGTGACAATGTGCTTTCCTTATATTTTCTCATGTGAATTAGAGATTTTTATATTGAGAAGGTTTTACAGTTGAAGAAGCAGATGCTCAGGGATCATACATTGATACATCCCAGAAGCAACTTGAGTCTCATCTATTCTACCTCTGGCTATTTCTCAACTTTCTTCTTCTTTCTGCTTCCAGCCACATCTGCTGTCTTTCATCTGGATTATTGCTATGGCTTCCTTACTGGTTTCCCTTCATTCACTCTTATCCTTTTCTGATCCATTCTTATTAAGTCATTCATTTAATTATTATTATTATTATTGGAACACCTTCTATATACCAGCTACTATTCTGAGTTATGAATTATAGCAGTGATCAAAGTCACAGAACTGGTACTCATGGAGCTGGCATTGTAGCAACAGGAATCCTGGGAAGATTTTAATACAGATCATGATTGTTTTGTGTTTAAAATTGTTTAAAGGCTTCCCACTGTACTTAGAACACAATTCAAACACTTTGCGGTGGCTAACAAGGCCTTCCCGCTCTGTCCCTGTCCTTTTGCCAATCTAATCTTCAGCTCTCTCCCTTGTTCCTCACGTTCCTTCCACACGGACTGAATCTCAGCTCCATGAACACCCCAAGAACTTCCCCAAACTCTGGATCTTTGAACATCCCTTTCCACTGCCTGGAATGCTCTTCTCCTCATTCTTTTGTATGCCAAAATTCTTTTCATCCTTTGGGTCTCAAAGTAGATGTACCTTTTTAGAGAGGATTTCCCCATCTGTCTTAGTTCAGTTGGGGTGAAATAGCAAAATATTACAGATTGAGTAGCTTATAGACAGAGAATTATTTTTTACAGTTTTGGAGGCTGGAAGTTCCAGCGTGGTTCAGAGAGGGTCCTCTTCATGAGTCATAACTGGTGCCTTCTTGTCCTGACTTGGTGGAATTGGTCAGAGATCACTTTGGGGTCTCTTTTATAAGAACACAAATCCTATGCTGGAGGGCTCCACCCTTATGATCTGAGTGCTTGCTAAAGGTCCCACCTCCTAATACCATCACATTGGGCATTAGGATTTTAACATATGAATTCTATGGTGATATAAATATCCACACCATCCAACACATAATATCCAAGGTGGCTTTTTCACTCAAGTGCTGTCACCTGGCTGGGATGGA
>NW_011888812.1:2789618-2794786 GCF_000151845.1 Pteropus vampyrus
GTTTGCTTACAAGGGACCAAGGTGATTTCTTGTAAAGTAAGGGAGGCCTCTGAAGCTTTATCTTTGGTTTAAACTTTCCTTCTGAGCTTTAGGCCTTTATATCAAATTGCCTACCACAGATCTCTCCTGCATATCCTACCGCTATTTCAAATGGCACTTGCCCAAAATAGATTTCATTCTCTGCTTCCAGAAATGATTCTACGTTCTATAGATCCTATCAAGATAAAAAGCACTGCCCTCCAAGTAGTCAGTCACCTGAGCAAAAGTGTGGACATCATCCTTTAAGCTTCCATAATATTGATGGTAATGGATAATGTTTATCAATAGCTTCCTATTGCCAGGTGCTATGCTAAGTGTTTTGTGTTTGTTAACTCCCCTAGTCATCACTTCAGCCTGTGACTAAGATGAAGTTGTTATCTCCATTTTACAGATGAGGAAACTGAGGTGACTGCTAAAGTATCCTAATACTTTGTGTACTACCCCCTCCATGCTGTCTACTGCGGAGGCCTGATTCATCTTTTACACATACAGATCTGATTGTGTCATTCTCTTCTTTAAGAAGCTTCATTGACTCCTCATTGTCTTCAGAATATAGCTCAACCCTTAGCCAGGAGTTCAGGGACCTTTGCGACCTTGTCACTGAGCACCTATTTCTAGCTTCTCCTGCCTTCCTTCTCCCCCACCTCTATGTACTAACCATGCTGGATACTTGCAGCCATTTGAAATATGCACATTTCCCTGCCTCATTCAATTCTTTGTTTATTCTGCAGGACTGTTCTAGGCTTTGGTGATATAGCTGTGAACAAAACAAATCACACCCTTGCCCCGATGGTGCTTACATTGCAGTGGAGAAGTCAGAACATATGTAGGCAAATAGCTAACTGTGTTCTGTAATGTCACAGTCCTGAGTGCAGTGCGGAGACATGAAGCAAGGCAAGGGGACAGAGTCATAGGTGCTATTGACTTCCCAATAGACCATAGTGGGGCCAGAATGGAAGTGGGGAGACCACATAAGAGGCTCTCAAGTATTTCTTGTTCCCATTTCAGGAATTTCCATTCCCCACCTTCCTCTTCACTTTTTTTTGAGTTTAAACTATTCACCTTTCTACACCCGCTCAATTGTATTGCTATGCCCAAAAAACTTTCTCAATTCTCTTTTCCATTCTCCTGACACAGAATGTATCTCACTTACTCAGTACCAAATCTTACTATTTTGCATTTATGTGAACATCTGACTTAACTGGCTGGGACCTCCTTATGGGCAGGATCTCTTCTTATTTTTCCTTGTGTTTCTAGCTCCCTGTTGTGGCACTTGATACTTGATAGCACTCAAGGAGATTTTGTGTATGAAGGAATAAGTGAATGAACAAATGAAAAGCTTGTTTGGCTAGCACTAAACGTTTAAATGCTTATTTGATTGAACAAAGGGAAGCTTTAAATAATTCAGTTTAGTCAAAATGGGTTATGTATGCATAGGCCAGCTTTTGAATATAATGTGCAGATGTAAAGGCATCAGGTTTCAGAAATCCTTGTGGAAACTCGATTTGTGGAAGCGCAGAACAGACCTTTTGATAACAGTGCCATCTGTTGGAAAGCGCTCAAGGCTGTTAGCTCACTTACCAACCTTTGTTCCTGATTCCCAGCACCACTCACAGTGGTCCAGAGGACCTGCATGCTTAAAAGCAGCTAGTAGCAGTCAAACAGAACCGGACTTCACGCCTTTTTGTTTTATATTGTCAAGCACTTCTGCAAAACTCACTTCAGCTTCATCAGGGTGGAGGATGTGACCTATGGCTTCTCAGGGTGTTCATTTGCTGAATGGCCTTCAGTTGGTTTTTTGTATGTCTGTGCCTCACTTAAAATAAACCTGATATAAAAAAAAAATCTTTTTTTTTTTTTAACGCAAATGACCAAACAGTGATTTATTTTATAGACTTAAATCATTATAGGATTCCTTTAACTAACAAGGTTTCCTTAATGCATTTAATGCGATCTGGTAAAGAAAAACATCTGCTTGCAACTGCTTAGGGTCCTCGAGCAATGAGGTTTGAGCAGTTCCTGCAACAATGCTTTTTGGGCATCACTGGTAGGCAGTTTTCTGCTGGTGCTGTAGGAGACACTGAGGGTACAAGGGGGCAGATTCTGGCTTAGTCTAGACCTGCCGTGCCTGAAATGTAGCCCCTAGTCATTCGCGGCTCCTTAGCACTTGAAATGTGTCTAATGCAGTCAAAGAACTGAATTTTTAACCTAATTTAATTTAATTATAATTAATTGAAATTTAAAACCTGACGTTTGATTCAGCTACTAGACAAGTTCTAAGTACTTTTGAAACAACTGGGTACATGTATTTGCTTTCTCAGCTATAAATTTTATGAATTCTAGATACAGATCAAGTATTTCTGATGAAAATTTAGTGTTCCAGTTAACGTATATCTTATCAGCACTGATTTTGAAGACTTTAGTAAAAATAGGATATAAAAATTTCTCACAATTGTCCTTTTATACTGATTACATGTTGAAATATTTTAGATTAAAATATGTTAAAATTAATTTCATTAGTTTAGTTTTACTTTTTAAAAGTGACTATTAAAAATTTCTAAGTTATATACCTGGCTCACATTATATTTCTACTGAACAGCGCTGGCAGTCTGTCCTGGGGATGCCCATTACCTCTTCATCACACACATCCTGTTCTATGTGAAACCACATAGCCTGCACGGGACACCCAACATACCAACAGCTCTGGCTTATGATCCCATCTGCGCCTCCCACATGAAGTTTTGAGAGATTGCCTTGTATCTTTCCCATAAGTCTCCCTTGACGTAACCTGGCTTGAGAGGATTTCTGATTCTTCAAGCTAATGATTTTTACATGTGCGCACATGTACACGCACACACACACACACACACATACATACATACACTCACACGTGAGATTAGGAAAACAAGCGGAACATTTGTGGAAATAAAAAAGGCATCAAAATATACAAACAGTGAAATTACAGAAGTGAGCATGTATATGAAGGCAGAGGGGAAGCAGTATGAGGGATGGACTAGAACAGGAGTCCTCAGAGTATGGTCTGGGGATTACTTGGGGACCTTGAAGACCTTTTCAAAGGGTTCTCTGTAAGTTCAAAATCATTTTCCTAGGAATACTGAGATATTATTTGTTTTTCTTGTTCTCATACTCTCGTGAGTGTCTGGTGGGATTTTCTGGAGACAACATAATGTGTGATAAAGCAACAGATTACATGCGAAAGCAAATACGAGATCCCAGCTTTCTTTTTTTTTTTCTTCTATTAAACCATATAAATTAAAGAGATTTATAAAAATGTCAAACGCCACTCTTCTCACCATTTTTTTTGATTCTGCAAAATAAAGTTATTTTTTATAAAAATGTATTATTTATGTTAACATGTAAAGACTTTATTAAATATTTTAAAGCTTCTCCATTTTTATTGCTAATATGTTCAACATTCATAGATATAACCTATATAAAAAAAAGCTCTTTGTTATCCTCAATAATGCTTAAGAGTATAAATGGTCCTGAGCAGAAAACAGTAAGATAAATCAGCAAAGAGGAGATCTGGTTTAGCGTTGCTCCGAGATTTTATTTTCTGTTTATAATGCCTGAGTCTCAAACAGGACCAGCAAAGGTGTGATTACAGCAGTTCTCAACCTTGACATCAAAAATCAATTTAGGGGACTAAAAATAAACACTGATTCACAAGCCTCCTTCTCCAGATATTTGTATCATAAAACCTGAGAGGAGATCCAAGAATCTGCATTAAAAAAAAAAAGTGCCTCAAGTGTTTCTTTGCAGGACTGCAAAGAGCAGGGAAAACAGACACCATTAAACTACAAAGAGATGGGCTGCAGGCGATGAAAGGCAAACGAAGGGCCAGCCCTAGCCTGGCTGCAAGCCATTTTCTGGCAGCTCTGTGGGTGAACTGGAGGTGTGTGAGAAGCTGGTTGTTTAGGTCAGAGAGAGTTGCTTGCACCGAGGTGGCCTGTGCTTTCCCAGCTTCCTCCTTGACTCTCCAGTTGAACTGGTGGCATGGGTTCATTTGGAGATTCTCAAGGGCACATTCTGAAACCAGGATCCAGCAGAGTTGAGAACTGGAAAAGATGAGATGCTGCAAATGTGAGCCTTATTTCTAGAATTTTAGCTCTTTAAAAAATGTTCTCAGGACTGAAAGTGGCTTCTGAAGCAGAGGCTAGCTGTATTTCAAGAGGTAGGCTGGACTTTGTCATTTGTATAGCAAACCAGCTTTCGTGTGTGTGTGTGTGTGTGTGTGTGTGTGTGTGTGTGTGTGTGTGTGTTGGTAGTCTTGTTACTTTGTAGGAAAGGAGATCCTGTTCACTGCAATACTTTGCGGATATATATCGATTTCTTCTGAGGGTTTAAAGATTGCTGTGCTTACTCCACACCCCCACCCCTGTACACAGGAAAGTCATAGGTGTGGAATTTTCATTTCTTATTGCCATGGGGTGATATATTGAGGTGGGTTTATTTTGGTTTTCCAGAATGTTTCCCTTCATTCTCTTTCTTCTGGAAACAGTCCCTGTCTTCCTGGACACAGGGATACTACGCGATACAGGCTGGTCCATTCATGAGATCCTGTCCTTGGGAACAGAGTCACCATGTAACACAACTTGAGTAGCTCCAAATGCCACCACTGTAAATGGTCCCTTGGTGTAGTGTGATGGGACAGTCTTGCCTGGAATTGAATGGTCTTCGGTGGGCACGACATATAGGACCAATCAGACTCTATTCCTAGAATTAATCTAAGGAAGTTAGGAAAGAAAAATCTCCACGTCCACTGGGATTGCTAAACAGAGATGTGAGAAAAGGCTTTGGTGGTCATCCTCTTGAGAGCGTGCCGGGAGGTCATTGTTGGAGAAAATGATGCCAACGTGCACAGCAGGAAACGAATGAAAGTTCAGGAAGGAAAAAGCCCCGATGACATAGTTTGAGTACAGCTGAGCGTGAAATAAGACCCATTTTTGGACTCATCAGTTTCATGAGTCAATAAATTTACTGTTTTTCCTCAAGCAAGTTCAAGTACTGATTAATAATATGTTCTGATAGACAAGTAGATATATGCAACTTGGATGGGGATGTGAGCATCCAGAGAAAAAATAACTAATTCAGAAGAATATTCATAC
>NW_011888812.1:2794836-2809549 GCF_000151845.1 Pteropus vampyrus
TGTGAGAAGCTGGTTGTTTAGGTCAGAGAGAGTTGCTTGCACCGAGGTGGCCTGTGCTTTCCCAGCTTCCTCCTTGACTCTCCAGTTGAACTGGTGGCATGGGTTCATTTGGAGATTCTCAAGGGCACATTCTGAAACCAGGATCCAGCAGAGTTGAGAACTGGAAAAGATGAGATGCTGCAAATGTGAGCCTTATTTCTAGAATTTTAGCTCTTTAAAAAATGTTCTCAGGACTGAAAGTGGCTTCTGAAGCAGAGGCTAGCTGTATTTCAAGAGGTAGGCTGGACTTTGTCATTTGTATAGCAAACCAGCTTTCGTGTGTGTGTGTGTGTGTGTGTGTGTGTGTGTGTGTGTGTGTGTGTGTTGGTAGTCTTGTTACTTTGTAGGAAAGGAGATCCTGTTCACTGCAATACTTTGCGGATATATATCGATTTCTTCTGAGGGTTTAAAGATTGCTGTGCTTACTCCACACCCCCACCCCTGTACACAGGAAAGTCATAGGTGTGGAATTTTCATTTCTTATTGCCATGGGGTGATATATTGAGGTGGGTTTATTTTGGTTTTCCAGAATGTTTCCCTTCATTCTCTTTCTTCTGGAAACAGTCCCTGTCTTCCTGGACACAGGGATACTACGCGATACAGGCTGGTCCATTCATGAGATCCTGTCCTTGGGAACAGAGTCACCATGTAACACAACTTGAGTAGCTCCAAATGCCACCACTGTAAATGGTCCCTTGGTGTAGTGTGATGGGACAGTCTTGCCTGGAATTGAATGGTCTTCGGTGGGCACGACATATAGGACCAATCAGACTCTATTCCTAGAATTAATCTAAGGAAGTTAGGAAAGAAAAATCTCCACGTCCACTGGGATTGCTAAACAGAGATGTGAGAAAAGGCTTTGGTGGTCATCCTCTTGAGAGCGTGCCGGGAGGTCATTGTTGGAGAAAATGATGCCAACGTGCACAGCAGGAAACGAATGAAAGTTCAGGAAGGAAAAAGCCCCGATGACATAGTTTGAGTACAGCTGAGCCTGAAATAAGACCCATTTTTGGACTCATCAGTTTCATGAGTCAATAAATTCACTGTTTTTCTCAAGTTCAAGTACTGATTAATAATATGTTCTGATAGACAAGTAGATATATGCAACTTGGATGGGGATGTGAGCATCCAGAGAAAAAATAACTAATTCAGAAGAATATTCATACTTGTTAACTATCCATCTCATCTTCTTTTTAAGGAATTTCTTACTTTGGGCACACTATTCATTTCAGTTGTTGCAGAGAAGAGATTTAATACAGAAATAATACTGATGATAAATAAAGTAAAGCATGGCCATCACTTGAAAGTATAATGTCAATTAATAATAAGAATGTAAGAAAATTTGTATAACACTTTAAACCTTTGGTTTTGAAAAAAATTTCCATTTCTAAATTGATCTCACACTTTATATACATGATTACTTATACATATGTGTTATTTTGTAAAAATGTCATCATCTGCTAAAACAACTTTTACTTGCTGGTTTCATTTAATTTCATTGTTTTATTTTCATTTTTAAATTATTGATGTTTTGAGAATCATTTCATGCATTTTGTCGTCATTTTAATTTACTTTGAATTATGTATTGTGATACTTTGTCCACTACTTAGATTAATTTATGAAGCATATTAACAATTTTCTCCTAATCTATTTTGTAAATATTTTCTCTTAAATTTTCACTTATATTTATATAATATTGTTTTGGCATAGTTGTATATTGAGCTATACAACTGAGAAAGTAAATATCTAATTTTATTCAGTTTAAATTAATTTAAATTTAAATAGCCACTCATGGCTAGGAGTCACTGTAGTTTTATGTTATTTTATTTTGCCTCCTAGCTTAACTGGAAAACAGTTTCTTAATAAGACTGAGAGGGGAAAGATAAGTCAAATGGCGGGTCTGCTTTTCTGGACCCGGATGAGCATCTGGAGGCCCCGGTCCCAGGCCAGACTCCTTTCCCTCTTCTTTGAAACAGAAGTACATCCTAACATAAAGGCTGGTGTATGTATTTTGGTGTCAGGAAGGTTGAGCTTGAGAGCTAGTTCTTCTAAGAAGCGGAGTCATAGGGTCACAAATTTTCTTCCCCTGGAATGCTGTCCAGTGACCATGTTGCTTTTTTACTTTTCTGTAGTTTAATTGTCTGCTTTCTAGGTCAGACTAAAGGGATGGTGAAATGCATTTTGTCTGGTCCAGTCCTTTCTCTCTGATGCCATAAGGCAAGCAGATCCTTAATGGGTTCTCTGCTGGAAATGCTCTGGGCAGCCACCTAGTTGGTGACTGTTGATGTGCACCTGGTCCCTCTGCCTTAGTGAAGAGGTAGCAAGTACCTTACTTACTCCTAGTGCCTGGGTGGCATGAAAGCCATTAGAACTTTTGATTTGTAACATATTATCATATGTGTCTCAAAAGAACTATGTGAGATAAGCTGTGAAGTTATTATGATATGAATTTTGTTATTCCTATTTTTCAGATGAACAAAACAGGTCCTAAAAGCCACATAATGAGTCAGTGAAAGAGCTGAGCCTGGAAAGTGACCCCACAGACCCCACCATATGACGGTTCATTTCCCACCATTTTGTATGGCCACCAGCTGTGCATGTGTTCACCCATTCTATCTCATTGCTGAGGCTCCACTGTGTGTGTGTGTGTGTGTGTGTGTGTGTGTGTGTGTGTGTGTGTGTGTGTGTGTTTGGGGAGAAGAAGAAATAGTGGATAATGGCTGGGTTTAGAGCTATAAAATGAGAGAGAAATCATCAATATAATAAATGAAATTGGGATTATGACATGTAATCTCTATCAGTTTAGCCTAGATCAGTGTCATAACTGGATGCTTCAGTGAAATATGCAAGACCATTTCAGTGCTAGTAGTCAAAACAATCATTTCATCAGATTCTAAATGTTGACACTGGTTGTTGCTACTTTTGGTGTCTGATTTCCCTGTTAGCACCAGGCTGTGAGGCAAACAATGACATACTCCTGCGAAGGGATCAATATGTCTATTCAGCAATCACAGAAGCTCAAAGCAGTAATGCAAGCCAGTTTTCTTCTTAAGTACCAAGTCTAATTGATTGGCAGTGGCTCTTTGGAGAACTGAATTGCATTGAGAAGGACTTGAAGAGGCTTTGGAGCTCAGTAGGAAAGTTTGGCATTCATTGATTAGTGATGTTTGCCTTGAGTATTAGATTATAGAATCTATTAGGGCAGGGATTGGTTGATGTCTGTTTCATTTACTGCTAGCTCCCAGCACCTAGATGTGTCCTGCACATAGCACATAAATACTTCTTAAAGGAATGAGTATCGGAGGAGAAGAAATGATGGCATAAAAATCAGGCATGTGCCATCCCTAGTAAGGAGTACAGGACAGAATGAGAAACCCTAGGAAGCCCTCAGAACAGCCTCAGTTATGCACTGGGTTTCCTTACTATCAAGAGCAAGTTCTGTCTAGATCCCTACCTTGTCCTTCCAAGCCAAGGGTATCGTAAAGTGCCTCAAATGCTGGTCCTTACAGGACTCCGGTGCTTTGAATATCAGTGCTGCAGGTTTGTCACTGCTCACTGCGTGCTTCCTGGTTCTCTTTGCTTTTTGGATTCTTCTGCCTCTCTGGGTCTTTAATGTTCCACTCCTTCCACTCTTGTCTGATTACCTTACTCTAAGTCACAGCTAGGCCTGACTGCACTGCTAGAAATAATAACTATTTCTTTAACGAATGCTTACTATTTTCTAAGCATTCTACTTTATGTGTGATATATCATTTAATTCTCACGATAACCTAATAGGATAAACACTTAGTTTTTGCTGGGGAGGAAATTGAAGGTCGTGGATGTTAACTTGCTTAAGGTCACAGTAAGTGGCAGAATTGAGATTCAGATTCAGGACTGTCTGACCTGAAAGTCTATACTCTTGATTATGAAACTATTTCTGGTCTCACACCGGACTGCTTGGTCTTGACACATGGATAGACTTGGCCCTTTGAGGAAGTTATGGTTGTCCGTCCAAACCATCCTAAAGTCCCCCTGATCCTGGTAGGTGGTTCATTTACTCATAGCTGATGCTTCCGTCCACATGGAGAAGCCAACCAGGTTGGCTCTCTTCCACCCCCTGAATTCCATGCCAGTGCTAGAAACTCACCAACTCAAGCCGCAGGCTCCCCTGACTCCCCAGCCCTCCAAAACAGACGTCCAGTGCTTGTAGCCTCTTCTGACTGCATAGTGTGTCCAAGGGCATCATTTTGCTTTTCAGCAAATCTAATTAAATTCATGTCTAATTGTTGCCAGAACTCTTCTTCAGGAAGCCAATTAAGGGATTTCTGCACAATCACTGTTGGAAATGCATTCTAGCTCTTACCAATTCTGACTGGTAGCAAATTCCTTTTTATATCTAATCAAGATTTCTCTGCATTCACTTTGGCCCATTTCCTCCTCATGTCACTTTGCTAAGAAAAGGAAAACTGCAGATCTTGATCCCCATTTCATCCCTTATATAAACGAAGATCTCAGACTTCTTTACTGAATTTGGAGAACAGTAAATCTTTTTTGGTTCGTCTTTTCTTCTGGAACGATGTATTCATTTAATATGGCAGCCATAACAAATTACCACAAACATGGTGGCTTAAATAACATTAGTTTAAAAATAAACATATATTTTAAAATAAAATAAGCATTTATTTTAAAATAAAATTTGCTCTCTTACTGTGCTGGAAGTCAGAAGGCCAAAATCAGTTTCACTGAGCACAAGGGGGTTCTTTCTGGAGACTCCGAGAAGGAGAATGTGTTTTCAAGCCTTTTTCAGCTTCTGATAGCCACTTACATTCCTTGACTTGTGGCCATTTCCTCCATCTTCAAAGAATATTACTCCAACCTCTGCTTCCATCGGCACATTATCTTTTTCTCTAACTTTGACTTCTGTATCCCTCTTATAAGGGCTCTTGGGATTATTTTGGGCCAGTCTAGATAATACAGGAAAATCTCTCCCTCTCCAGATCCTTAGTCACTTCAGCAAACTTCCGTTTGCCATATAAGGTAACATTTAAAGTTCCAAGGATCAGGATGTGGGCGTATTTGGGGGTGTGTGTCATTCTTCAGCCTACCATGAATTACCATGTCTAGACCAAAAGAATCTCCTTTTGGTGCTGAATATCCCAAAGATGAATTTAGCTTTCCCTGGAGTGTCATTTTTCATTGATTTCCTTACTCATCAGAAAATTGTATTTCTGTAAAAGTAATGCATAGTCAATGTAGAAAGTTTAGAAAATAGAGATAACTAATAAGACAAAAACAAATATGCATTTAAAATACTACCACGAGGCTACCTGAGTTTTTGGAGGAATCCATCCATTCACCGTGTGAGGGAAACTCTAAGTCACTACTACTCCCTGAATGTTTTCAGAACTTGAAATTTTCCTAAATGGTATCCTGATTCTTACATCCAGTCAAGATGATCTCATCTCATTATTTTGTGTAAAAAATGAGCAGAAAGGTCAGGAATAGTAAATGACTTGTTCAAGGTCTCATAACTAGTAAGTGAAGAACTAAGTTAGAAATTAGATTTCTTAGTTTCCATTTCTCAGTGAATAAGAAGGTGGGAACAACGTGAGAGTGAGGGGTCCACATTGGGTACCACCTGTTTGGAACACTTACCAGGAGACTGGAGTGGGAGCTGCCCAGTGTCCGATGATCACTATTGAACAGCCAACTAAGATGAAAGTAATGGGTAGGTTTCTTGTTCTGAAAGTGCCAACAAAGCCCATTTCAATTGGGGTTTGAGGTGATGATTCTAAATCTCCTCCCGAAATGAAAAAAGTTGCATTGTATTAACATTTTCACTTTTGAGGTATTTTCAGTTTCTATTACCTTGTGGTAGCAAAGTCTAGTGCTTAAAAAGCTCAGGCTTTTTAACCCAAATGGAACTGGGTTCAGATGATGTTTCTGTTGTTATGTGCTTGCTGTGTGACCTAGGGCAAGTTGCTTAGCCCTATGAGCCTCAGTTTCCTAATGTATAAAATTGGATAATAATATGAAACCTGTTTACATTGATAAGGATGCTTTTGGAAAATTCACAGATCGAAAATTTGAAAATTGAAAACATTCAAACTTGAAAACTTTTAAAACTTGAAAAATTCAAATCAGTTGTTTAAACAATAAATACCAGGAGTAAATGTAGCTTCGGGCTGAGTCTTGATCTAGTAAGTCCCTAGTTTTCTCACTCTTTATTTCTCAGCTCTACTTCTTCAGCATTGGCTCTTATCTTGGAATTATATCCTCTTATGTGTCTAGAATGTCTGGCAGCACATAATGGGGCCACACGCTCCCCGTTCAAGCACTACAGAGAAGAGGGAAACCATATCTGTACATGTCTGGGAAATTCCTGAGCTTTCTTCTGACCGTGCTGCTCAGGTCTTGTCTGTCCCTGAACTAATCACTCTGGTGGGGGACAGGGGACATGACATATACACAGGCTGATGAAGCCAGTCAAGATCTACTTCTAGAGCTGGGGCTGAGGCCAGTGCCACGGAACTGCATGGGGGAAGATGGCGAGGAGGCGTGGTTTCTCATGGGAAATTCAGAGCAGTGCTTTCAGGAGGCAGAGGAAAGAATGTGTCCATTCAACTGTTTCTCAGTGTTCTTGGCAGGATTAAATGTGACAATGAATATAAAGCATTTAGCTTAGTGATTGGCACATAGGAAGTACCCAGTTATTATTAGCTTAGTATTTTAGTTACTATTTTTCTGCCTCTCAGGTGTGCACATACACACACACTCACACACACACACACACACACACACACACACACACACACACATATACCCAATCATATGTCTATATTGTAGGAAAAGTAGAAACAAAAGATCAGCAAAATGAGCTTCCATGACAGCATTCCTCTTACAGAAAGGAGATGGGCTCAAGATGGCCTTTTTGTGACAGGAAACTCAACCCTTATTGGGACAAGCACTTGCCAGAAGTTCACGTGGTGGCAGGACAGAAGCCAGACCACGGGCCCCTTGGCCCCAGCCCAGCTGTCTCTTCCCCTTGATCACCCTGTTCTCGTTAGCTGTCCTGCCTTTCCTTGGTGCCTCAGTAGAGCCGGACTTGGCAGCCAAACTGACAATGATATATGGCCCTGGGAGTCCCCAGGAAGGGTACTTTGGAGCCTCTGTGAACATGAGGGTTAAAGGGATTAGCTACATCTGGAAGGCTGTGGAAGCTTCCACCTGAGGAAGTGCTGTCTGCCACTCTGTCCCTGCATGCGCCCTTTTCACTGTCATAATCTGCCTCAAACCTGTCATAATACGGGAAGCTGCCAATTAGGAAGGCCACTTCCAGCTGTTCTGTTCTGTGCCTACCTTGTGGTGATCCCCTCCCACTTCCCCCAAATGTTTCCATTAGGGAGGGAAGGGGCCCCATGGTAAGATTGCTCCCCGATGGCAGCAGGACACAACACAGCCAAATTTATGTCAGAAAGCTGAAATCAGTTCTTGCTGACAGCGGTGATAACGGTGTCTTCAACATGACCTAGTTTATTGCTCAGCACCTGGTCTCAGTTGATAAATTCTTCCTGAAAGACTGACTGGTCATGTAGGCATCTGAAGGGAAACATAGCAGTAGGACTGTGGTAGGTACAACTTCAAGGGGCTAGAAAGAGAAGGAGGGAAGGGGTGGTGGGGGAGAGAAAGGAGGAGGAAGCGGGGAAGGAAGGAGTGTAATAAATGCTAACATTTATTGAGTAACATTTATTGCCCTCTCAGGAGTATGTGCTTTAAACACATTTTCTCTAACTTTATTCACAGCTATACAAAATAAATATAATTATCCCTGTTTCAGTGATTGGAAAACCAAGGCCCAGAGAAGCTAAGTAATTCACCCAAGGTCACACAGCTAGTGAGTGGAGAAGCCCAGTTCAGACTCAGTTCTGTCTGATTTTAGAGCCCAAGCTCTTTACACATTGTGCTGCTTCTCGTTTTTTATCATGTTCAGCTGGTATCTTCTGGGTCTCCTTCATGAAAAAGCTATAAAATGATTCCACACATATACTAACTAGCAGTGGGCTGAAATTCTCATTTGGATTAGTTATGAAAAATAGAGGGTTCCTAAGATAGGAGCCTGCAGATGCTGAAGGGAAGGGTGTGTGCACGTGCTTGTGTGTGAATCTTAATCATGCCAACTGTGGTTGCAGCCTGTATTTGTAATAATATTTTATTAATTGTGGTCTTACATTTCTCCTGGCAGCCTAGTGTAATCCTGAGGCAATAGGCTAGAAAAATGACTAATGAGAGTAATATTTTGATCGGGGCTGTTCTTTCTGGATTTAAAGGGGCCAGTTTCTAGATTTAAAACTTCTGAAAAGAAATAAAGCATTCTAGATTCTTAGAGGATGGCCTCTGGAGCCAGGTGTTCTGTTCCGCCCTGTCCCTCTATGCCAGGCTGAGCCAGCAAAGCTCAAGGCTGCAGCTGCTCACGAAATCTAATACCAGATGTGGCTCTGGGCAGTTATGAGGTGCCTCACCTGGCCCTTCTCTTTTGCTCTCATTTTTTGCTTGCACATGTCTCCGTCTCTGATAAATCACCACTTAGTGATTAAGCTCCTTGTATGGACCCACCACAGTGTGTCTCTCTCCTCTAAGCTCAGCCTTGGGCCTCTTAGGAAAATGGACAAAGCAGTGATGGGCATGGAAGCGGTGGCCCACTTTTGGGAGATAATTTGAAGCACTGATCAAGACTTTTTGACTTTAAACAGTTTTTTTCTTTCTCTTCCTCAGACATCATGCCATTTCTTTAACTTTGAAGAACTTTAATATTTGGAGAACCTTACAAAAGTTAAATACTCCTGAGAGGGCAAACTCCAAAGTGTTTATCAGTCATAACTCTTCTGAGAACTCCCTAAGCATACAGGCCTTCAGGACTGAGCTAGGGATCAGGTGTCTGGATCTGGGGAAAGCACAGACAGACACTAGGAGTGGGGAGAGAGGAGAGAGAAGGGCATAGTAGACAATATCTGTATCTCAGTTTTGCAGAGAGGTAGCTGTTACCCAGTTAGAGGACAGGTCCAGGAGGGCTGAGGATCCCGTGATATGGACACTGAAGGACTCTCTGGCAAAACAGTCCTTTTGTCAGAAAACGGTCAATGTTTCTTGACCTTAAAAGAGGGTCATAATTTTATATCCTTGTCAGAATAGCATTTGGAAAGTGCTCACTGACAGCATCCTATACGTCCCCTCTCTGTGTGTGAATGAAGCTCAAGGCAGGGCATCCACACAGGATGGGCTCACCATCAACTTGATGCAGTGGGCAGGAAACGATCTCTTTTACAGGGTATGTAAGAATTAAGTGACATGAAGGAAGAGACATGTTGCTCTAGAAGAGTGTGTCATTGTGATCTTTGACCTTGTCTTATTCTTTTTGGGTCTCTGAAATGCTTTCCATGTAGTAAGAGCTCAGGAAAGGTTTTCGGAATGCATAGAACAAATGATAGATTGCGAATACAGTTCAGTAGTGGAGTATCATGGGTGTTGAGTCAAGGGTCATAGTTTAAGAGTAGCATCTATTCTTTCTGGCAATAATTGATCAAAATATTATTCTTGTAAAATAAATTCTCCAGTAAGATTCTTAAATGTGCATATGGCTATCAGGGGATCCATCCATTCTTTTGTCCATTCATCTAACCGTCCATTCATCCATGCTTCCATGCATCCATGTGTCCGTATGTTCATTTTTCTATCCATTCCATGTTTATCGAGTGCTTGCTTTTTGCCATGTTACATTTAGAAGCTGTGTCTAGATTTTTTTTTCTTTCCTGAATAAGCAGCTTCTTAGAGTCAAGTAAAGTGCTCTGCTGCTTGGTTGACAGTATGTGTGAGATCCATGCATCCTTTCAATATGTCTTGCTTGAGCGCCTGTTATGTGGAAGCTATTATGCCAGGTGATGGGGATACAGTGGTGAGTGAAACTAGATATGCCTCTGCTTAGGGAGCTTGCAGTCTGGTGACAGTAGAATTAAATAATAACTACAGCATAAAATTACAATTGTGATAAATGCCATAAAGAGCATGTTCATGGGACTGTAGGAAAGGACATGGGGGGGCATAGTCTGGGAGGTTAAAGGCACTTTCTATGAGAAAGACATAAATGAGCTGAGAGAGGAAGAAATACAAGGGGCTAAGGGTATGTGTTCCAGGCAGACGGAACAGCATGTGCCAAGGCAGAAGTATATTTCTTATGGCTGTTGTAACAAATTATCACAAACTTTGTGGTTTACAACAATACAGATTTATTATCTTATAGTTCTGGAGGGAAGGAAGTCTGGAGTGGGCCTCATGGAGCTGATATCCATGTGTCACAGGGCTGTAGTGGAGAATGTGTTCCTTACGTTTTCTGGCTCCCAGAGACTGCTTGCGACCCTTGCCATCACTCTAGTCTCTGCTTCTGTTATCACATACTGCCACAGCTGCTCTGATTCTGACCCTCCTGCTTCTGTTGTGATTATATTGGGCCCACCTGGATAATCCAGAGTAATCGCTCCATCTCAAGATCCTAAACTTAATTACATGTGCAAAGTTCCTTTTGACATTTAAGGCAATATATACACAGATTTCAGGGATTAGAATGTGGATATCCTTGGAAGGGTCATTATTCTACTACAAGGGGGTATCATGATGTTTTGAGCAACTTGGAGACGCCCACATGGCTGGAGAAATAAGGACTAGGGAGGCGAAGCTAGAGTTTTAAGCAGTTGAAGCAAATGGGCGTTTGTTTAGTTTGTAACTGTCTACCATCTTCGGTCATCTTTTCTGCATTTGGGGAATTTCCCACACCATGCGCTTTACCTTCCTAAAGTGGACACCAGACGACCCTTTCCCTCAACTTCCCTTGCAGCTAGGACACAGCCATGTTCTAAGCGCTAGCAATCAGAGGCCTTACCCCACTGTGATTTCTTTTCAGAGGTAGTGGGTGCCATGTGGAATCCATTCTCTAGTAAGTGTGCTGGCAGTGGCAGTAGCTTTCAGGAGCATCTTTGGTGGAGATTCTGGTGTCCAGTGCTCAGAGGTGAACTTGGTAGTCTGTGAGGGATTATGCCAGGGAGAGCTTCTCAGGAAGAGTCTAGATGAGGTTGGCTGTTGTCTCTAGCTCCTGTGAAGCACCCTGTCTCTCTTAGAGATTCTATTCGTGCTGAATATCCTCCAGTACATTCATTTTCTACTGAGTGGATCTGTGCTAAGACTCTGGACGGCCCGGAGAAGCCAGACTCTGGAAGGTCCTGCAAGTCCGGGTAAGGACTTTGGTCTTTACCCTGAAAATAATACGAAGCTATATAAATGCTTTCATTAGAAGCTTTGAGGGAGAGTGACATACTCTAATCTACCCAAGTGCATTCAAGTTACCCTAATACATTCTAGACTAATGAAGTATTCTGTAGGCATGGTGAGACCAACAGCAGCCCGCATTTTCTATACCATGTTGGTTAGTTGTGGTTGGTGGGGGCATTTGTCCTGACAGAAAAGAGGCACAGATATGGTTTCAGACTTAAATAAGGGTAACGAATGGGTTTATATCAGTGCTTCCCAATATTTTTAACACCTTTTCAATACCATTTAACATAGTACACATAATGATGATTATATTCCTATACCACACCGGAGAAAGGAAGAAGACTGCTCACAGCCAGAGGCACCTGGCCTGGAGTCTCCAAGTTCCCTCAAGCCCCAGCCAGTGCAGAGGGGCTCCGCATCGTAGCACACAGTATGCCTGACAGGGGAGTCGGGCGGGGGATGGATTTTAACACTTTGACTGCTGGTTCCTTGTTCGTACAGCTGTGCTCCTCTTTCACATCCCTTCACGTGCCTTCACGGTCTCAGTCTGTCTGTCCACGGTCTCATTGCTGCCATGCCAACTGTGTTGGTTCCGAATGCAACGCGCTGCTTCCGATTCGTCAAGTGTCTGAGGTCTCATGGGATGTCTTTGAAGTGGTCCATGCTAGACCAGCCTTTCATCAGTGTTCAGATTGTAGAAGCTGTGTCATGTCTTTACTGCCTTTTGCCACCCCCTCTGTTCTACATGTTCTTTTGGTGGGAAATTTCCTGTTTATGAGAGACCATGGTTCAGTCATCTTTCAATTAAACTTAATAAGAAAAACAGACTTTTGAATTCCACTCGGAGGAAAGGGCATCTGAATCTGGAGAGGCATTAGAGGCTCAGGGAAGCAGTTGGTTTGAATGCGGTCATAGATTAATTAGAATCGGGCTTAATTAAAGCTGTATGAGCATCTGGACAACTTTGCCAACAAAGGGGATCATCTGGACATCTTTGAACAGTCCCTTTCTCTGCTGGGCACTCATTTTCTGCTTTGGGCCTTGGTTTCAACTGCTGTGAGAGACTCCTGTGCCTGAAAGCTTTTCCAAGTCAATTACACAGGCTTCTCTATGGCTGGTTAGTTCGGTTAGAGAGCTGTTCTAACGAAGCGAAGGCCTAATCCCCATGTGGGCCCTTAGTTTTTGTCTGTGCTGCGTGCTGATGATACATTTTCTCATATAAGGAGAGAACATAGTTCTTGGGCATGAAGTGAGTACAGGCTACAGGGTGAGTACTCATGTCACAACCAACTACAGTTGGCCCTCGATACCCACGGGGATCACATCTGTGCTTTCGACCAACCATGGATCGAAAATATTCAGGAAAAAAAAAAAAAATCCCAGGAGGTCCAAAAAGCAAAACTTGAATTTGGCATGTGCTGAGCACTACACTGAATCCATAGGAATGAAGTGATGTGTAGGCATACCCTGCCATAGCGTCTCTGCAAATACGGGTTGTACACAAATACTATACCATTTTATATAAGGGACTTGAACGGTTACAGATTTTGGTATCCATGAGAGGTCCTGGAACTAATCCCCCGAGGAAAGTGAGGGGCTAGTGTATCTCCTTTCTTGCAGTCGAGGCAGGCATAGCTCCGCATACCACCTGAATTACAGTGATGCTCAGCTATCGTGTACCTGTAGCTAAGTGGGAGCTGGAACCTTGTGAATGAATTTTACTCTGATGGAGACACCAGCAGGGTATGCTTGTGAGGTGCCTATGCTCCTCCTCTTGTTTTCTCAAATTCTGTTTTTCACCTGGCTGCCATTTGAAAGTAACTGATGAACTAATTCATACTAAGTTGGCCACGACCAGCTGTGGCTTAACGTGTGACCCATATTAGAAATGCTTATATTTTTGACATGGGCCATGAATTGTTTCTGAATCAGTGATTTTCAAACCATCATGGAGCAGTATTTAGGGTTGGGTGACCAACCATCTGGTTTGCACGGAACTGAGGGAGTTCCCAGGATTTAGGGCTTTCAGTGCTAAAACCCGGAAAGTTCTGGGAAAGCTGGAATGAGTTGGTCACCCTGATTTAGGGTCTTTAGAAAAGGCGAGTTTCTAACGGAGTTTCCGGCAAGGATGGCAATGCCAAAGGGAGGCTGAGCACACAAAGCTCGGGGTCCCTGCCTTTTGCTTCAGTCAGAACAGCAACACTGTTTCTGTGTTTCATAGTTCAAAGTAGTGGATAAGATATTTCTTGAAAAGCATTTGAGAAACCTTGTTTTCAAAGAAAGAGGGTCAAAAGGAGTCTATAAGGAACAAGAGCAGGGGGAGATGTCTGGGGGCAGGGAGGTTCTGAGGTCCCCTACTTTTCCCCAAGAAACCGTGGCTACTCAGTTGACATGAAAAGCAGGATTTGGTTGCAGTGACCGGGAGCGGGGGGCGGCGGCGGGACAGTTACTTTGTGTGGACAGTAAAAGGAAAGGGACTGCTTTGGGAGCAGGATGATATTTGACATAATAATTTGTGTGTTGTCTGCATTTCTACCTTGCATTCTCACCCCCTTTCCCCAGGTGCTAATTTGCCTTACCTCAGGAGAGGGCGTGTCACTGTGGAAGAAAGAAGCTGCCTACCATGTACTTTTCTTCTAGGCAGTGTTTATAAATCTCCTGATACAATTATGTTAAGTATCTCTGAATACAATGGAGGGAGTAGAGGGAAGATTTTTGTAAATTTTAGGGGATGAAAGACTGAAGGTCAGAGGTCTTTGAACCCCAAGGCTCTATAAAAGTGGTGAAATCTCAGAAGACCATATTTCCTTGTGCACATGTGAACTTGGATCCAAGTTTTACATATGTATATTTTTAATCTCAAATGTACTATGAAAGGACGAGCCTGCCTTTCTCTGAATGCTTTTGGGACACTTCGTAGTTTTCCTCCATGACCATAAAAGCCCAGCCTCCCAGGTTGAGACCTGTAATAACTGTATAATGTTGACTTACCCTTTGTACTTTCCTGCCCCTTCGGCCCTCCCTTTTGTTCAGCCTTTGGAACAATCATCATTAGCTAATGCCTCTGGGTCCTCAACTTCTTTGAGTGTTGTATTTTTACCTTAAAAGAAACAAGCTGTCCCCTGGTAACCTGCTTGCTCTGCAGACTTCTTATATAAAGTTTATATCTCATAAATGAGAGGTTGGAAGTAGAGAACATGCCCTTCACCTTCCCTTCTGCTGTTTTCAAACTCTTTATTCTCTATTTAAAAAACAAACAAATGAACAAACAACTCCTCTTTCTAGTTTTAAAATAGCATGATAGGGAAGCATTTCTATTGTCTACTCTTGCATTTAAGAAAAAAAGAGAATAAGAAACAGAAAACTGAATTCC
>NW_011888812.1:2810669-2815381 GCF_000151845.1 Pteropus vampyrus
AGTAATCTTTTAGCAGGTTATGCTGCTACCTCCAATAATACAGCCATTCCGATATAAGAAGAAAAGAGGATGCATTTAGTAGCAAATAGTTGTCTCTGTCTTATTCTTGTTTGGAACAGCGAGAATATGTGAGGACTCGTTGCAGGAACTTTGCTATGCCTTGCTGGTAAAGAGGACAGCAGGCAGGACCAAATGAGAAATCCCACAGATAAGGCCAAATGCCCAGACACAGACTGCAGATGAGGCAGGGGAGGAGAGAGTCTGTGCTGTGAAAAGCCCCGACAGCTACTGGTCACCATTGCCTGGGGGAAAGAAAAGTTGGAAAAATATAATTTTACTCACAACTTCATGTCACAAAGAGGATTCTTTCTAGTTTGGCATAGAGTTTTTGGTGAGTCCCCTAGATATTTTCTTCAAATATTTAATTTAGTGACGATTCCTCTCATTCAAGAGTAATGATGACAAAGGAATGAGCACAGGATCTGTACAAAGACAAGAAGAAAAAAAAGAAAAGGAGACATCGCGTCGTTGTGTTGTTTTGTGTGGCGTAGTTACACGCAGACACTGATTCTGTTTTTGCCGATAATTTATTTGGCAAAGGTTCACTGTGGGAATAATAAAAATTTCACCGACGTACAGGGTAATCTCTCTTAATTAGCCAAATAAAGAAATAACATGCTCCAAACAAATGACGGATTAATCACACTATTGTTGCAGACAAGGGGAGGTAAAAGGAATAAAGTTTAAAATTAGAGGTGTAACTTTATACGAGTTTGGATTCTCCAGAGAGATGGCTTAACCAGCCATGAGCTGACTTCAAGCTGTTAGTGCAATATAAACATCTCTTGTTGCTCGAGCATGTTGCTATCGAAGGAAGATGCTGGTGTTGGTGGCCCCGCTAGGCTGTCCGAGGATTATCACTCCTGTGACCGTATACAGTTTAGCCCCACAGCCAAACAAAGAGTTGCCTTGGCCACGGCCAGAGCAAACATCTCAAGATATTTGGAGAGCTGTATAGGTCAGCAAAGTGTCACCTTTCCGAGGCGGAAACTACATTAGTCTCACGAACTCCCCGTATTTATAGTCTAAATGTCCTCCTGCCACAGTTGTTTCTCCACACGTTCTTATTGCTAAGCCCCCAGTGGGGCCCCTTTTCAGCTGAGCTACTAGGTGCTTATTGGTGATAACAGATGAGGTAATGACGTCCTGGCACAACTTACTTCATTCTTATATCAAGACAACTTTACTTCTAAAGACAACTTCATTTCTTTGTTGTAAACAAGTGGATCAAAACAACTTAAGTCATAAACAAGTGTATTCGAAATCCCATTAAACCAGTATGTGACAGGAGAAAAATGAATGGCAGATAAAGAATATTCAGAAAATGATTACCTTTGAGAAACAAACAAAGATCATATTTGCCACTTCTCTTTTAGCTTAAGTTAGTGGTTCTCAACCAGGGGAGATCCCGCCTCCCATGGGAAGTTCAGTAATATGTGGGGACATTTTAGTTGTCATAACTCAAGTGGGGAGATGGGTGTGTTCTACTGGCATTTGGTGGAATGCTAGCAGAAATGCTGTCGAATGTCCTACAATGTACAAAACAACCTCCTATAGCAAAGAATTATCTGGCCGAAAAGCGAAGGTTGGGAAACTATGGCTTAAGGATAATGGGATATAAACAAAAATAATTCTTGAACTTCTGAGAACATTCCTTAAAATAAAGAGAGGGCATGCCTTTCTTCCTTCTTCCTCAGTCCTTCTGCTTAGAATGTGGATGTGATGGCTAAGATTGAGCAGCCATCTTGGACCATGAGGACAAGCGACTCATTTTACATGAATGGAGTGGGAAGCTGGAAGGAGTCTGGGTTCCTGATGTATTCCTTCCTTCTTTCATTATTCATTCATTTACCCAGTATTTATTTCATGTCCACTATGTGCCAGGCACTGCTTCAGATTCTGCACATATAGCAGAAAATAAAATAAATTCATGTCCTTGTGAAACATATTTTAATCTGTCGATAGTAAAATAACAAGGATAAGTAAAATACACACAGTAACCTCCTATCCCCTGTCCATGGGGGATATGTTCCAGGAACCCCAGGGGATGCCTGAAACAGTGGATAGTCCTAAACCCTATATACTATGCTTTTTCCTATGCTAACATACCTTTTCACTTAAAGGAAGCACTTTACAGCTCTTTGGCATATCCGAGTTGCCAGCATCATTACTTTTGTACTTTGGGGCCATTATTAAGTAAAAAAAAAAAAAAAGGGTTACTTGAACACAAGGTTTGCGATACCATGACAGTCAATTTGATAACTGCGATGGCTGCTAAGTGGCTACTGGGTAGGTAGCATGGATATTATGGACAAAGGGATGATTCACATCATGGCCAGATGGAGCAAGACAGTGTGACTTGACGGGTGCCCGTGATACTGTGATCACGTCATTTATTATGGAGTTGGTGAGTTGTGCTAAGAGAACAAAGCGACTTCTCCGAATGACCTCTGAGTTGATGACCAGCTCCGAGGGTGTTTTTGGGGGGCTTGATTTTTGACTGCTTTTGATTTTCCTTTCTGCTTGAGTTCTTCTACAAACTCCCCATGACCAGATTTTATACTTGTCAGTGAGATCATTTCAGCTTCAGAGACAAGTGCTTCAGCGTGAACGAAGGCCCTTTTCTGTTTCACACCGAGATCCTTTAAAAAGCGGGGAGGCTTTATTCTTTTCTCTTTGTCTCCTCCAGTTAATTACTTTTAAGCTGTCAGATAAAAATGACGATATGTATCAGTCAGTTTCTTCGAATACAAATATAACCTCAAACATTAAGGTTGGTGCCTTATCGTTCCAGGGTCAGATTGCCTGTGAAAATATTACCTATCTGTGAATATTCAAGATGGATAATGCAGTTTCTTAAAACACTTGAGAAAAAGTCACTACTTAGGCAGTGCTACAATGAAAAGTTTCTCATAATGCTGAATAAGTTCTTGTTTTTACTGAGTGTAGTAGCTACATTAAATTTTGTCTCCTAGCATCAAGTCGCCCTTCTTTTTAAACAAGACTCTGTTTTTCTTCTAGGTAACCACTTCTCCTTCTCTGTCAATCTGTTTCTTCGGGGGGGGAGTGGACTACAGCCCTGGCCCCTGGGGCGGGTGTTTAACTCCAGCTTGGCTGACCAGAGATCTGTATTCTCTTCATAGCGACTGCTTTAGAGATGGGCATGTTGCCCTGTCACAGCCCATGGGACACAGGAGGCATTTCTGGGAGTGTTGGTAGGGAAGCACACCTTCCTTTGTTTGGATTTGATACCCAGAGGTTTAGTTCTGGGAAAGATGGCGGCTACTACCACCAAGTGGAACTTGGGCGTGAAGCCAGCTGTAGGAGAGCAGAGCTGGGAGATGGAGAGGTATCAGATACTGATGACTTTCTTTGAGCATCTGAAGTTGAGATATCTTAGACTTGTAAGTTTTGTGAGCCGAAACATTTTCTTTCCTCAAACCAGTCCATGGTTTATTTTGTGGGGTATGTGTGTGTATGTATCTATATCTGCATGTATAATAAAAATATTTCATGTAGTGGCAGGGGATGAAAAGAAGAGACTTAGCCATAAAACATTTCTGTAGGAATCCTTTACACAGACACTGACTTGATTCTTGTTCATATTATTCTGTTTTATTAAGGTTGCTGAAAATGTAACACAACGATTTTTAATTCAAATGTAGCAGGATTTCTAAAATACCTCATTCTCCCTTGCCATGCTGAGGCCAGAAGTTACATATAGACCAGAGCTTGTGTCAGTATTGAAAAGATGCCACCGTTTCCATGGCATACGTCAAGAAGGTGTGACAAAAAGAACTGCACTCATGTTCCATTTGCCAGTGTAACCAGATGTGATCTTGGACAGGTCCCTTCATCGGGGTGGGGCTTAGTTTCTTTGTCAAAACAAAGAGGCCAATAATACCCATCCTGTCTCTAGGTTTTTATGAAACCCAAAAGAGATTAATGTAGAAGTATTTCTAGTAAGGATTGATTTGAATTTAATGTGTCATGTTTATTGTCCTTCAGTAAAGGAAAATTCGGCAATGATTTTAAACATGTCGATGTTTCTAAGTCCCAGAGAAAAAGGAAAATTCATTTATACTAAATTATTGAAATTTTTACTTATATCTTGACTCTAGGTATTAGTATGTTTTTCCAAAGGCAGGCTTAATTTATCTGGTTTTGCCTCACTGGGATCACAATCTTATAGAGAGTGGGTTCACAATCTTATAGACACTTACTTAAAGGAAGCTTTTTCATCAAATCAATGGCATATTTGAAAAAAAAAATTAAAGAACCAATGACAGCTTTCAGTGGGCCCTGGTGGTTGTCTCCTCAATTCCTGTTGAATCTTATTGTTTGTCTATGTCTCCATCCCATCTCCAGCCCCAGGAGGAACTCTGATTTCTAAGCTGATAAACACATGGTATTCCCATGATGATAGTTACTAGTCCAAGGGTGGAGGGAGGTTCTGAGCCAGCCTAATGAGAGGGAGAGGCTTTTCCTTATCTCCTTCTGGATGTAGACAGGGATGTATGTAGCTCCAATAGGCACTGGCTGCCATGTTGTTGCAATGAGGGGAAGCAGCGCTTAAAGGAAGCTGACACCGAGGAGAGCAGAGAAGACTGGGAGAGAGAATGTGGGTTTTTACAGCCTCACTCTGTTTTGGG
>NW_011888812.1:2816626-2840531 GCF_000151845.1 Pteropus vampyrus
GGGAACATTGCTTAGCATGTAGTAGGTGCCTAGTCAATATTCATTGCTTTCAATAATGAACTACTTGTTATTGAGCACATTTGGTGTCATCCTGTAGAGGGGCTTTGCGTATATTATCTCATTTAATTCTCACAAAAACTCCAAAAGACAGTCATTATCCTACCCATTTTAGAGATCATGAAACCAGACTAAGTGAGGTTCAGGAAACTGCCCGAGTTTTTTTTCGCAACTGACAAGTGGCAGAACCAGGATTCAGATTCAGTTTGGACTAATTCCGAAGCTCGTGCTCTTTCCACAGTGTTTTGCTGCCTGTTTGTAGCATTTTAACTTCCTGATAATCTACAAAGTAAGGTTTAGCTAACTTTCCCATGGGGTTTCATATCTGGTGCATTTTTGTATCAGAGATGATAGCGGGGAGAAACTTTGGGGAGAAGAGACTAGGAAATCATAGTCTCAACATCAAGGTCTTATCATAATATAAAAAAGATATACTTAAAAAAAAAAACGAGTCCTAAATAAAGATAAAAAAGATTTAATTTAGCTAAGCAACTCTAAAATCTCCTCATTATCATGTAAAGAATAACTCAGATTCTCCCAGTAAAAGTGAATTCCATATTTCTTCAGCATATAAGAAGGGGCCATGCAGGCCCTTATGATGTATGTTCCTTGTGAACAAGCTGACAGCGTTGAAACCCTCCCTTCTCCTTTTTATCTCCTCTCCTGCTCCTGGCAAGTCCAATCAGAGCCAGAGCACTGGGGATATCCTTTTATTTGTTTTCATTTTATGATTTTGTTGTAATCACATAGTTTACGGCTCTCCTCTTATCTGCCATGCAAGCTGGCATAATTCAGCTGCCACATCACTTTTATTAATCTAAAGCCGTTTGAATTTTGCTGCTAGTTCTCTAATGATTTGTCCACAATGGAATGCTTTTGAAAGAAAAGCAACTAATTTTAAAAGATTTACATTTTTTTTTTTTAATATGGCACCTAGAAAATATAAAATTACACATGCGACTTGCATTATGTTTCTGTTGGATGTCACAGGCCTGGACCCTCAATCAGCAGCAGCCCTTGGACACAGCATTCTCAGTCGACCACACGCTGTTTTTTTAAAGGTGCAAAAGCCCCCGATTTCTCTGCCTATGTGCCTTTACTCATGCTATTCCATTTCAGCCTCTCAGATTGTCTTTCTTATTGACACACTGAAATCCTGCCCCTCTTTAATGCCTAGCTCAAATAAAATCACCTTTGAGTATATTTTAATGCCTCTCCTCAGACTTTCCATGGCACTTTATTGATGAATTCCAATTTGGAATATCTATTTTAGTGCTAACAAACCCTTGGCATCCATGCTGATACTGTCATGTTTGTCCATGGCAGACATTGCTAATCTATATTAGCACTCTCCTCTTGACCCCGATCTTTTTATGAGAATCCTCAGTGCAGTGTTCTAGGCAACAATCACCAAAAGGTTAGAGCAGAGATACGGTTTGGAAGGTCAAAGTGCATTAATAGACTGGATGCCCCAGAGCTCTAATTTTAACCAAGTGCCGATTTCCTGTTCAAGCAGAATTCTCAGGGAGGGGTCCAACATCATTGCTTTCAAGAGAGAATAGCTGCAAGGGATCATATAATTGCACAATATCTTTCTTTTTCTTTCTTCTGATATCCTAAGTAAATGTTTTACAATAACAGTGCCATTTTTCTGCATCTTTCTTTAAGTGTTTCCAAAAGTCTGCCGATAATATAAAATTTAGGCAATCTGATTCCTTCAGAGAAGAGTGATTGCTGAGGAGTCTGGCTAAGGCTATTTGGGGATATTGTAAACGATCGAATACCCATAATGAGATGAGACTTCTTGGTAGTATAAACATAGGAAGCCTCTCTTTTTGTCCCTTCGTTATGAAGCTTGTCTAAGTGATAGGAAGGGTTAGAGTTGGGAGAAGACTGGAGAAGAAAAAAGTTTTTTGAAAGTGTCCTTTTCACAGTCAGGTTTTGGCATTACTTATCTCTTCTTATGGAGTGAGCATTATGTGGTTAACATAATGTGTCAACTTTTTTGACCTAACCATGCACTGTTACCCTTCTGGCACTTTAAGATGCTACAGCTACAGGGTGTCTGTACAGGTAATAGAAACATATTTACAACCAAAATGTATTTATAATTCTGTCATAATTCTTATTCATGCCAGTCTCTTTTACAATATAGGAAACTCATGAGGGCAAAGACTGTAAGTAGGCAGTTACATAGGTGTTTTATTGTGTGTGTGTGTGTGTGTGTGTGTGTACTTGCATGTGATTTTAGATGAGTGACTGATAAGGCAAAGAAATGCTAAGTGCTTTGGCTGAATGCCATCATCAAGACCCTCAATGCAGATTACAATGCAGATAACAACGTCACACAGTTTGACTTCAAGGAATTTAAAATCTAGTTGATACACTGAGACAAGCACAAGACAAATTACAAAAGAATTGGATCACAGGTGCAATACGGATAGAATGGGTGCGCTGTGAAACAGTTGTGTTGTCAAACACATTATGCAGATGCTAAACGCAAAGTTTCATCAGAGAGAAACGTCTTCATGGGGCGAAATAGAGATTTTAATATGAGTATGCCCTTCCTCGGGTGCTTATGCCAAAGGATGCATCATAAGTGAAACAATGCTGTGGTAATAAATTGGAGCCCTCGGCCAGCATCCACATCAGAACTACCAAATTCCCGTACATTGACGCTTTAGAACCCAGTGAGAGAGTGTTGGCTTTGAACTTACAGGGTTGTTGGGGAATAGTAGAAAGAGAACAGTTTCCTCTAATCAGAGAAACATTTTTTTGGCAGATGGAGAAGAGGGGAAGCCAGGCTAGCTACAGGGATTAGATATAAGACTGCTCCTTTTTCACTTTTTTGGCCTATCTGTGGCTACATCAGAGGGAAGACCTTTTCCCCTGCTTATTTCAGAAATGATTCTGGCCAAAAAGAAGACTGTCCATTTGTGTCAGGTCTGTGATGAAGCAAAGCAGAGGCATTTCCTGAATGGAATAAAATCTGTGATGCCAGGGGAGGGATGGAAGCTGATCTCTTTGTTGATATACGTGCCCTCATATATATATTTTTTTCAGCCATTGTAGCTGAACTGCCAGGGACTGTGCAAGACTTGTATAAGAAAACTTGGTAATTAATCTGTGGAGACACCTATGCAACAGATCAAATTCAAGGTAAGGTATTTCTTGACATTTTAATACTCTTTATGGCATGAGAAAATGGCTCTTTGATGGCAAGGGAAGTCTGTAATGCTAGTGCAAGCCGGCCCTTTGTGTCCTTCTGCCTTGGTCTTTTTTTTTGTTTAATTTTTTTTTTTTTTTTTTTTATTTTTTTTTTTTTTTTTTTTAAGCACTGAACTTTAGCTGAAAGATAATTGAACATGGAAGTTACAAACATTTCCAATGCTAGGTGAGGACATCCAGGGACCCAGCCAATGTCGTTCTTCTAGACTTCCCAAATTACAGATACACCATGAAATTCTGCATGGCCTCCTAGAGAAACAGTTGGATGTGGGTTCAGGTTCTTGCTTGCACAGACCACTTAGTTTCTCTGCACTTCAGAATTGGCCTCCATAAAACAATGACTGCTATCATTTATTGAGCATTTATTAAATGATGAGCACAGTATTCTAAACACTTTATACACATCAACTTGGTTCGTCTCCAAAATAACCACATGAGTTGCAGTTAGTCATCACTGGAATTTAAGAGTCAAGGAGCTGAGATTTAGCAAGACTAAGTAATTCGCTCAAGGTGGTGAGTAGCAGAGCCAAGACTTAAACCCAGGTGGGTTGACTCCCAAATCCACACTCACCACCATTACATTATGCAGTTTCTACTAAAGAATATCTCAGCTCCATCTCCACAGTTTATATCAATGAAGCATTTATTACGTTAAGTACAGTTGATCCTTGAACAACACAGATTTGAACTGCATGTGTTCACTTATATGTGGATTTTTTCAATAAATACTGTAGATGTATTTTTTCTTATGATTTTCTTAATAACATTTTCTTTTCTCTAGCTTAGTTTCTTGTAAGAGTGCAGTATCTAATACATAGAACATAAAAATATGTGTTAATTACCTGTTTATGTCATTGGTAAGGCTTTTGGTCGACAGTTTATTAATAAAGTTTTTGGGGGAGTCAAAAGTTATATGTGGATTTTTGACTACATGGGGGTCGGTACCCTTAACCCCTGCATTCAAAGCTCAACTCTATTGATAGCGACTACCTTCAGAGCCTGAGTTTTGAGGGAGGGTCTTATCTAATTTGGTTTTCACATTTTACCTTCCTTTGAGTTATTCTAATTTGGCGTAACGCAAGAAGGCCTATAATCCCATTAATATTTATATTTGTGTATGTTTCAAAAAAACAACAAAACTGGCCCACGGAATTTTCCATTTAAAGAAAATTTCCATTTTCTTTATGGCAGACTCTTGAGATAGGAAATGGGTGGGGTGAATGTTGCTCTCCTCATTTTCCAAGGGTTTAGAGTGTAAGACATTTAGCTGAGGCTACTCACCCTAGTACATGCTGGAGCCAGGATTGGAACTCTGGTTTTCCTAATCAACTGTGTTATTACCATTTTGGGTTGCTAGAAAAAAAAAAAAAACCCATCTGTCTTCACTGAGGATGTCCTGTAGCACAAAGTAAGAGTTTGGAAAAAGCGCCTGCCATGATTTCTTAGGGAATACTAGAAAAATCTCTTCCCAGTTTCTCATTTGAGAGCTTCTGTGTATACTTGTCAGAATTCTGTGAAGCTTAACCTGCACAGGTAACCCCTGCTTTTCGAAAATTTGCGTTGTCCCACTTCACGCTCACGAAAGACCTGCATCAGTACTTGTTTTTTTTTGCTAACTGAAAAAAATTCACGGAGGATTTTTGCTTTTACGAACAAAGGCAAAAAGTGAACATAGGCTTCAGGATCCGTTTCGTAGCCAGCGCAGCCATTACAGCGATGCGAGCGCCTTTACTGTATGTTAGCGTTATTTCAGGTGTCATGTCTTATTTCATAGGATATTTTTTGGGTCTGGGAACCCTCACAAAATGACAGTAATTGATTCTTCACTTTACGCTATCACGAAAGGTTTCACAGGAATGCTCAACTTCTGGATAGCGAGGGAAGCCTGTATCTGCCCAGTGGCTGGGCCCTGGATGAGAGGTATACAGCGCTGGGAAAGTGAAAGGGCTGCATCGGAAAGGAGTCCTGATATTGATCTTCCCAAAGCAGAAGCCCCGCTGTTACACAGCATCCCTTGTCAGGCACGGCCGGCTATCTAGCCAGGAGCTTTGGCGCGGTGGGGTCTGGACACAGCTCAGTCACCTTTTTCCAGTCACAAGGAGGAGCAAGGTTATCAAATGCCAGAGCAGCTGATCTCTGGACAGTAGTTCTGCCTTGCTCACCCCAGGCAGCCTTGTTGCTATTTTGTGACGCACTTTGTGCCTTCCGCCCACTGAGGTGGCTGGAGACCAACCATGCCTTTTACCAGCCCCTATCTCTGCAGTCTTGGAGATGGACACATGTTCTTCCTGGATCATCTCCAAGCACTCCAGGGCCTGCCGGTGTTTGCTCTGGATGTCTCATCCCCTGGCAAGTAGTCACTTCATCTGTCAAAAAGAGCATCCCGAGGATCTGCTCTGACAGTGTCTGTGTTAGCATTTGCCAGGGTTCACACTGTAGGTTGGCTGTGCAGGTTAGTGAAGACCATCCTAACCCAAATCTGATAGTACTCAAGAGGTGATTTCCTTCCATATAATTTCCATCTCTGCCTCCACCTGGTGTGCCTTGGAAGCCTTGGCGTCAAAGGGCCTGATTTATTTTTGGCAGCAGGTAGGAGGGTCCTTATGTAGACGCAGCTGGTGAATCTAAGTTGGCTTTGAGCTCTGACGGCCTGATACCCACCATTTTTCTTCTCTCTCCTAGACCCAGGAGTTAGGTCTTCATTGACTAAATTCAGGCCAAAGGCAGGGACCAGGTGACATTTCTCTTTGAGGGTGGAAAAACCTTATGTTATCTTTGACAAAATACCTGTGTTTGCCAAAGCCTTAGGCATGAAAATGAACGCTAATTTACTCTCACCAGCCTTGAAAGGACAATATCATCCAGAAAGTTTTCATGATGGCAGCACTTCTGCTCACATCTTCCCTTAAATACAATCATTAGCAGCATCTTATAAAATAGGTGATGACTGCTAATAAGAGTCCCTTATGGTGACATAAAACTTTATACTTTCCAAAGCACTGACATATATTATCATATTTGATTCTCAAATGTTTTAAAAATGTATAGTTGGTAAATAGTCTATTCTTGCCCGCAAATCCTAAAACACTTGCACACATATAACGTATCAATGTCCCCCAAATTCTTAAGTTTCCATCACTTTCCTTTTGCCTTTTCCATTTTCCTTTCCTCTATGGGATACTTGACCTTTAGATGGCTGTTTACTTATGAATTATACATTACATAGTACCTAAAATGATTTAAGTATCTTAACAGTTTAAATACATGTGAAGCAAGGTAAAAATAAATGCAGAGAAGTCCCAAAGCCCCTAAACCATTTGAAAAGAATTAGATAGAACCACAGTACCTTAGTCTTGGAAGGTATTTGTCTTTGAACAGTGTGGTTTCCCCCGACTCAACAAAGAAGGAAAAGAAGCAAGATGAGCTGAGTTAAAAACAAAGCTGAGTTTTCTTAAAAGAATAAGAAAATAAAAGAGGAAAGTATAACAGCAGAGGCATATCCCACTGTTGCAAGAAAAAATATTTCGGCTACCATTGAAATGGTTATTCAAAACCTAGGCATTAAAAAACAAAGCAGAAGCTAGGCTTTTGAAAAGAATGATGATGGAGGTTCGAGTCTCACTGAGTCCTTAATAGCACAGTTTCTAGAACCATTTATAGCAGCTTTAGTTTAGGAATCTAAGATAATTTTCCAACATGAGGAGGCAGGTTTCGTCTTTGTCCACAGCATTGTGGGGTTAGAGTACTCCAAGTACTGCCTTTGGGGATGTCATTTTGCCACTGTGCTGGGGGCTGTGATTGGCTTGTGTTCTATTTAATGTGGAAATATAATTTGGACTCATGAACATTTTAAATCGAATAAATTCAACTTTAGAAGTTCTCATGGAGGCACGCCATTCCAGTGGAAGGTAGCTCAGGCTGCATTTGCTGAAGAAATTTCAACTATCCTGAGACCCTTCAGGATGAGATTAAACAGAAAGAAGTTTGGGCTTCAAAGTCTTTGGCCTTGGGAATTGCTGTGGACTTTAACAGTGGTCATATTTAACCTTTTGTTTGTTAATATTCCTGATATCAAAGGGTCTTTATATTTTCTTTTGATTACTGCAGGACATTTATGGAGCTATGTTAGGATAGGAATTTCGCTTAGGATACAGCATAAACTTGGATTTAATTAAATTAAATTAATGTATCCGTCAGCTCTTACTGTAATAATGTTGTGTAACGAATTATTCCAAAACTCAGTGATTTATAGCAATAAGGATTTATTCCTCTCATTCATGGGCCTGCAGGTAGCTGGGGCATTTCTGCTTCAGCTGCTGGTTGGCTAGGTTTGGCTCCAGGTTGGGTTTAAGTTAGCTCCAAGGAACTTCACAGTCTTCCTGGATGAAGTAGCTGCCATAGTCTTCTCATGACTCAGAGCAAAACCACCTCTTAAGGCCTTGATTCAGAACTGGATACTGTTCCATCCATATTCCTTTGGCCAAACCCAACATCACCGGAGTGGGGGAAATAAACTCTTCCCACTCTGGGACACTGCAAGATCTTATTACAAGAGGCTGTGAAGCATTGAGAAGAATGGTATATCTGATTTACTACAAGTAGTAGATTCTTGCTTTGTTGCATTTGCCATTTCACTTTTAACCATTGAGAAGCGCAGTAGAAAGTTTACCAAGCTTCCTTCAAAAATTTTTTATGGTTCCCACACACTCAGGCCCATTAACTTTGCATTAGGACTCACCCCCAAATTATTGAATTAGAATCTTCCTGGATAGTCTTCGGGAATTTGTAGTTTTAATGATTTGGGCAGATGATTTTAATGTACTGATTTCAGTAACTAGTCCACTTAACCCAGGAACTCATTTCCTATAGAATCTACTTTATTATCTACTTGTTAATTATTATCTGATTGAAAGACAGTTTTTCCTTTGTATTTGCAAGTAAGACCTCTTACGATTCAGTCAGCCCATCTTGCAATTTTCTGCCTTGTCCGCGTTCTCCACCTTCAGAAAACCTTCCACCCAAGCGTTCCTACTAAATTGAGCTCCAACCCAAACCATATGTATCTTAAGGTTCATTTCGAAGGCTATCTTTTCAATTCGTGTTTTCTTATTTTGTGTTTCCGCATTAACTATCAGGTTCTGCCTTTTCTTAAAGGTAACTGTAGATCTCTACCCCCAGATCAAAAGCATCTTAACGTCAAGAACATGCCTCATTTACCTTTGTGTCTTCTTTTCAAAACTTACCTATCGCTCCCTTTGAGTGCTGCCCTCACCTGTGAAGTTTTCTCCTCACCAGCTCCCCATCCATCCTCTCTCCCTTCGATCTTGCTGATATTAAGACCCTGTAAGTGGCGTCCTTAGGTTTCTGAGCCCTCTTTCTGCTGTTATTACTCTGCACAAACCCCTCACTTGCTCTTTGATTTTCACTCTTTCAGCTCCAATTTTGCCATTTTTGTTCTAGTTCTTCACTAAGTATATTGCAGCAGGGCATATAGCTGTTTCTCTTTGAAGCCTCTGGCTTTAGTCTTCCCTTGAGAGCTTTCTCTATATTATTTTAAAAAAACATGTCTTGGCAGATGTCTACCCCTTGAAGGAGGGGAGGCCTTCCCACTCTAGTTTTGATCACTGGCTTTAATCATATTTAAAAATTTCTTCCTAATCCAACTGGAGAATTTTCTCATCGTGTATATATTTGTGCCAGATTCTCCAGTTCTTGAGCAGTTAATTCGTGCTATTTCCTTAGTGTGACTTGACATCGCCTGTCTCTTACACTTTGCATTTGACTACTTTCATGTGCATAAATCTTAGTGATTTTAAAGAGCCACATTCTTCTTTTGGTAAGTACATGCGGGATTGTTAGGAATGTGGCTCTGATTCTATAGCGTTAGCAAAGGATTCTAAATTTTGGCTTTTCAAGATCACTTTTGGATCACTCCTAGCATTGTCACTTTGCACTGAGATGTAGTTTTAATCTCTTCCCCAAACCACAATTCTTGTTCTAAGTAAAGAAGTTATCATTCCCTTAAATCAATTTCCTTCTCTTTTTCCATTTTGCAGAAAAAAAATTGGGGAGGGTGGAGAGAGCATAGTCTTTCCCAATTTTTATGCAGTTGGTCTTTTGAACAAGACAGTCTACAATCTTACTTTTTAATGTTTTTTTCTTTTTCATTCTCCTGTAATCCCCTTTGAAACGTATTCAGTGGGGGACCCTCCCCTGCCCTTGCCTTCGCATGACTTTCCTGATCTCTCTGAGGAAATGGAAAGTTCTCAGATTGCTTGGGTTGCAAACAAGGCTCAAACACAAAAAGTAGGATGTCAGCTCTGAGATGTTAAATAATGAAGATTTTACGTCAAGGTCTCTCCTTTTCTTCGTTGGGGGCTTGCCTCAGGCTGGCAGCTAGCAGGGAACAGGACTGTGGTTGGCTTCTTTTCTGTGTTCGGCAACTCACTCCTCCTTTCCAGTTGGCTAGCTAGTTGCCGACTCCTCCTAAGTTCAGAGTGGTGAGAGAGAAGGGTGGGAAGGGGATAGGAAGGGTCCGACTTGAACTAGTACTGTCTTAAAGTGTTTTCTAACTTTTTGGTACTTAAAGCTGATTCCTTCTCTGTAGGGTGATATTGAAGTTTATTTCAGAGATTGTCACCCTGGAGACCTTACTCCATAATTCTTTTGACTGAGGCACATACACTTCCTGCCCCACTGGTGGGCCTTTTACAGTCCCTAGGTATTTAACATTTATTCCCAGCATTCTGTGGGGGTCCCTCTGCCCCTTTAGGTAGTGTTATTGGACAAGACCCAAAGCACTGTCAAGCTGGTGTTTTCTCATGTGTGGTCCCATCTGTTAGTGCCAGCCAATTCATTCAGCTGCCTATGTCACTGCAGGCTGCTTAGCCCTCTCAGGCATGCGTCAGACACCAGCCTTCTGCTTTCAACTCCAGGGAGCACATTTGAGCCAATATCTGTTTATTGGTTGGACAACTCAAGTGTGGAATAAAATTACTTTTTCTTTGAGGGTTTTTTGGGGGACAAGGTCAAAATAGGGTTCTGTTAAGAAGGAGACAGGCACAAAGTCAGGACTCAGGAGATCCAAGTTCTTATCATCCTGCTTTATTTGTTGTTGCTTACAACAGTTTCCTTGCTCCCTCAGGTTGTGGCAAGGCTTGTCCTCAGTTCCTTACCATCGATTTGCCTGCAAAGCAGCTCTTGCGGCATCCCTTGAGCTTCCTGCTTTCTTTGCTTCTCCCTTGTGGCCAAGCCAGTTTAGTCCCAGCAGGCATCTCTCAATCACAAGCGAGGTTCACTTGATTTCTCACAACTATTATGTGAAAGGTAGATATGGGAAAACTGATGCAAAAATATTTACTGTCCGGTTCTCTATCTGAAAGCATCTTGACTCATGGTTCTGAGCTCCGTATACCAAGTTGCCATCTGATGCTGACCAGGTCTCCACAGACACTGGTCTGGGTCTTTGCCTCTCAACACATGCGAACAGACTCATTGAGAATCTAAGAACCATCAAAACCATGTAGAACAGGCATGCCTTGTCGTATTGAGTTTTTTACAAGATAAAGGCAAGACCTTTCACCAGCAAAAAGATTGCGACTTGCTTCATTGCGGTGGTCTGGAGCCGAACCTGCAGTATCTCTGAGGTGTGCCCGTATTTGACATTTTCTTCCTGGATTTGCAACACTAACCCTTCCTTGTGGGCTAGGCAATGACTCAGTTAAAAAAAAAATTTTTTTTCCAGTCAAAGAGCACATCTTTGTTGCTTTCAAGCTGCCTCCCTCTAGTCATTTAAGATTTCACCATTCTAAACAAAACTCCAGCTGCTGGGGCACCTTTTCTCATCACATGAGTAGTGGTGCAAACACACCCAGGTGCACACCTACACACAGCAGCCTCACGCCCCCTGTGCTTGTGTGCTTGCCCGGCTTTGCTCACGACAAGCAGATGGAACCCAAGGAGTTCAGCTTTCTGGAGACACCCTTTCCCCTCACTCCATAGGTTAAAGCTCCCTGTTTCACATGGCTGCGAGAGCTCTAGGCCCATTTGCACTGTTTCTGAGGATTCATGGGTCGAGGGGTGGGGGGTACCTTCACCTGTCTTTGCCATCTGTAGCCTCTGACTCTGGACCCTTTCCTGAGTCCAATAGAGATGAGAGACTTGCAGCTCTCGTCAAAAAGTATCCTCAGGTAAGAAATAAACAAAACCCCTTTATTTCTTCCTTGAACAAAATTGCTCTTCTTTTTGGATCTCTTCTTGAAATACTACTCAAACAAACAGCCTCAATGAGAAACGGGGAGTCATGTACCAGGCAAGACATAATCAGAAGCATGGGGAAATAGAGTAAGTGGTTTTTCAATTGCGTTAGACCAACAATTTTGGTTGTGAGCAAAGTATGCTTTCCCCCCCTGAAAGCAGACAGAATGTCAAACACAATTTGTAATTGGGGCTATGTGATTTACATACAGATTAATCCATTATTTGTCTAAGTGAGAATCTCGATTCAGCAAGATGATATTTATCTTTCGATTGCTTTGCTCACATAATCCTAGTGAGTTTGTAACTTTAATTGTATTGCATGTTCTAGAAATATTGCTCATGATTACACTCTGTTTGAAATAATTAGGCGGTAATTAGCATTACAAGTTTCTTTAAAAAAAAAAAAAAACAAAACTATCATTATAGAGATTGCTAAATGAATTACCTGGCACTGGGGACTAGATTTTCTTGACGTAAATACCTTTCTTCACAGAAGGGCAGTGGTATTCAAAGACGTTCTTAGAGAGAGCCTGTATTAGCTTGAAATCTAACAGATTACCATAAATTTAGTGGCTTAAAACAAAACGAATTTATTATCTCACAGTTACTGTAGAGAGAAGTCTGGCAGACTTAACTGGGTCTCTGTTTGGAGATCTGACAGGCCAAAATCAGGGTGTCAGCAAGGCTGCATTCCCTCTGGAGGTGCTAGGAAATAATCCATTTTCTTGCTTGTTCAGTTGCTGGCGGAATTCAGTTCCTTCTTGTTGTAGGACTGAGCTTCCTGTTTCCTTGCTGGCTGTCAGCTGACATTGTTTGGAAGACAGGGTTTCTATGACAGGCAAATCAAAGTTCTGGGAACACTGGCAAGAAAGTCTCTTAAGTTAGAGATTTGAGGTGCTGCAACATGAATAGTTCCCCACATTCATAATGGCAAAAATTCAAAATTCTAATTCAAGCTACCTTACATGAGGGATATCTACAGGACATGTACGAACTCATGGTTCTAATTATAATATGCAAATGTCGTTTAATTTGGACCAGATCTTCTTAAATGCAGCAAAAGCCCTCATCGCCAACCTCCCCTTTACCCACTTGCTGTATTAACCAGACCTCTCCATTTCTCTGTAAAACGTAGGACAGATGACCTCACAGTGTCTGTGATTGAAGGCGAGTGGGCTCCCCTCTGGGACAGTGCACACTTCTGCCCTCACCAATAGAGGTGAATGCTCTGGAGTCAGCTCTCTCTCACTCTGTTGAGAATTGCATCAATAATTGCAGTGCTCAGTGCTTTCCTCAGTGAATATTCCTCCTGTAATCTCTAAATTCAGGAGAGAGTAGACGTAAAGTCCCCTTAAAAATTTTTAATATGCTCAGTTATCTACTTCTATGCCCCCTTAAACCAATGTTCTTTCTCTTAAATATTAATTTTAAATTATTAAAATGAGGGCAATCATTGCAAAGTATAACAGAGAATTAAAAAGTAGTATCTCCGTCAAATTACAGATGTTAAAAATAGCATCGATGTGGTTTGGTATCACTTTCAGTTTAGAACTTTGTCTTTTCATATTTCAATGGTTCCATTAGCCATGATTGTCAGCACTTCAATGAGCAACTGGCCCATTTTTATGTTATAAGGCCCTAGGGTTCCGAAGGCAAAAGCAACCTCTATCCATCTTTTCTAATTTGCTTCAGTAGATGCAGTATGAAAAAAGCAAGCATTAAGGAAAGATCTCTTCTTCCTTTTTAGTTTTTCTCTCTGGAGCCAAGTTAAAATGGAATAGAGTCATTAAAAGGTTATCTAATGTAACAAGCTCCCCGCCAAAGGCAGAGCAGTAGGTTCTATTCCTCTGTGGGTTGTTTATGAAGTAGCTCATGGCTGACAATCAGTGAACTAAATCCTTCGACAAGGAGAGATTTACAAGGACTTGTCTACAGAGACGTAGTGTTTCTACAGACTTGAACAGAGCTGGGACTAGGGATTAACAGTCCTGCATATAAATATAGCCCCACAGCTTTGGGATTCCACAGCTGGGAGTTTTCAGTAGCCACTCTGTGTAAATATGCCTATGGAATGAGTTCTAAATACTGACTATGTGCTACGTACAGGATTCATATTTCTTCCAGGATCTATAGCTAGGGTAAAAAGGTGTTCTTCAGGCACACATTGCAAACGTGGGGCTCATTTTCTTGATGTCTTGGGAAGCTACAGTGCTTAAACCACTCCTCTGTCATCAAGGAAGGAGCTACCCAGTTTAAGTTTTCACCCCAATTTCCTTTCTCCTAGCTCTCTATACATTGTCCTTTGTGACAGATATCTCTTGGCAAGTTTGTTAGATATTAGGAATGGGTGCAGTGTGCTCATGGACATTTGCTTCCGTTTGAATGTTTGTGTCCCCCACAAATTCATATTTTGAAATTGTAATGCCTAATGCGATGGTTTTAAGAGGTAGGCATTTGGGAGGTGCTAAGGTCATAAGAGTGGAACCTTCATGAATGGGATTAGTCCCTAAAAAATATACCCTACAAAGCTCCCTAGCCCATTCTGCCACATGAGGACACAGGGAGAAGTCTGCAACCAGGAAAAGAGCCCTCACCTGACCATGCTCACACCTTGATCTTGAACTTCCAGCCTCCAGAACTGTGAGCAATAAATTCTGCTCACAGTTACCCAGTCTGTGGTGTTTATAAGCTACCCAGTCTGTGGTGTCTGGTTATAGCAGACCAAATGGACTAAGACAGCATTCAATGACTCCTAACATTAAAATGTTAATTTTGTTAAGTCAAAATGAAAGAATTGGCGATCAGAGATAATTTGCCCCAGACTTGTAAATGCATAGAAGGATATAGCTTGAGAGTACATTAAAGATCATCCAGGCCATCTCTGTCATTTTGTAGATGAGAAAACTAAGGCCTACAGAAGATAAAGACTTGCCCATGGACACATGGGGAATATATTTAACTTTCTGTGCCTCATTGTCCTAATCTGCAAATGGAGACAATGGGCTGACTTGTTTACTGAATTTTTAAACACATGTGAACCACTTAGAACAACTCCTGGGATGCAGTAAACACTCATGCAGTGTTAGCTGGTGGTAGTGTTGCTACCACTGTCATGATTACCCTCCTGCCACTGCTGCTACCACTGTTAAGACCTAAACTGACTTTCCCTATCTTCATGTGATCTGTGAGCAAATAAAAGAAATTAAAGAGAAGAACCACTTAAGCATCTGCATCTGAATAATACACGTGAGTATGGTATGTGTGTGTGTGTGTGTGTGCGTTTGTATACTATGCAGGTGTTTAAATCTATTGCGTGTATATCATTTGTATAAAACTATCAAATAAGATCATCCAATTTTTCCCTAAACTAATGAGGAACTGGTCACATTTCGTCATTCTCAAGTTGCTGATTTGCACATATCAGAATCTGTCTTGAATTCGCACGTGACCTTGTGGGGTATATTACTGGGGCATGTCTGCAAGATGTCAGTTCCTATTTTTTTCAGTAAGTCAAATCATAAAGCAGACTGAATTTTTATTTTATTTTGTCTATGTGCTCAAAATGTAACGCATATGTAGTAGGCATGAAATACAAACTTACATATACTAGTTACTCTCTGAACGTGTTTCCTTGGGACAGGTACAAAACTGGTTGAGTAAATCCTCTACTTGCTGATTTAGTGTCTCCTGCCATAGAGAATTCAAAAATGGGTTGACATAAAGAAAAAGGCTGATGGCTTATACTAATCTCACTGTGTTCTAAAGAACTTCAACTCATGGTCCTGCAAAAAATACCTGTTAAGTGAATGTTTCTAGTAGCTCTGTTATTAATCACAAAACTTGGAAACATTCTAAATAACCATTGAGAAGAAAATGGAAAAAGAAATTGCAATTTCTTTATACAAGAGGATATTACATAGCAGTAAAAACGAATGAACTCTAGCAATTTACAGCAATTTAAATGAAAGTTGGTAATGATTAAAACCCACCAATTCCAAAAGATAATGTATAGTATGGCATGGTTCTTGTATTATTTAAGAATATCATGTATGTGATAAAACTCTCTCTATATAACATATATACATTTATATATTTCTAAGAAGCAAGTAAATAAGTTAAAATAAAAAAAGACCATGTATTGTCCAAGAGCATTATTGTGTTATGATTAATCCAAGTCTAGGCACCTGAGGTCCAAAGGAAGAAAAAAATAACAATTTCAAAAAGAACTATCTCGTGGAGCCATTGTTTTGCAGGAAATAAGACTTCAGCATGCAAAAACCAGAGAGTGTGACTTGGGAGTGGGAAACTGTTATTTAAAAGTCTTTAAAATGTTTGTTTTGTTTGACAAAAAAAAAAAAAATCTGTCTCGTGTAGCCTTCTTTACTGTTGTTTTTGGCCAAGGCATTTCTATTTGTATTCAAGTCCATGGGGGCATTTGTAGGACTTTGTTTAAAAGAAATAAAATCCGGGTGCATTTCCATTCCCTCCAGTCCTGCTGAAGCCCAGAGTAGAAAAATGGCAACCCGTTCTGAGGTCTCATCCTTCAAATACATGGAAAAAAGCCCAGTTAATCCTTTCTTCTACTAACTCCTTTAATCTCTGCTGTGTGTTTCCTTACTCCGGTGTGTAAAGAGGGGATGCATCCCAGAGCAAGGAGAGACCAATGGAAGATGCACAGCCCAGCCCCGTGGGCCCCCTGAGAGCAGCCCGGCATGTTTGAAGCATCTGTCTGGGTTTCTCCTCTCCCTAAATGCCTGGCCTTTGTTGATTTTCAAGTTGCATGGCTGCTGCTGAATAATAATCAGGAGCAAAACTGCATATCATAAAGTGCAAGGGTGGGCTCACAGGAGAGGGAGAGGACTCACAGGCTGTTTTCTTTCTTTTCCTTTTATCTCTTCTGATGACAATAAAGACATACTTGTGAAATGAGCTTAGAGTTTTGCGCCATCTCCAATGTTTTGAATGGGAATTTTCCAACTTGCAAATCCTTTTTCTTCAGGTCTGATGTTGAGAAATCTGAATGGATTTCCCCTTTCTCTCTGCAATGTTGAGAGAAAATGACCCTCCAAAGGCACAGGAGAAAATTTAGCCAGTACTTCACAAACATTTCTGCTGGCGTCCTCTTAGCGGCAAAGAACAGTGAACTTGTTTCCAGGTTTCTGACAGTGTGGTCCAAAGTGGACTGCTATCAGTTATGTAGGTTTCGGAAGTGTTAAGTTTTATCTTAACTGATGCAAATGGGACCTTCCACTCAGTAATATACCTTTTAGTTTTAATAGGAAAACATTTTTTACTGCCCAAATTGCCAAAACAAAGCTTCTAGGAGGTGTTTATCCTGTGGCTTCTGGTATCTATGGGACACATCACTACCTGTTGCCAGGGGTAGTCATTCCTCAGTTTGAAAAGTACAGAGTTAGGTGCTATTGGAAAGGTGCAGTGTTTTCTTTCCTCTATGTCAACTTGTTTCACAAAGTTAATTTTTAAAAAGTAAATTGATTAATTCAATTTCAGTTGACTAATTCCTTCATAATTATTTGTCTAAGCTTCAAATCAAACCACAAATGTATAATCGGTAGTAAGTGGCTAATTATTACTTTGTTGTATGGATGAGATATAAAACAGACTACATTCTGTTATATAGAAAATTGTTGGCATATTTTTTGTCAGAATAGCCTTAAATTTATTTTTTGGAGCTATAAGAGAAGTATAAATAAATAAAGAGAAGTATAAATAAATAAAAACACATAAAAGCATTAAATAATAGAGCAATTACAACAATGATATATGACTAGGATATATATGACTGAATTAATAATCTAAGAGCCTCATTAAAATTGATGGTTTGCCTTCCTTTTTTCCGCATCTCTTTTCACTTTTCTCTTTGTTATTAAAATTATCCAGGAAGGTAGTTATACTACTTTCTACTTGCATAGAGTTACCAAATTTGTATAATTAGCTGTCACCTCTCTCCTGAGCCCTAGAGTGGCATATTTCACTTAAATATCTTTAAGATGTTTAAGAAATATCTTGAACTTAATATAGCAAAAGCCGAGCTCTGTTCCCCATTTCAGTAAATGTCACCACAAACTTCCCAGTTACCAAAACAGATATTATTTTTAATTTTTTTTCCCCCCCCAACCCAACCCAATATCCAAATCATCAGCAATTCTCTTAGCTTTCTCTACAACACATGGGCAGAATCTGTCCACATCTCTCCATCTCCATTGCTACCACCCTGGTCTAAGAGACCCAGTTTTTCTCTTAGACTCTACCCTGGCTTGCGCTATTGGCTGCTCATCAGCTCCCATTCCCCCAGCAGCTAGTGTGAATTCTTAAGAGTATAAATGAAGTCACACCCTTGCTCCAAGCCCTCTGTGGGAGCCCACTGCACTTGCGTATACTACATACCCTCTCTTCTCCAGCCATGCCTCCCACTCATAACCCCTTTCCCTGCCCCTTTCCCCCAGTTCATTGTGCTTTAGTTCCAGTAGTTTTGTTTCTGAAAGTTTGGCTTCTGTAGTTGGGACTTTGCACTTGCTGCTTGCTTTGCCTGGACTGGATGCTTCTGGATTTTTTAATAGCCAGGTCCTTTGTACCACTCGGGCTCAGCTCAACTGTCACTTCCTTAGAGACACCTTTTTTGAGCAGTCTATTTAAAGTAGCCCCATTCCCTATGTCACTCTTAAAGCATTACCCAGCTTTTTATTCTCAGTATTTATCAATTTCTGAAATTTTCTGATACTCATTTATTTCCAGACTATAATGTAGGCTTCATCAGTGAAGGGATCCTCTCTTTGTTATTCAATATTATATCCCCCAGATCACTAAGTATAGAGTATTTGTGAGTGCCTGGACAACCCTCCACTGACTGCATTTGATTCTCATAACACTCTCTGAGGTAGGCACTGTTACTGCCTCTTTCTAGGGGTCAGTGTCTTAATTATTGGTGTATCTTTAGGGCTTTTTAACAGTTCCATTATACATGTTTGTTGGAGAATGCGCGATAAGGAAGTCTCACAATTTATAGAAGCCGAGTGACCTTCCCAATGTCATAAAGTATGTAATAGCACAATTGGGTCTCAGACATATGTCTTTAGTCTCTTGGTCCCTAGTTGTTTCCGTTTCTATTCTAACTTGTTTCCTTAATGGAAGTTACCCTAGTAAGAAATTCTGGAATAAAAATTTAGATGATTTAACTTCTAAGATGGTACCTATCCCACCCACAATAACTGATGGAAAGGAGAATATTTATTTAGGTGCTCAGAAATCGAATCAGTTTGTTTTTTAACATGCAACCAACCTATTTTTATTAAACTCTTGGATTTTCTTATTTTCTTATTTGCTTCTAATATGGGCTCCATTTATGTCCTAGTGGGAAACGTTGGCGTAATAAGGTTGGAAATGTCATTTTGAAACATTTGCTATTGTCCTTGCCTAGTTTTCTTTTCCTTGGTTCTCTCTACCTAGCCAGATCTTAGTTATTCTTTACTCAGTAAATAGCAAGGTTTTTTTGAGGGAAAGACTTTGTTTTTGTTTTGGGAGTGATATTTAATAGAGATTATCCAGCCACTCTTTGGCTTACCATTGTTTGAACTCAAGTTCAGGCTCTGTTGCTTGGTAAATATATGACCCTGGAAAAATCTGTCTCAGTTTTCTCATCTGCTAAATGGATATAGTAATAGTACATATTTCCAAGGATTATTAGAAGAATTAAATAGATTGCATAATAAACCCCTGGTTCTGTACGTAGCATATCGTGGGTATTCAAAAGAGTTAGCTGGTATTGTTTTCCATCTTTTACTTCTACTTAAGTACAAAACCCAGCATATAACAGGCACCTTAAAATATTGGTTAAATTAATCCAGGGGCCATGTTATCCTCTGGATCTTTGACACATTTTAAATAGGTTTATTCCTTTCATCTGTTTCCTTAAAGTAGAATCAAGAATTATACCTATTGCTTCTCCTAACGGTTGTCATACATTACCTAACCAAACCCAATTTCTGTCCTGGAGTTATTTGACAGAATTTATAAATATATGGATTCTTTCAACCTAAATTATTGTTAACGTGAAAAAGTGTATTGTTGGGAAGGCCTCTACTTTCTGCTTTGACTTTAAATTGTCAAATTCTCATTTATGGGGTCGTGACAGTCCTTCTAGAAGCTGGTCTTTTTTTCTCAGGGCAAATTACCCACTGTTAGTCTCTCTCAAGAGCATCTACCTCTTACTCATAACATGCTGTTACCTCGTATCCCCTGTTGATGGAAACATGTCATTTTTCAGTATTGCCTTTAAGCTGAGAAATTCAAAGGTACACATGGATTTTAGGAGTCAGGGGGATATGTGCCATCTGCTGCCTTCTTTTGGGCTTGTTGCTGCTGAAGGGGAAGCCCAGCATGTTTTCTGTTTGCCAATTATAATGGAAGCGACTGGGGAGTCTTTAGAAAGGAATAAAGTTATCATTTTAGGGACACATGTTGTTCACACAGATAGAGAGTCTACATTTTTAAGTCATTGCTTTCAGTATTGTATTTGAATAAGGCAGGGATATTGATATGACACTAATCTTGTCAAAAGAAAATATGACTTTGCTTTCTAAGATGTTCATCTAAAAAATATTAAAAAGCATAGGAAATGTAAATGAATCAACAGTGAGTCCTCTATCGTACAAATCCCTATGTTTTTAACCTGCTTCTGTTTATCAGTCAGGGTCTGGTTGCTACATTGTATAGAGCAGTGGTCCCCAACCTTTTTGGCACCAGGGGATGGTGCTCCTACGAGAACCTAATGCCTGATAATCTGAGGTGGAGCTGAGGTGCTGATGCCAGCGCGGGGGAGCGGCTGCAAATACGGAAGAAGCTGCACTGTCTGCCCGCCGCTCATCTCCTTCTGTGTGGTCCGCTTCCTAAGAGGCCACAGACTAGTACCGGTTTGCGGGCCGGAGGTTGGGGACCCCTGGTATAGAGTTCTTTTTCTTCACAGTCACAGGCTCTGTGGGAAGATAGCTTCTCTTTTTAGTTGGATGATAGAACAAGAGTTGCATCAAGTATCGGAAGAATGATACTGGGTAATCAAGTTGTTAAAAATGTGAACAGTGATATCAGGTACACTGGAACACATCCACTCTTGATCTTTCCAGAAGATGCTGCTCATTCCTAGCTACAAGGCCACTCTCTGGCCCCCCTCACGCCTCTGGTTCCGGAAGTTGAGAGGCGCGCTTACAAAAATTCAGCTGTGCTGAAGTTCCAAACCCATTTATGCTGTTGTAGTTGTGCTGTAGTATGTAATTTAAGATATGCAAACCAACAAAAGACGATTTTTAAGAAAGGGGTTATTGTTTCTGTGAAAAAAGGCTTGAATGATTTGAACATCGTTGATAAAGATGAGTTGATAATAAGAAAATTGCTGTTGAATTAGATGTAAGACGGTTTAAAGGATTAGGAAAAAAATTAAAAAGATACCGTGCTTTGATTTCTTTGCAAGTGTCTTCAACTTCTTGCTTTACTTTAAAGAAATCAAAACTGTAAGTTTTAGATGTATTATGGTTATGCGTTGGTTAAGAAAGAAGAAAAAGTAATCTAGGTTTTCATATGTTCAAAGGAGCACTTTGTGCCTAGAATACAAAGATTAGAGGATGACTGTACATCTATACAATCTAAGTTAAAATAAAATGTTAAAGGTTTATATGTATATTTAGAGTTCCCTTGATTGGCTTACATTTGGTCCTGTCCAGAATATCCCTGCTTAGAAAATAACCCAGGGTTCAGAGAGCCCATATGTTTATTTCTACTTCAGGTGTACAGGATTCACACATAAAAAATACTAGCATTTTTATCGGTTCAATACTGTGCTGTGGCTTGTTGCCAGTAATCCCTTCTCGCCTTGGTAGGATCGGATGGCCTGCAGGGTTCACTTTACCCTAGCTTTCCAAATAATTGACCGTCTACAGGCAGCAACTAAGCCAGATGAGAAGGCTTTCACTCTGATCACAGTCACCATGGGCTTGAGGTAAAAGAAGTATCAGAGTAAAAACCTTCTCATCTGGCTTGGTTGGTACCTGCAGACAGTGACAAAGAGAGATGTGAGCTGTCCAGGGTTGAATACTTCCTTTCCCAAGGCTTCAGTTTCCTTTTCTTCGAAATAAAAGGGTCGGCCTGAACAAAACTTTGTTTTTTCTAATTCTTATGTTTTGTATTTCTTCAATTCAAATTGGAAAAGTAATGGCCCTTTTTATTGTGTTGCCTGTTGAGTGGCTCTGTCATTCCTTGTACTTCTATCAGCTGTATATTTTTCTGAGCACTGTATTGACCCTATAACATTTATTTGACTTCCATTCTGATATCTTGTTAAAACATCCAAGGGACTCTTGTCTGGAGGAGAAATCTAGGTTTGGTTCAATGGGACTTATACTCATCAGAGCATGTTACTTACTGCTTTGCTTAAGATCCTTCAAGAACTCACCCTTCAAAACAGGGTATCATTCACATTCTTTAATATGCATCTGAATTTATCCAGTCAAGCCTCCACATAGCACCCCAACCTGACTCTATGCATGTCTGTTACTGAGTTAGCTTGTTTTCTCCCAACCCAAAGCACTGTTTCATGCCTCTAAGACTTTGCTCATATTGCTTCCTCTGTCTAGAGTAGTCTTTATCTGTTGTTGTTTTTTTTTCTCTCTAGGTTAAGTCTTTCATGTCCTTAAAGATTCAGTTCTTCAGGCTTCCTCCGTCAGGAAGCCTTACCTGATTTCCCCAGGCCAAACATGGCACTCTTTTATGTCCTCCTTAGACATCTAAAGTTACTTTCAATATTTTGTAATATTCCATTACTTCCATTAAACTGTAAGCTCCTTGAAGAAAAAGACTATATCTTATTTATCTTCATGCACCGTTTTCAGCATGAAGAAGAATTTGATCAAATGTACTGTTCCAAACATGGAACTGTGAAGGGAGATATCCAGACCACCAAGCTCAGGACCTTTCATTTACATATGAATGAACTGGGGCCCAGAGCAGCTCACAGCTTTGCCCAAACTTCCGTTATTAGCATTGGAAGCTACGATTTGCCCTGCTGTGTCTTGACATTAGCCTCCCTCCCTGGGATCCCCACATTGAAGAGTGTCTGGCTCACAAATTTACAGGAACATTTATTTGGTAAACGAGAGATAAAAACTGGTATCATGTGAGAGTGTTGGAATGTTTCTACCCTAGCTGAGATTTGAAAAATGAATATAGGCTAAGGCAGAGTCAATAAGCCTTTCCCCCAGTTATCTAAGTAAGCATCCTTATGCCCACATCCTACAGCAGCCATCATGGGCCACTACTGAGAGATACTGGATGCTTCTCTTCAGGTTCTCACACAGCGATTACCTTCTCTTCTTATGGAGGCTTGCATCTTCGTGATATCAGGCATACCTCATTTTACTGTGCTTTTCTTCATTGCACTTCACAAATGTTGCATTTTCTTTATAAATTGAAGGCAAGACTTTCCACCAGCAAAGAGATTACAACTTGCTTTATTGTGACACTTGCTTTATTGAGGTGATCTGGAACCAAACCTACAATATCTCTGAGGTCGATCTGTGTAGCCAGTTATATCACTTGAGTGCCTTCGTCTGGATCAAAACCCCACTAGATTATCAGATAACCTCAAGGTTACATCAAGCTCAAGCATTCTATCTCTGACTATCCAACTGTACCCTAATTCTAAATGGAAAATTTTAAAACATTTCAGTAGAAAGGAAAACAGGATGTGATTGAGCAGATAATTAATCATTCTAGAGGCACTACTCAAAAGGAAACGAGGGAAAAAGGAGGATGGGCAAAGCTAGATTAAGAAACCCAGTCCTTAAAGACAGGTGTCACTCTAAGCTTGGTATCCATAAAAATTAGAGATAATTTATTACCCAAACTAGGACTTTCGTGAGACTGGAAAAGATAGCAACACAAGCATGAACCAAATGGCCCTGGCAAAATCATGTGCCCACATTCCTAACCTGGAGAAACCGTCAGAATCAAATGGTGGTGTTTTAAGCCTTTAAGTTTTGGAATAATTTATTAAAGAACAATGGATAACTAATACAGTGCCCTATCTTTCCAGTGTCCTATCCACAAGATCAGTGTCAACCATGTCCTTGCTTTCTTATCTTTTAGCCTGGGGTGATAGACAGGTCACCAAGGTTACACAGCTTAGTTAAGATATCTAAGCCTAAAATTTAGTCTTCTTAATCTTAGACTCGGTTTTGGTTTTTTTATCCTATGATTTATATGGCAGCATTCGAGTAGTTTTATTAAACCTTTGTTTAAGTGTTTGAACTAATTCAAAACTATTGCTTGGGAAACAAAACAAAACACTCTTTGC
>NW_011888812.1:2840581-2845643 GCF_000151845.1 Pteropus vampyrus
TTTCTTTATAAATTGAAGGCAAGACTTTCCACCAGCAAAGAGATTACAACTTGCTTTATTGTGACACTTGCTTTATTGAGGTGATCTGGAACCAAACCTACAATATCTCTGAGGTCGATCTGTGTAGCCAGTTATATCACTTGAGTGCCTTCGTCTGGATCAAAACCCCACTAGATTATCAGATAACCTCAAGGTTACATCAAGCTCAAGCATTCTATCTCTGACTATCCAACTGTACCCTAATTCTAAATGGAAAATTTTAAAACATTTCAGTAGAAAGGAAAACAGGATGTGATTGAGCAGATAATTAATCATTCTAAAGGCACTACTCAAAAGGAAACGAGGGAAAAAGGAGGATGGGCAAAGCTAGATTAAGAAACCCAGTCCTTAAAGACAGGTGTCACTCTAAGCTTGGTATCCATAAAAATTAGAGATAATTTATTACCCAAACTAGGACTTTCGTGAGACTGGAAAAGATAGCAACACAAGCATGAACCAAATGGCCCTGGCAAAATCATGTGCCCACATTCCTAACCTGGAGAAACCGTCAGAATCAAATGGTGGTGTTTTAAGCCTTTAAGTTTTGGAATAATTTATTAAAGAACAATGGATAACTAATACAGTGCCCTATCTTTCCAGTGTCCTATCCACAAGATCAGTGTCAACCATGTCCTTGCTTTCTTATCTTTTAGCCTGGGGTGATAGACAGGTCACCAAGGTTACACAGCTTAGTTAAGATATCTAAGCCTAAAATTTAGTCTTCTTAATCTTAGACTCGGTTTTGGTTTTTTTATCCTATGATTTATATGGCAGCATTCGAGTAGTTTTATTAAACCTTTGTTTAAGTGTTTGAACTAATTCAAAACTATTGCTTGGGAAACAAAACAAAACACTCTTTGCCCCTTTTCCTCCTGCAGTGTATCTGCCTGTATCTTAAGATTTTAATATCCTTATTGACATACTATGATGCTGTCTACATTTGAGAACTTCTGCATCTCCTTTCAATCAGCAACACAGGGCACTTGCATTGAAGGACTGTCATGTAAACTTGACTGTTACACATTGCTTGACAAAAATCCTGCTGAGAAATTGGTATTCCGATTTTAGAGATAGTCGAACCATTTATTTTACCAGATTTTCTAGGCCTTATTATGGTATCAGAGCACACCATGAGTTAGCCACCTACTGGAATTTATTACTCTGATTCTCTGTAGAAATGCCTTGATAGAGCTACAATTTAAAATTATTCCCTAAACTTCGAAGTAAGGAATGGTTATAAATAGAACTACATCTATGAAATTCTGTTGTTGTTTATCATCAGTTTGTTTTGTTCAGTGTTCTTTCATTATGATGAATTCTTCTCAGTTCAAAGCTATGAAATCGATGTGTCGTCCTGGTCAGCTGGGTGCATATCCTTTCAATAAACAATAAGAAACATGTAACAAATTACTTTCCCATTTTGCTATGCCTGCTAGGAAACAGCTGTTTTATGATGAATTACAGTAGCTACCCTTAGCTGAAGTTTGCTGCTGTATTTCTTTTTGGATCCATGTGTTATTACTTGCCATTCAATTAATTTTCTTTTTTTTAAAAATTACTTTTAAATTTCTTTTTATGGTGACATTGGTTAATGAAATCCAATAAGTTTCAGCTGTACACTTTAACAATAAAGTGTATATATACTTACACTGTGTTTTCACCTCCCATAATTAGATTTCTTTCTGTCACCACATATTTGACCCCCTTTACCTCGTCTACCTCCCCTCCTCCCCACCCTCTTCAATTAATTTTCTTTTAATCTTTTTTGTGGTTTTGTTGTTCTGGTACATTTGCATTTTAAACTATGACAAATTTTGAAGTAGGTAGTAAAATGGTGCTTCTTAAACATTTGAGAAGAGGTTTTATTACATTAAACAGGGAATATTTATTTCTTTATTTCTTTATTTTCACTTGTATAGTGAAAACCCAGGCACAGGAGACTAAAAAAAATGTCCTTTGTTAATTTTATAACTTAAGAGTTAGGCGTTCCTTATCTGCTTTCATTCATGTTGTTGAATAACATCTTGCGGTTGGGGTGAAGGCATGGGATCCTGCAGCGGCCACGCAGAGTTGAAGGCGGAAGTGAGCAAAGTGAGGTGGTGGCAGCAGAAGGGTGTCAAACTTTTGCACGGGGTGGCGGGTGGGAGGGGTCATTCTGGAGGAAAGCATGATGGAGCTACCACGTGCAGTCCCGAACACTGTTGCTGCTAGGTGGCGTCCAAGTGGTGTTTTCAGCAGAAAAGCCAGTTCTGTGGTCGGCATCGCTCCTGCTTGAGTAGCTCCTTCCGCCATTTCTCTTACCCTGTCAGAGATTCTAGGAGCCACCTAGTCTCCTTAACAAATGCCTGTGTGTGTGTGTGTGTGTGTGATTAAACTTATCACCATAGATCTTATGTTGTGCAGCTAAGAAACCTGGCCTGCATAGTCTTACAAACATAGATGCCTTCAGGGGCTAGTCGAATAACAAAACATGACTCATGTGGATCAGTATAAAAGCAACAAGGAACACATGATGTGGGGAGGAGAACAATGCACATCCCTCCTAAAGGCCTTCAAATTCAACTTTTCCAAAACATTCGCTTTACCAAAACTAGCCTGGTTGCATCTGTTCTCCAAATTATGGGGCTACCAGTTTGTGACTTTTGACACTCAAATTTAATGGAGTTGAGGTTTTTACTTTTTTCCTTCTTTTTTTAAAGATATTTGACTTAATTTACATAATTCCTTGCTCATCTTTTTTGAAGTTTGCATTTTCCACCTCTGTGTTTTGCCATCTTGGCAATGTGACCTGTGACTCTGTGGATGCTCTGGAGCGTCTAGGAGATTAGCTGGTACTGACTTTCCTTATGATGAAGCTAATCACGATCCCAAGTAAGAGGAAAAGAGTCATCGCTGGTGCCGTCAGCCGGTAGCAGAAGCACTTTTCTCCGGCAAATCCTTGTCTATGTCACAGAGAGTGGGCTCCCAGGAAAACCCTGTGTTCTAAGTGTATCCTAACATCTCAAATATTAAGTATAATTTAATATCTTAAATAGTTCCTGACTTGCAGCTTCTTTTAAAACACCCACAAAGTGAGGAACCTAGCTTTCATTTCTAATCCTAGGATATAGCAGAAGTGATGTGCCTGAAAACTGCATCTGAAAGCATGGTTATTAGGGGGTCTGTTTGGCCACTTTTCAAAGTGGCAGATGTTTGGGATGATGCTCAGGGGAAACCGTCATCTATTTCATCCTTGCCCTTAAGAGTGGGTTAGGCATAGTCCCTTAAAGAGTGAGATTCGGCACCTAATAGCTTTCTTTGTGTTTCATCTAGACAGACTCAGCGCTTTATGCCAACATTTCCTTTGCAATTTGAAAACTGTATTTGGATTGCATGCTGTTTAGTGATTCATGTGTACGTTGCCTCATTCCTTCTCGTTGGAACACCACATCTACGAGCCTCATTAGCTCTAATAGACCTTTTAGCTCTCTCAGGGTTATATGGTTTCAAAGTATTACAAACTCATTCATGTCACTCTAATTTAAACATGATGTTATTACTGTATCTATTTTATAAACTACCCTTCTGCTTCCTTTTCTGCGTATTGGATGAATGAGAAGTGGAAGAGAGCATTCCAATCAACTTTGGAGCTAAAAACTCTGGGTAATTGCATTTGACAAATGTTGAAACCTCAGCTCCCAAATACAACACTTTCCTTACTGACACCAACAATAATGTAAATGTCATGGTGCTAATGAAGGGTTTTTACCACAGGCCCTTGAACGTGATCCAAATAGTCATCATCAGGCATAAACCATTCAGATTTCTTGGTATTGCTTTATCCTTCAACTCAAGTCAGGCCTGCAGTTTTTCAGGATGACAAAGATGTATTTCTTCTAGACATAAGTCTCAGAATCTTTGAGAAAAGGCCAAAAAATAAAAAATAAAAAAAGTCACGGAGAAAGTGTGGAAATAAAATGAGATGATAATGGTTGTCTGTATAAGAAAATGACTTTAATGGTTATGTGTTTGGTTTTTTTAGCTCCCACAGACACAAGGGGGAGAGATGACCATCTGGGATATCATTTCTGAACAGGAAGGTGTTATCTTGGAGCTATAGATAAGCAGAGCTGGGAGAAAGCTTAGAGATGATCTTGTCCCGGCCTCTTGATTGGCAGACAGGGCAGTGTGGTTCAGAAAATGGTAGTGACTTGCCTGGGAAGGTGTGACTGTGAGGAAGGAGGAAGTTGACAGAGAAACCGTTTCTCCATAACCGAGCTCTGAGCTTCTTGGAAGGGAATAACAACTAAGTGAAAGTAAATACCCTTAGTGAAAGATATTAATCAGCAGTGGCATAAATGTAGTCAAATAATAATTTTTGAACTATTTCTTGATTTATGTCCTTCCTTCTCTCCCTTCCTCTCCCCCGCCTCTTCTTTCCTTTCTTCTTTTTGTTACTCTTGTATTTACCCCTGTAGTTCTTTCTCTATTAATTCTAGGTCATGGTTTTCAACTGGGGGTAATTTTGCCCCCAGGGCACATTCGCTAATATGCGAAGACATTTTCTGTTGTCATAGAATTGCTGTTGACATCTAATGGGTAGAGAACCAGGGATGCTTCAATGCACAGGACATACCTGACCTTGCCCGCAATGAAAGATTTTCCAGTCCAAAATGTCAGTGGTGCTGAAGTTGAGAAACCCTATTGAGGCTGACACTTATTGGGAAAGAGAAGAGGCCAGGGCATGCTTGGAGAAAAGGAGGAGATATGATATGGGCACTTAACAATGTCTGGTATGTCATTAGACACTGTCTCTGACACTCATGTCCTGTTTGATGGAGAGTGTGTCACTGCACAGGAGATCCAGCTACATTCCTGAATCCACCAGGGCCCAGCAGAAGACATATGCAACTCTCAAATATCACATGAAACACATTTAATACAAGACCTATTTACAAAGCTGTGGGCAGGGTTATTGGAAATGAACAAGGGATGGAGAAGTGTCTTGAAGAAAGCAACAGTGGTCTCAAGGGGGAAAAGGAAG
>NW_011888812.1:2846538-2850519 GCF_000151845.1 Pteropus vampyrus
CCCTTCACTTAATTCAGAAACAAAACCTGGTCTGTATTGTTTGGTGTAGTGGAAGCTGTGGGGGTGCATCCCAGATCTCCCTTGTCCCTTTTTAGGATGGAGGTATCTACCTCCCTGGCTGTTGGTAGTGTTGGCCATTAACAGATTTCAGCGACTTCATCTTTTGGGGTTGCCTCTCTGGGAATTGCTACCACCTCCATACCCAGTGACTGGTCAGTATGATTTTTAAAGGCTCCAATGTGAGACAACTTTAAGGGGTCATCCCAGTCGCTTAGCCCCCTATGGGATCAACTGAAGCCTTTGTTGTGACTGCACTGCAATATAACTTCTACCCGCACACAGTTCTGCTTTCCTCACTCCCTCTCAGGTGTTGATCCCATCAATATGCTCCAATAAACTTCCTGCGTGAAAATCGCCATCTTGCAGTTTGTTTCCAGGTAAATCTTACCTGCAACACTTGGGGTCAAAAGTTATTATCTTTTTTTATAAACCTTTCCACTGACTGTCATGCCATCTGGAATGCTCATTAAGTGTTTATTGAGTTGAACAATAATACTTGAAAAGTGGACTCAACAGGACCCTGGATTTGGGGTGATAGGATTTTCACAGAGGTCACCATTTTAATCTCCAGCATTGATTTGGATGATTAGACTGGTTATAGACAGTCTGCTTTCCTCCCTTACTCTTCCATGTTTTCTACCAAAGCCACATTCTCAAAGAGAGAGGATTGGTTTTCCAGATAAAGGAAAGCTATGCATTAGTGTCATGGTGGTTGAGTTCCCACTGAAGAACCACCATTTTGAAGACCAATTTTAGTTGAAATCTTTATTATAGAATTATATATTCCAATATACCAGGGTGTAGGCAGTGAAGGTCCATTTTGTACCCTGCACAGTGAATCCTTGAGTTTGTGCCAGATTTTATAGGGTTAAAGTATGCTTAGAGCTCCTTGGGCAGAAATGTCCATCAGAATGATACACAAGACGATAGTGCTATTGCCTCATGGCCTGATGCGACTCACTAAGGCTCTTAATCTATTTTGACACTGCTTTAGGAGAGTTACGTGGTTCATATTACTGTTATGACCGTGCGAAAAGGTAGCTCCATTGGCAAAGTCTACCTGAATAAATAGCAATGTCTTGGTAGCCTGCAGATGTCTGAGGCATTGGGTTGACTTTGCCCGGTCAGGGAACACACTTTGGTTTTGCCAGCTGATTGTAGCAGGTGTAACCGCAATGACATTGCCTACAATGCATGTTTTAGAGTGAGAGCTGTGGGCTCTCCCTTTAATGGCACTAATTTGATTGTACTCATGCCTTTTATGAAGATCTGCCAGGCTTTCAAGGCAGGTTCTGTTCATATGCGAATAATCCAGTTATACTTTCTCATACAGCTGAAAGCTAGTCATACTCTGATATTTCCAACATGGCACCTGTGCCTAAATTCAGGCTCCTGCATCATAATCAACTTATAGCATCCAGTTTTTAAATTTAAGGCCTATAGCTGCAACTGTGCTAGGAGAAGGTGTGGAGTTTACAGTGGCACAGTCTTCTTTACAGTGGTAATTTTTGGGGGGGCCCAGACCTCAAAAGGGAATTCTTCTATGGACCCCTAACAGTGTAAAGTCTCACTGGGCTGGCCTAAGAATTAAACAGGTGAAGAAGTTAAAAGCGCAAACTGAACTGTAAAACATTAAAGGTAGTGTTACAAGCCAGATGCAAATAGCTACATCTCATGAGTCATGACTGAAATCTGCCTGTTAGGCTGAAGTACGATACCTCCTGGTAGAGGAAGCAAATATATAACTGCAATTCTAGATTAAGTCATTCAAGATTTCTAAAACACTTAGGGCTTTTTTTTTCTTTCCAGTTTTGCTTTTAATTGGTATGTTGCTTCTTTTAAATTTTTGGTAAAATGTACACACAGAGATACAGAAGCATTCACATTTTTGAAAGGATAATAAAATGTTTGTTTTGAAATGGATAACTGGATCTAACTGGGAAATATCTACAAGGGCAGTTTATGAAGAGAGAATACAATCGAATTCCAAGTACAGGACCGAAGCTCACAGAGGCAGAGGTGCTTTCACACCCCTGGAGGGCTTGATGAGTCCATTCAAATCTATATGCTGTGACTAATATTGCCTATTAGATCAGGGCACAGATGGATGTTTCAGTCAGCAGGAAAGGCACATTCTCATTTAGAGTGAAAAGACTCACAGGAGAACTGTATAGCAGTTAAAAAAGTTAAATATTCATCTAGAAACTAAATATGTTACAAATTACATAAAATAGATGAAGAAATACATCACAGGCATACATAAAATGAAATGTAAGTATTCAGATATAAAGCTTCTAAGAGTCTCATTGAAGGAATATGTGGTCATGGCTGACCAAATAAGACAGGGAAGAGTGTGGTCTGTACTAGAGCTGATTCTCAGGCAGAATCACAGCTTGAGGGCCTGGGCCAGTTTCAGATGCTAACAGGAGAAGTTCCAGCTGGGGCAAAGTGCTGTGTTTAGAGGGAGCAGAATAGAAATAGTTTGTAGTCTAGGCCAACGGTGAATGGCAGCAGGAAAAGATAGTAGGGGGTCCAAGGAGATTTAATGAGGCAGTAACAGGAGGGTAGCCCCCAGAGATGATAAATTTAAGGGTGGATATTACTTAGAATTCAAGAAAAACAGTTGTTTCCAAAGGAGGTTCAGGGCCCCTGTCATAAGTAGAGGCTTCACAGACAAACTGCAGTGTATTGGAGAAGACAAGCAAGTGCGACTCCGAGGACCCAGTTTTGGAAGAAATCTTGCAGAACCAAGCAGATTTTGAAAATAGGGACACTATACCAGAATAGAAGGCTGGAATCCAGATAGAAAACAATGTGTGATTGGCTGATGGGGATATAATCATTCCCAAGATCATTGGGAGTTTGTTTCTTATATACTCAGCCGCCCTCTGGACAAAGTTTTTGTAGACATACTTGTTGTTGAGGGCAGCAAGGCTGTCCTAACAACCAGCCAGTTCCATCAGCAGGGTTCATCTTGTCATTCTGAAGTCACCAATTTGGCAATCTAATCAGGTGTTATCTGATTCTTACTATATCTTTCACTCTTTAATCCTTTCCATCAGTCCTTGGAATGCCTGGAGACTCATTTAGTTTGCAGGTTTTCATTGTTCTTGCAAGTAGTGAAGTGCTTTGCTCCATCAATAGCAGATTCTCTTTCAAAATCAGGTCAATATACCTAACGGGTGTTCAGAATGAGTACTTATGATCAATGAGCATTATTTATCACAAAATTGCCTCTGCATATTTTTTTCTTGAAATACTTTTTAAAAGGCAACACTGTAGGTATGCATATGGATAATATGCATAGTAATCAGAAAATTAATAATTTATAAATTAGATATTAAATTGGATTTGAAATTAAGTGAAACTTTTCTTCCTTCTCATCACTTATGATGCTCTTATTGTTCTACAATGATGATTTAAAATAGATTAGTGATATAAATGAAGATGTGTATATATAACTTCTGTTGTATTATTTAATGATATATAGTAATTGTCAGCAGAATATATATTTATACCTGGGAAAGATCATAGAAATAAAAAAAGAAGTTAAAAACCAGATAGGAAGGGCCAGAGTTAACGACATTGGACACTAAATTTGTACGTGAGCTTCCTGGCTATCAAGTCAAAAAGGGGAAGACATCTCTGTCTCTGTGATGAAGGCGTACAACCTCATTACACATGTGGCTATAAATATTGGGTTAGGTTGTCTTGTGCCAGCTCAGCATCCCCACTACCTTCTTGAGGGTGGAGCAAAGAATAACCAGCTATTATCTTCTGAATGACATTCTGAATGGATGGTGCTGCCTGCAGGCACCTGTGGGTACATTTGGAACTGCTGGAATGGAACAAGAGTTGCAAAATTGTCCTTGAAGTTTAGGCATTCATAATTTTTTCTTAAGAGCAGTGCGGGACACTTTT
>NW_011888812.1:2850569-2855014 GCF_000151845.1 Pteropus vampyrus
AATTGTCAGCAGAATATATATTTATACCTGGGAAAGATCATAGAAATAAAAAAAGAAGTTAAAAACCAGATAGGAAGGGCCAGAGTTAACGACATTGGACACTAAATTTGTACGTGAGCTTCCTGGCTATCAAGTCAAAAAGGGGAAGACATCTCTGTCTCTGTGATGAAGGCGTACAACCTCATTACACATGTGGCTATAAATATTGGGTTAGGTTGTCTTGTGCCAACTCAGCATCCCCACTACCTTCTTGAGGGTGGAGCAAAGAATAACCAGCTATTATCTTCTGAATGACATTCTGAATGGATGGTGCTGCCTGCAGGCACCTGTGGGTACATTTGGAACTGCTGGAATGGAACAAGAGTTGCAAAATTGTCCTTGAAGTTTAGGCATTCATAATTTTTTCTTAAGAGCAGTGCGGGACACTTTTTACCTTGCTGGCCCGCCAATAGTTCCCTCTTAGCAAAGCCAGCAAGCTCAGAGTGCTGCTTAACATGTGATTTATAAGATCAGAGGTGGACAAAGACCCACAGTTGGGTCAGCCACCCATAGCATGAGTTGGTATGAAAAGAACAAGAAGGGCGACAGATATTCTCCTGAGATTTTAAGCTTGAAATGGGAAAACCTGTTAGTTCAAGTCAGTTCCTGTCAGAATTGAGGCTGAAGTGGTAGAGGCCTAATAATACATATATATTCATTTTCCAATAAATCAATACCCTTAATTTTAAGGTAACCTTAGTGAGTCTCTGTTACTTGTAACTAAAAGAGCCTCACAGAAAACAGATGCATAGATTCATTTTCCGTTTAAATAGTTGATCAGGAGGTATATTGGTTCCTTTACCTCGAAATATATTGATATATTTTTTAACCAGAGAAATAAAAGGCATCGACTGATTTGGGTTAATGGTATTATAAATTGAAAGAGTTTGTTTTATTTTTTCTTTCTATGTACCTAAGGATAGTCAGTGTTCATTTGTTTTCTGCTTGAACTCTTAGAAACTGCTCCATCCACCCACTCTTCCTCTGTTTTTAGTTTCCACGGGTCTTAAGTCTCTGTCTTTTATGTAAATTCTTATAGGTTGATATTTCTTAAGGTTTCCAGGGCAGTCTCGATTTCAACTTTTCTGTTCTGTTGTTTCTATATACTATCGATGTCCCAGAAATGCCAATACTTTGGCATTTAAACTCCATCTCTCAGACAGCTTAATTCCCAGAAGTAGAAAAAGTCTAGTTAATCTTTGTGTCCTGATTTTTGGTTTGGGAGATAAGGTCATCACAGCCTTGTTTCATGATTTTTTCAGATCTTGAAATTTGTGAGTTGTTACTGCTTCCACTTGAGCAAGTACATCCCACACAGACTTCATCACTGAAGCACCATGTTACATGAAATAAGACTGTATTAGAATTTACTGTTTTCATGCTACCTTACTTATTTCTGAGGATCAGCATACCCTATAGAGTCTTCACTGAAGGAGAAGATGGAATGTGGACCTCAGTCCCGTGGAGCCAGTCAACACCCCTGCCCCACTCCAGTGAGCACTGGTTGGGAAGAAGAAGCTGAGTTAAGAGTGTTATACCATTCTGAGGACAGGCAAACATAATTCTACCCCTTTCACAAGCATTTTGCATTTCCTTTCTATGGCCTTTAGAGTTAAAACAATTATTCTTATTAACCAAACGGTCAGAAAAAAATGTACTTCAGTATGAGTGCTACAGCCGTATGGAATTCACTGCACCTGTTGAAATATCTTACTCTAATTGACTTTCTCCCCTCACTAGACTTCAAGCTTCAGGAGGGCAATGCGATGTCTGTCTGGTTCATGATGCTCCTGCATGGCTAGCTTGGTGCTGGTTCGCAGGGAGTGGTCAATATAGATGCAAAATGCCTGCACGAGTGTGTTCGTAGAGGCCTAGCACTCTCAGGAGTGCTCTGGTTGTGTACAACTGTCATCGGATGGTACGTGATAGACCTTTGGGTTTTATTGGTCTCTGCTGTTTTTGCAGAGTTGCTGACAGATGATGGCTGATTAGTTTAAATAAAATTTATGATCACAACCATCTTGCTGCCATAATGATTTTCTTTTAAAATTTCCTATGTCAATAATCAGTGTAAATGTTTACTTGTGGGCTAAAATTGACAATCTAAAAGAACAGTAAGTAAATTAACTTATTAATTACAGTTCTATAGTTATATCAAACAGTGGTTCGTTTGGCTCTTTTCTTACTAATTAGTGTCCCGAATGCTTGTTAACAAATAATAATGTTGATGTGGGTTCTACATTTCTTCTTTTTGCCTCCGTGTCTGGGATCTAACTCAGTTTCCACTCAGATGACTAATGGAATGCTAAAATGATTAGAAAATAATCATACAGAGAGATTCGGCATAACGATGATGATGATGACTATGAAAATAATAGCTATTTTATCGAGAGGTAAATATATCTGACATCATTATAAACTTTTCACATGTAATGATTAATTTAGCCCTTGTGCAGTTTGTGTTGTAGGTGAAGAAGAGGAGCCTCAGAGTGGTTGATTAACTTGCCCGAGGTCACATATAGAGCTAATAGGTGGAGAAGTAGAGATTGCAATGCTATAAAAATATAAGAGTATGTTATAAATCAGAAGAATTAGTTGTGCTGCAGTTCCAGTAGAGGAGTTAGAGGTTTGCAGATGGAAAGTTATTTGAACACCTTTCCTTGTTATAAGATGCAAGATTCTGCAAGTCGTCTGAACTTAAAGATGGCAGTCCATTTGGTTATAGGATTTCATGACTTCTTTTTAAAATTACATTGATAATGAAAGGCTTAATAGGCCTTGGAAGAGAAAAGAGAAAAGTGTTCAGACATCCATCCAGGCAAGTGTCAAACTCAGCTCAGTACAAAAATGGTGAAAACCAGGAATCAGTGGCAGTTACAGTGCCTTTCATTGGCTTCTCCTTGCTGTATACTTACTTTCTTCCCTGGCTCTGTCACATCTCTAAAGATACTCAGCTTGGAGCTGAGCATACCTAAAAAGGACAGGTAGGTTCATTCACAAGCATGAAGCTCCTGATCAGTGAAGCATAGTATTTATGTGAGAGTCAAACCTCCACCAGCAATTTTGCATTATTTTTACATGTGCCTCCCTTAGCTTTTTCCAAACTATGCCTTGGAACAATAGTTATTAAGAGATGTGAATGAGTGTTTGCCTTGGTCAAATAAATTTGGGAAATTAGATCTAACAATAGTAAATTAGTTTCATGACACAGTTCTCAGGGCCCTAAAGTACTTTGTGAATGTCCACAAGGGACATAAAGCAGGTGGCATTTTTCAAAGTTATTGGTGGCTTTTGGTTGTTATTCTTAGAGAAGCTTATTAGATTTAGTGGCCCACAGAACAAACACATTTTTATAAATGCCCTTCTTTTGACTTCGTGGAAGTAGATAATTTATATATAGAAATATTGTCTAAACACATACGTATAAGAGAGAACTCAAATAGCTTCTAGAAAGAGACGGAATTCCAGAAATTTTAAAGTTTTTCCCGTTCTGTCTCTAATTCACTATGCAATAGTGGATAGCTACATGAACATTATGTATCTCAGTCTCTCTACTTAATAAATGAAGGACGGAACTGGGTAATGGGGGTTTGGGAGCTGGGGCGAGGGGATGTGAAGGGATCAGGAAAAAGCGCTTGATGATTACAAAAGGAAACATAGTATTAAGTAGGTAGTGATCATCATTTTGTCCAATTAGTTCATTCGCTTTTTCATTCATTATGCATTCAACAGCATTTTTTTTTCTGTGCTTACTGTGTGCTGACGATGGAGGGCTAAATAAACAGTTTTCCTGCCCACTGGGACCTCTTAATCTGGGGGTGACTTACTAGATAATAAATGAGGAAACAAACTAATAGACAAATGACAACACCCTCTGAAAAGTGGAAAGGAATGAACTGGGTGAAGTGATGGAAGATAATAGAATTGATTCCAACTTCAGAGGATATAAGAATGGACTGTCCAAAGACCCAGAGGGGCGCGGCTCCCTGTGGCCTCTTTGATGGGGGGATGATTGATTTCTCCCACCCCAACATGGACCTGCATGGGGCTTCCATGATGGCTTTAAAAGTATCTAGCATTTCATCGGCGAGTCACAAAATGAAAATGAGAAACCATGATTATCATATATTTCTGATTACTTCCTGCTAGATGTGCCTCGAAATAGTTCCAGTTCCAGCAAATGTCCTGATACTCTGTTACTCTTTCCTGTAGGTGGAGTAGAGAGAGGTCCCTGAGCTGGGCGCTAAGAAATTTCTATCTCAGCCCTGCCACTAACGCACTAAGCCATCTGGGCAATTCACTCCACTTTCTAAGCTTCATTTTTTCTCTTTCGAAAAATGAGGGAGTAGGATATATTGTCCTTAAAACCTTCTAGCTCTTAAACGGTCATTCCAGGTTCCTTAGAC
>NW_011888812.1:2855641-2856663 GCF_000151845.1 Pteropus vampyrus
AGCGCTTGATGATTACAAAAGGAAACATAGTATTAAGTAGGTAGTGATCATCATTTTGTCCAATTAGTTCATTCGCTTTTTCATTCATTATGCTTTCAACAGCATTTTTTTTTTCTGTGCTTACTGTGTGCTGAGGATGGAGGGCTAAATAAACAGTTTTCCTGCCCACTGGGACGTTTTAATCTGGGGGTGACTTACTAGATAATAAATGAGGAAACAAACTAATAGACAAATGACAACAACCTCTGAAAAGTGGAAAGAAATGAACTGGGTGAAGTGATGGAAGATAATAGAATCGATTCCAACTTCAGAGGATATAAGAATGGACTGTCCAAAGACCCAGAGGGGAGCGGCTCCCTGTGGCCTCTTTGATGGAGGGATGATTGATTTCTCCCACCCCAACATGCACCTGCATGGGGCTTCCATTATGGCTTTAAAACAATCTAGCATTTCATCGGCGAGTCACAAAATGAAAATGAGAAACCATGATTATCATATATTTCTGATTACTTCCTGCCTAGATGTGCCTCGAAATAGTTCCAATTCCAGCAAACGTCCCGATACTCTGTTACTCTTTCCTGTAGGTGGAGTAGAGAGAGGTCCTTGAGCTGGGCGCTAAGAAATTTCTATCTCAGCCCTGCCACTAACGCACTAAGCCATCTGGGCAATTCACTCCACTTTCTAAGCTTCATTTTTTCTCTTTTGAAAAATGAGGGAGTAGGATATATTGTCCTTAAAACCTTCTAGCTCTTAAACGGTCATTCCAGGTTCCTCAGACCCTTAGTCTTGTTTTGCTCTTGTCTTTGGCATTTTGGATCTGATGTTGATGTTGCATCTTACTCTCCTGAACCACTTGTGATTTAGCTCATCCCAGCAAGTTTACAAGCTTAAAGGAACCAGCAACTCTCAGACTTCTATATCACGCAGATAGAAGCATTAAGAAGTCATCCCCATGCCAACCATTTGACACCTGTGAAAGGCTAATTTAATACTGGAAAGTTTAGGTAACTTCAGCACTGGAG
>NW_011888812.1:2856713-2875675 GCF_000151845.1 Pteropus vampyrus
GAAAAATGAGGGAGTAGGATATATTGTCCTTAAAACCTTCTAGCTCTTAAACGGTCATTCCAGGTTCCTCAGGCCCTTAGTCTTGTTTTGCTCTTGTCTTTGGCATTTTGGATCTGATGTTGATGCTGCATCTTACTCTCCTGAACCACTTGTGATTTAGCTCATCCCAGCAAGTTTGCAAGCTTAAAGGAACCAGCAACTCTCAGGCTTCTATATCATGCAAATAGAAGCATTAAGAAGTCATCCCCATGCCAACCATTTGACACCTGTGAAAGGCTAATTTAATACTGGAAAGTTTAGGTAACTTCAGCACTGGAGGACCCCATTTACTCACTACCATGGGTCATGCAGCTCAAGTTAATATCTATACTAATTGAACACATGAATCAAAGAAAATAATGATTTGTTGGGAGTAGGTATGTGCTTTAAAGACAAATTGAGCTGTAAGAATTTTGTAAATGGAAAGTTCTGCCCAGAAAAAGAGTAAGAAATATATTGAGGAGCCTTGAAAATCTCTAGCTGAGCTTCTCATTTTTCCCTGGCTGGGCTCTCTTTCTATTTAGATATCGTTCAGTATCATAAATAAAATTGTTTCTGTTGGAAAGGCTCTGAAGGCCTCAGGAGGAAGGAAAAGCTGCCAGGTATACCTAGTCAGAATAAAAAGATGAGGTTCTCTCCTAGGAATTCTTTATTTTTAGACACTGGCATGCACAGGTGTGTGTGCCCACTCATGGGCAAGTTGCTTTTCTTGGTGTTACCCTCCTGGTAGGACATCTGAGGCCACCAGCTTAATTACCTGGTGGGTCATTGTAATTCTTTTTCTAAATAAGAAAGGTGTGATGGATGTGAAGATGCATTGCCTAGATCGCCTTTTGGTTGCTCTCACTGTTGGAAGTGCTATCTTCAAAATCCTTCAGCTGTCAGCACTTTGGTGCCTCAGCTGCAGAGGGCACCCAAGGTCAGTGCCTGACTCAGGGGCCCCATCCAGTGAATGTTTGATGCACGTATAATGTCCTGGCTTTCTCATCTCAACATGGGACTACTTCGAAGGGCATTCTGGCTCTTCATCACTCCGAGGGTTTGGAAGGCATTGTAAGGATGGCATTGCACTCTGACTCCTACCCCTGCCAGTCCACTTCCATCCTCCCTTTTTCATAGGGGTCGATCCCACAGGTACTCCCTAATAAACATCTGCAAGCTAATCTCCAACTTAGAGCCACTTCCAGGGAAACCCGACCTAGGGCAGAAGACAATAAAATATTTATGAAATGCAAATTGGATCACCTTATTTTCTTGCTAAAAGTGTCTCCGGGATAAAGTCCAAACTCTTTAGCAGAGTTTAAAGGTTCTAAACGTTTGTTATTAACTGGGCTTCACTCACCTTCACAGCCCCATCTCCCACTGTTGCCAAATCTGCACCCTGAACTCCAGTGTGTGGTTTCTTAAATATTCCAGATATTCTCATGCTTGACACTTGATATATATTTTTTCATCTTTACTCTAAACTTATGTCTTTGGCAGACTTCTGTCTTTCCTTTAAGATACACCTTATGTCACAGTAAGGATTATTCACATTCATCAAGCCCTTCTAATGTGCTAGGGACTTTTCAAAGTGCTTTCTGTGCATTGTTCCCTCATCCCCAGGCATTGGTAGAGTAGGTACTCTCATCATTCCCATTTTACTAATGAGAAAATAGAGGCACAGAGAATGTAAAAAACCTTAAAGTCACAAAACGGTAAATAGTGGAGCCAGGCATCATATGGAGGTAGCCCATGCCCTTGTCCATTCTGCTAACCCATCCTGTGCTCACTTGAGGAAGGAGCTTTCTTTTGATGTGCTAGGGCTGACACCTAGTAGACTGTCAATGAATACTTGTTGAATGAATGCACAAACGTGAGAATCTTCCCCAGGCCCCACCCCACATCCTAGTTCAGTCATATTGAATGAAGGAGGAGGACGTGTCTCCTTTTCCTACGGGGGTATATCTCTTACTGAGGGCAATGGCCTGGTGTGCAGTTACTGCTGCTCTACCCATCTTTGGCACCTTCCCATTAGCTTGTTTGGCTAAGGCTCCAGCAGTGGCCTTTTCCTCTGTTCCATTTGAGATTGGAACCTGTCTAGAACCACCTTTAGAGAAGGCAGCTAGCTTATCAGCATCTCTGCTGCGTCCCTGAATGGAATTCTAGAATTGGGAGGCCTGGGTATACATTCTGCTTTGCCATATTCTGATTCTTTGTGTTTGAAACTTAGTTTGTTATGAAACAGATGCAGTCATAATTCACAGGCTCTTTAGAGAAACAAATGAGATAGTATAGGCATCAAAGTTCTGAACACCAATAAATATGATCTATTGTTAAAATGGTTTGTTTTAGCTGTCTTTCAGTTCCTTCCAGAGTCATCCCAATCAAAAGCCCCAATCCCACCCCATCCTCCTTCCTCTTCCTCCCAACTCCCAAGTCCTTTCTCATATTGTTCCAGTTCTCTCACCAAATACCAAAGTAATTCAACCCCGAAACTTAAATTCCCTGTGGTAAGAATCAAACCTTTGATCCATGTCTACTTGGACACTGAGAAACTGGATTCTTCTTCCAGGAATGATGAAATACCAGAATTTGAAATTACCAACAAGGTAGAGAAATTAAAGCTCTGAGAAGTGGGGTGACTTGGGCAAAGGCATGGGTAAGCTGAGGATCCAAAAGTCAGTTTCACAGCCTCATACTCCAGACTCTTCCCCGATCCTTTGACTCTTATTTTCAGACTTGCTTTTGCAGTTTAAGCATTAAAGGACTATGGAAGAACTTACTTATTGCTTCCTCAGGTAGCTTTTTCCTTATTTCTGCAGATAGCTTAGGTAGCCTTTTTGTGTGTTCTTATGGCACCCTACATTTCCCCTTAATAGCACATACATAATTGTAAAAGACTGTTGGATGGCAGTTTTCCCTAAAATGGACTTTAAGCTCCATGAGTGCAGGTATTCGCTTTCTCCCATTCACTATCCCATGTGCCTAATAAGGTGCTTGGCAAATAGAAAGTGGTCAGTAATATGCATGAGAATATGGCCAATAAACATTTGACTGACCAACTGAGGAGGATATAGTGCATTGTAAATCGTCCTGTTGCTTCTCTAGTGGGACTCCTCAGGAAGACCAAGATGTGGGGCTGAGCATTTACATCCTCAGACCCCAACAGTCCCCCTCTCCCATTCCCCTTTGGGCTTGAAGGTCCACTTTGCTCAGGTATATTCCCAGCTGGATCCCTGAACTATTTCCAGTGTAATCCTTCTTGTTTATTATCATTATCAGAGCCAGTAAGTGAAGGAAGGGGCGTTGGTCATCAGGTGGCTTTACAGCCCCTTTTACTCTTGAGATTCTATGATTCTTGTTGTTCATTCATTCTTCATCATTAATTCAACAGATATTTGAGAATTTACCATGTTCCAGGCCCTATACTAGGCACTGGGGATGTATACACACACACACACACACACACACACACACACACACACACACACACACACACACACAAACTCCATATATGTATATATGTATGTATATGTTAGTGAAGAAAACAGATACAAAGCCCTGCCTAATGGAACCTGCATTCTAATGCAGGGAAGGCATGGCCAATATACATTCACATAAATCAGATAGCAATGTGTGCTATGGAAGTTAATAAGGTGTGGCAGGGGAATGGGCAGTTTTAGGAAAATGGGGTGTTTTAATTTTGCAGACATTGGATGTTTGCAAGTCTTTTAGATGAAAAAAATCTCAAGCGGGTGATGCAGATCCTGCTTAGGTATATTTCAGACCAAGGAAGGATCAAAATCCTCTTCAACACACCTTCCCTACACTCCCTGCATGACCTCTGCTGTTCCCTTGAAAGGCATTCACTTCTACTTGAGCTGTTTTGGCCTTGCTGGGGCTGAGGCTCAGGCTCCAGAGCTTGAGAGATAACTGAAGACTAGCTGTTAATTTCTAAGGAAGATACCTCTCCATAGGCTAATCTGGTGTCAAGGTGATTTATGCTTCTCACTAACAGATAAAAGTTAAGAAGTCCCAGAGAGTTCAGTCACCTTAATGCCTTTAAAGCTATAAATACGCTTTAAAGACATAGATTGTTTGTATTGAAATATTAGCCAAATGATCTACAAAGGCTGTGGTGATTTACTACTTCCCTTGAAAAGTGACTCTGGTCATAGCCTGTGGAGCCTTCTGAGGCTATTCCTCCCATTCAAATTGTATCTCATTTCCCAGGAGTCTTTGCATTCCTCTTGGTCATCTTGAAGGGAGGACAGATTCTACTAAACCATATTTAGGAGGAGGAGGAGGACTTGGCCAAAGGTACCTTCATTAATTTCCATTATTTGCTCCTGAATTCATTTTCTCCTATGAAAAAGCCATTAATGTGGTGTCAAGATTCATTTCTTTTAGCCATTTTCCCAGTTTTATTTCTTCATATTACTTAGGATCAATTTCTTCTAATAAGTTCTATAGGTCTTATGGCAGGACATGGGTTTTTGTTCCAGGAAAATTCATGAAAGCAACCATACTGGCCAACGTAACACAGCACCCCAACTTCTGGGTTCATCATGTGTTTATATATCCCGTGCTGTTCTTTGGGGATTCATGAATCTGAGATGATGGAAAATGATCTGGGAATATATATCTTTTTAAAGGTAGTGCTGCATCTCTTTCAGTTTGAATCTCTGGTGTCTAAACCTGTGCTCCGGGTTAGAAATGAATCATTTAAGAATAACATACACACATGGAAATGCCATAGAACCTATGCTGAGCTCATTTAGGGGTTTAGGCAAGCTGAGAACTCTGGGATCTGGGGTGAGCGAGGAGGGGGTGAGTGAGTGTAGTATGAGGACAGCTGATGGAGGTCTATTTGTATGAAGAACATCTGGGGTGAGAACTTACCTTAAGGGGAGAGATACCAGTGCATGATTAACTTGACCCATTTCTATGGTCTTGGTCCTGGTGGGGGTGGTGTGATTATGAGTAGAATGTGGTACTGACCATTCAAAGCTGTGCCCAGCATAGACCCATGGGCTCGTAGCTGAGCTGGAGGAAGAGAGAGGAAACCAGCAAACCATTTCATGAATCCTTTATGTCCTACTCAGTTGGAGAGTCCTGGCAGTGCTGATTACCCTACCCCACTATGCCACAGACCAGTTCTCTGTTTCTGCTGGGTGTGGGTGATGACATAAACTGGGAGACTGTAGTACCTGAGAAGAGACAGAAACAGCAATGGGGTGGCAGTGTGCCCAGCAATAGCCATGTGGTACTGACTGGATTTGCTTGTCATATAAATGGAACATATAAATGGAACCCCAGAAATGTTCATGGGTCCTGGGGGTCTTTGTCAGAGGCTGAGGTTCTGCATGATTGGATAGGGATAAGACGGAATTATTATCACTGTTAATGTCATGTCACTTGGACCCACATGCTATGTGAGAGAGAGAGAGAGAGAGAGAAAGATAGAGAGAAAGAGAGAGAGAGAGTGTGTGTGTGTGTGTTCCTCAAACTCAAGGATATTCAATTGGGACTCCAGAGTCCTTGAAGATGGGAGGCTTTTTTTTTTTCGGCTTCTCCGATGCTTATTTGAAATAGAGCTGGGGCAGCATGTCTAGATGAATTTCCAGTTGGTTTCCCAGGAGGAAGAAAAACAGTTCAGAGCACTTGTTAGTTCAAAGTTTTGAATGCACTAGAAGATAATTAAGGATCTCCAGGAGAGCCCAGAGAAGAGCAATCAAGAGAAGCCAGGTGAAAAATAATGGGGAAGAAAGGGAAATAAAGGGCTGTCACAAGAGGTTGGCCAGTCCTTGTTTAGATGATAGAAGAGCCAAGTGGAAAACTAGAAAGGATGGAATGAGTTGTAGCCAAAGGAAATATCATTTGAACATTTGTCAGGATATCCAAACTGAGTGATCTGTTCACCTGGGGACACAGAAAGTGAGTTGTCAAATGTGTTCTCCCAGTGGTGATCAGCAGGCCCAGGGTCTGCTTACAAAAACACCTTTCTAGTCTCTGCTGCTTCTAATCCTGACAGAGTTAGAACAAGGCTGAGCTTTGGAAAGCAGGACTAATACCATGATGACAAGACGTGTCTTGCTGTGCTGGTGCCATCCGGGGATGTGAGAAGTTAAAAGACTGAAGTGAAACAGAGCCAAGAGATGATGTTCTTTGGCCAGGCAAGACAGTTGGGGACCGGTGGTCTACAGGGGGCCTCTTTGCTAAATGCTCAGCTTCCCTTCTACCTGTCAAAGTGGCTTGCAGCTCAGGGGAGTCCGGAAGATCTCTCCTGCCTGGTCTTTCACCTTGAAGGTACAGGCAGGCAGAAAGGAGATGCAGTTTGCTGGAAAGTCAAAATGATTTCTGGATGACTGACGGTTTTATTAGGACAATGTCTTTTTGAAGTTGGACGGCTAGCTTTGAGACTTCCTCATTCAGTCTAAGCTGGTCCTGTGTTAGATAATGAAATGAATCTAAGGGAAACTACATGACGACTCGTTAAACTAGCTGTCATGTATTGCTTCAGCACTGTCTGGACACCAACGAATATGGTGCTTCACTGTTACCTGCCTTTGGATTATGCTATGGGCATTGTGACCAACCATCCTGGTTTGCTTGAGACTGAGGGGTTTCCTGGGATCTGGGACTTTTAGTGCTAAAGCCAAGCCAGACCCTGGCAAACCAGGACTATTGATCTGATTACACGTTACACAAGTGTGGGAGAGCCTTATTAGCTACACCCTGTGCTAAGTTTTTTTACCTGGTTTATTTCATGCATCTCCTCTATCTCCTCTGAGGCAGATTCTATTTGCATTTGTTTCCATTTTATAGATGAAAGTAGACAGACAAGAAGAGATTAGCTAAATAGCTCCCAAAATATTAATGTCAGTTATCTTTGGGTAATGAAATTTCAAGTGAACTTAACTGATTTTCTCTGTTCTATATATTATTTGAATTTATTATATGCATCATATAATAATGATAAACCTCAGTAAGCCTATTTTCTTTGTGGGAAAGTAAGTAATTTACCAATGTCATGTGTTTAATGAGTTGTATCTGGAACCCAGCTCTGATGAATTCCCAAGACCAGGCTCTTTATGACCACACAGACAGGACTGGTTAGAGAAGCAGCTCCCTTATTATAAGGTCCTTCTGGTTCTTTGGGAAGTTTCCATTCTCACCCTTGGCTGACTTAGAACCATCCTGTGCTGAATTCTCTGTAATGAAGAATATTTCAACAGCTTCATTTTAACAGCTTCTCAACTGGTTTGAGTATTCTCTTTTGTGATGAGCAAATTTCTTTTCAGCTACAAGATGCCAGATATGAAAATTTTATTCTTAGCATATTTAATTAGCACCCTGAGGCAAATGCTGATAAAATTCTTTCATTTCTCATGAATATGGGAGAGTCTATGGGAGCCCAGCAGAGAGCTCCTAAATTTCTGTTTTCTCACCTGCACTGTCTGTCCCCTGCAGTCTGGAGCATCTGTCCAGTTCCAGTTGCTCCCTCAGAGAGAAAATGCATTAAGGAGGGTCAGCCAGCTGACCCCACTGATGGGGGAGGGATGGAGGATGTTTTGAACCCAGCTGGGCTGTGGTTCTCAAAATTACTTAGAAAACAAGTCTTTTGTACAGTCCAGGTCTGCCTTGAATGTTCCAAATTAGTGGGATTCATGCTCATTCTAAAGCAAATTCCTGTGTTTGCTGTTTCCCCTTGTTGAGCCTGAAACATTTGAGAAGAATGGAAATTTCCTTGTAATGCCTCTTCCACTCTATCTGGTACTTATTCATGGATTGATGGGAGTCACTAGGATATAGATATCGAGGCTCAGTCAGGCAGGCAGAGAGAGTGAATTCTTGCTTATTCCACCTTTTTGTTCTGTTCAGGCCTTCAGTGGATTGGATGATGCCCACCCACACTTGGAGGCCCATCTGCTTTACCGAGTCCACTGATTCAAATGCTAATCTCATTTAGATACATCCTCTCAGATATACCTAAAAATAATGTTTAGCCAAATATCTGGGTACCCCATGGCTGGTCAAATTGACACATAAAATTAACCATCACACCGTCCCTGCCTTAAAGGAACTGAGTGGTAACAAATGGAGACTCCATAGGCACACGAATGACAGGAATACAAAGAGGAGAGTCAGAGTGCATCAGGATGGTTATCTGTACTGTGTTGCAAGATTTTAGAGGTGGAAAGAGACCATTCTCTCTCAATCGTAAAAATCGGGAAAGGATTCATGAAGGAGGGAGCATTTGAATGGGACCTTAAAGGATTAGATTTTCATAGCAGTCAATCTTAAATGCCAGCTTGCATCAGAATCCCCTGAAGACTTGTTGAAACACAGATTGGCGGGCCCCACCTCTAGAGTTTCATTTTCAGTAAATCTGGATTAGGGCCTAAGAATATGAATTTTTAGCAAGTTCCCAGGTGATGCTGCTGGTCTGAGGACCATGCTTTGAAAACCACCATTCTAGACATGAAAAGATGATGATAGTAGGGGAGAGTCTTCTCTTCTCTCTTAAATTATTCACAATTCAGATGTCATTTTCTGAGAGATACTCCTTTAAGATGTAAGAATATTTTCAATTTTTACCCTGCTCATTTTCTTCATATTAAGTATTATCACCATCACAGAGATGGTTATCTGTCTCCTCTGCTAGAATGTAAGTTCTATGAGAGTAGAAACTCTTTTGTTCACAGTACTTAGAACAGTGCTTAACACATAGTAAATGCTCAGTAAATATTTATTCTCCCAGGTTCTATGTAGTTGAAAGTTCTTTAACTCCTCTGACTTTATTCCTGCAACACTAAACCAGTTACTTCATCCCGAGAACAATTATTTAAATAGAATTAAATCGGTCACGTTGGCTAGTGAATTTTTTGCTTTTTCAACAAGTTGTTCTGGTCAACACAGCCTGTGCATACAGAACTGAACAGAATTTGGAGTTTTCTTAAGTAGTGGCGAAATGTTCATAAAGTAATTAGGATGGTTTAAATTCATTTAATTCTTAATATTTCCATTTTTTGCATAAATATTTCATGTATTGCTCTTCTGGGAGGCAAAGAGCCTGGAAATTTCAGTAATAATATGTGTGTAAAATTTCTTTTTTCCATGTAGCAGCACATTTTGAAAGATGTCTCAATAGGTTATGACAAGTAGAACAGGAAAATATTTTTTTTAACTTCCCTGGGTCAATTATTAGAATTATCAAAACATATACTTAAATTGTACTTTATCAGTGTGATCCATTCTGAGGAGTGTAGGTGAGAAGGAACTGGAATGGTTTATCATAATTAAGTTTCTGCCCAAAATACTAAAGTAAATCAAGCATTGGACACATCTGTCTTGTGGCTACTAGATACAACTATGAAAAGGGGGAATCAAGCCTCTCTAAATGTGGCTTGCTGCTTCATAGCAGGTGTTAAAATTTAAACCTTGACCTAAAGAAGCTAAATGACTAATTATGTTTATAAAATTTAAAGAATCTTTTAAGCAAATTATATCTTATGAACTACTTTCCTAAACTTTTTCTTCAGAATCAGATGTTACATAATAAACAATAATGAAAACTTCGAACATGTAGGAGGACATTTTGAATACCTAGACATTTATTTGAGGTGTTGGGTCTGATCACACTACAGGGCTCCACCTTGGTTCCTTTTCCTCTAAGCAGGACTAGAGAGGCAGGAATGGGGCCAGGGCAGGGGGAAACATGCTCCACGTGGAGTAGTACAGAAGGTGATCAACTCCTCCTGGTTTGCTTGGGACTGTCCCAGTTTTAGCTTTGTTTTAAATCCTGGAAAACCCCTCTTTTTGAGGTAAACTGGGATGACTGGTCACCCCAAGAACAGGTTGGCTCCCTTGGAGGGTAATGAGAGCTTAGTATTAGAAGCAGGAAACATTGATTGGTCAGCTTCCTGCTTCGATTCTTGCCTGGGGTGGGTCCATCTCTGATGGGCTTTAGAGGCCAACTGGCTGAAGTCTTCTCATTCTATGAACCTTGACCTAAAGAAGCTAAATGACTAATTATGTTTATATAAGATAGTATTTCCTTGTATGATTTCCTATTTTAACTTTAAAACAAAAATGGATGAACTTATAACTTCTTATTCTAACCGTTCATGATCTTTGTTTTTTAAGTTCATCACTATTTAACGAATAAGTCACTCTCTTGCCAAAGATATATAGTTAATTGGTTTTTAAATTTCCTAACCTTATAGCAAGATTTTTTTTTCCTTTTGTTGGTAAAAGGATTATTTGTGCGTATGTATGTACATGTGAGAGAAAAATTCTTTCACGATTTTCTTTCAAATTTTATCATTTATTCTCTCTATAAATACTTCTCATTTGAAGCAGAGGCTAAACAAACACTTTTTATTCTGGAGGACAATTAAACTCTCATTTGTCTGTTCTCCCTGGGGGTTATCGGTGATGTATGGATACAGAGGAGCCTTCGACTGTCGCCTTGCTCCCATAGCCACCATGGGGTAATAGAAGTGGGAGGCTTTGAGTGGGGTACGAGGGAAGCAGTGCAGCCCGGATGGAGGATGAAGTTTATTTCTTCTTCCTACCTAGCTAATGTCAAATAAGCAGTTGGATTTTTATATTAAATCTTGCCTCCGTTCTAAGAAGGATGAAACTTATTGGACAGTGAGCGTGTGTGAAGGGAGTGCAAACTGCTTACTCAGTGTTAATTCTCCCCTCATTCTTTGCTTGTAGATTCCTAATTTTGTTTGTACTTTATTTACCGTTTGCCCTGAGAATACTCACTGGTGGCACTTGAGGCTACAGTGTTTACCCCAAGGTAACTCGCGGATTTCAGTCCTAACCTTATCCCCAAAGTTTGCCAGGAAATATCTCGCTTTTATTATTATTTTCACATTGTTCTAGTATATCAATAGTCTTTGGAAGCAAATGACATCATTCTATTTACAGCATTCTGTTTTTAGTAGTGGTATTTCCATTTACAAAATATGCTAAAATATGGTAATTCTTAATCCTAGAAAATGTAGCGTTCCTATGCGTGATGTTAACATTGTTCCTGAACAGTTGTTAACCGAAGATCCATTTGATGAATCTGATTTATGTATACATTTCTGTTACATTAGGATTAGAGACAAGTTCTGTTTAGAAATAACTCCAAGCACAGTTTTTATATTTTCACATAGAAAGCCAGTCAGATTTGCTTCAGCCTCAAAAGTACTTGAAAACACTGCATGTCACAGTCTCTCTTGCAGGTTGGGTGGCCATGTAGCACAGTTTTGACCAGTGAGGTACTCCCCTTTCTCACTGAAAAGAGATTATAATGCCTCAAGATGCAGCAGCCATATGGTGACCATGAGACAACATGTACAATGAAAAGGCCAAGGAAATATCAGATCAGTCCTGTCATTGCTAAGCTGTTGAACTAAAACTACTTCTTACATTTAATTTCTGTTAAATGAGATGGCTTGGGTAAACCTGTTAGCTCTAGTGGGAGGATTTTGTTTCTTTTTATTTATTTAATTTTTTAAATTAATTTATTGGAGTGACATTGGTTAGTAAAACCTATGTAATATAGGTTTCAATTGTACAGTTCAGTAATATGTCATCTGTATATGGCATTATGTGTTCACCATCTAAGTCAAATTTCCTTCTGTCACCATATATTTGACCTTCTTTATCCTTATCTTCCTCCCCCTCCCCCTTTCCCTCTGGGAACCACTAAACTCTTTTCTGTGTCTATGAGTTTTTTGTTGGTCTTGTTTGTTGCTTTCAGTTTAATATCCCACATATGAGTGAAATCATATGGTTCTCAACTTTTTCTGACTTATTTTGCTTAGTATGACAATCTCAAGATCCAGCCATGTCTTCACAAATGGCAGTATTTCATCTTATGGTTGAATAATATTTCATCGTATATATGTACCACTTCTTCTTTATCTAATCATCTATCAAAGGGCTCTTTGGTTGTTTCCATGTTTTGGTTGCTGTAAATAATGCTGCTGTGAGCATTGAGGTGCATATATCTTTATGGATAAGTGTTTTCAAATTTTTTGAGTAGATACCCAGAAGCGGGATTGCTGGGTCATTACCTGCTAACTCTATTCTTAATTTTTCGAGGAACCTCCATACTGTTTTATATAGTGGCTGTACCAGTTTACAGTCCCACCAGAAGTGTACGATGGTTCCTTTTCCCCCACAACCTCTCCAATACTTGTTATTATCTGTCTTGTAGATGATAGCCATTCTTACAGGTGTGAGGTGGTATCTCATCGTGGTTTTGATTTCCATTTCCTTAATGGGTAGTGAAGTTGAGCATCTTTTCATATGTCTCTTGGTCATTTGTATGTCCTCTAGGGAGAAATATCTGTTCAGGTCCTCCCCCGATTTTTTTTGTTGTTGTTAATTTTCTGTTTCTTGTAAGTAATCGCTTCCTAACTGACCCAGGAGAATATGATATAGTGGAGAGAATTCTATAGTAGGAAGCCAGAAACTATGTTCTAAGCTTCTTGTTCTATTTTCCCATTGGAAACTTATTTTAAGATTTTTTCCTTTAAATCGGGTCTTCAGTTGCCTCCTGTTGTGTGCCACACGGTAAGACCTCTATAAATATGGTTAAAATTTGCAAAATAGTATAAAAGGTATGTTACTATCTTAATGCAGGCGGATGAGCTAGATGATCTTTGAGATCTCTTTTTGGTCTAAGAGGTTAATTCAGTTCCAAGTTTTTCTGAAATTTGATATTTCAGGGAAAATTGGTGTGTGTGTGAGTGTGTGTGTGTGATACGTGTGATGTTTAAAATGAGAAGATAACCAACCTGTTCTTGGGGTGACCAGTCATCCCAGTTTACCTCAAAAAGAGGAATTTTCCAGAAAATTTTATTTTAAAAATGCATGTATGTGTATATATGCAGATATACACATATACATGTGACTATACACCACCTGTGAAAGCTCATGACATAATGGCAATAATGATTTTTTTTTTTTTTTTTTGGTTAAACCAGAGCTGATTTTCCTACTGTTCCTTGCTGTGTTTGTCTTGCACAGATGCTTTTCTTCTTTGGCTGTATTAGGTTCAGCTATATCAGCTCTTATGTATTGTGATCCTCTACACAAAACTTGTGTTAAAATTGATTGATTTATGTTGATGAATTGCCTTGAGCTTCGTGGAGATCTAGGATTATTGCAACCCAGGCAATGAGGGACCATGCTGTGTGACAAAGACAGACAAATCTATGACACAACCTGCTCAATTTTTGTATTCCTTAAACTGCACCTGTGATGGACCCCAGTGCCCTGATCTTCATGCCGTTTCACCAAAGATATAAAATGCTATGACTTGGGTCTGCTTTGGGTCTGTGTGATGTCATGGCTGTTGCCTAGACACAGAAGCGGGCAGGTCTTTGTGACTTCTTAGGGGGTCATAAAACCCATCCACTCCAGGCGCAACATTAACATCTTCAGGACTCCAGGTCTCTGTTTAGTACAATTAACTCTAACCAGTGGGAACTCTCAAGAGGGACAGCCTCTTCTTCCATATTAATGGATCCTTGAGGAACACAAGCTGCCAATCAAGATAATTATCAATGTGCCGCCAATAACTGAGTGATGCCGTGAAGATATATTTGTCAGTGTAGTTGTTTTGCAGAAGAAGAAAAAGAGTTGATCACTGTAGTTCCTCAAGCTGGGAAACGAAATTACAGGGATGATTTCAGTCTTTTGCCCCTACCAAGCCTACTCATAAACTATACTTCTTCTACCTCCTCCTCCACCACCCCCTCAGCCTCCATTTCCTCTCATGCCCACTTAGTGTTAATATTTTTTATGGGGCAGTTGGCTACCTCTCTTAGCTCCATGGCTCCCCATCAATGAGCTTGCTTACAAAGCTTATTTGCCTCTGATTTCCTCTTTAGAGTTTCAGGCAGAACTTCTCTTGCAATTAGTATCTGAAGGTAAGGTGATGCAGGTGGCTAGGATAGCTACTTTAGAGGCATCTTTGCCCTCTTGTTGAGATGGGATGAAAGTAAATGTGTGCAAAGAAGCATCTGCATAATATTTCAAATTATTTTATCTCTAGTTAGAGCCATTAGAAGATAACTTCGAATTCAGGTCATTGGAGCCCATTCATTTTTTTTCTCCAATGATGCATCTTTGAGTAAGTGTCTTGTCTAGTGTACACATCTTTAAAACTAAGCCATTATTGCCTCTGTGTAGAACCAGATGGGTGATAGAGTAATCAGGGGTATTGTTCCATAAACTATATAAATGTCAACCAATGTACTGTATACTTGAAACTAATAATAAAATGCTTAAAAAAACCTAAGCCATTATTGAGATATGATGAGTGTGTTAGAGCACCAGACTTTATCAAACTTTTTATTTACTTTTAATGTTTTCTTTGTATTTTATGTCAGGGGTCCCCAACCCCTGGGTTGAGGGCTGGTATTGGCCCGTGGCCTATTAGGAACTGGGCTGCACAGCAGGAGGTGAGCAGCGAGTGAGCAAAGCTTCATCTGTATTTGCAGCAGGTCCCCAGAGCTAGCATCACCACTTCAGCTCCACCTCAGATCATCAGACATTAGGTTCTTATAAGAGCACCGGTCCCTGGTGCCAGAAAGGTTGGGGCCGCTGTTTCATGTCATTCTGAACCTCTGTGATCAAATATACCATCCTGGGAGGCAGTATTGACTGGAAATTACAAGCGGAGGCTTAAAAAATTATATATGCCTGGCTTCAGTGTCTGGTTCTGTCTCTTCCTAATTGTCTGGTTTAGAGTAGGGCACATAATTTGTCTGGGCCATAATTTTAAAATAAGGAAAATAGTTTGATCTCCTGGGGTAGTTGTTAAGGGTTAAAATGAAATAATGTGGGAATGGCAGTTAACACAGGCCTTAACATAGAGTAAGAACTTAAACGGTGGGTATGTGTGAATCTAGAAATAAATTGGATTCTGGGTTACACACTCATACACCCACATAGCCTCTTTAGCACTGAACAATTATATTTATTTTTAGTGATCTATATTTTTTTACCACAGTCTGATTGACATGCATTATATTAGTTTCAGGTGTTTAACATAATGATTCAAATATTTATATGTATTTTGAAACGATCACCACAATAAGGTAAAAATAAATATGTGAAGTGTGTTTATATGTATATTTATATAAATGTGAATGCGTGTATAGGAACATTATTTCTAATTGACATCTGGTTGTAAGCTGCCATGTGGTATAAATTTCCAATTTTTCTTTAATTTGTCCCATATGCATTTAATCATTTTTATTTTCTCTAGTCTATCTTTCACAATGAGATAGTTTCATTTTTTTCAAAGCATAAATGTACTATATGCCAAAAACCTTTATTAATTCCACAGCCTCTGCAAAGTAAGGCTTACCTTAATAGCATGGCACGTTTCCAGTTTGGCCCAGTTCACAATTCTAATCTGATTACCTTCCAGTTAGCTCTCCCCCACCTACTTCATGCCACAATTTAGTCTTGTTCGGTCCTCTAACGCATTTTAATCTTCAATATCGTTGTGCCTTTGCATGAGCTATTTCTTCCATCTAGAATACCCTTTATCTTTTGTTAATGGGATTTGAGAATACCTAATCCTACTTTGACACCCAGCTAAAATATCACTCCTTTCCCCACAACTCTCATCCCCAGAGGTTCTTATTTCTGTACCTTTATTATAGCTCCTGTTTTATTGGGTTGTAATTATTCATTACTGGAAATTAAAACAAAAACAAGCAACAAATAATTTCTTGTCTCTTTAACAGATTATAAATATGTATAATTCACTTTTACCTTGTTATTAAATAAATATTTTAGCATTTACTTTAAAAAATATCTTGTAGACTTTAGCAGCTACTGACAATAGAACTTTATGCAATGGCGGCGTTATGTTGTCTAATGTTGATAGCCATTAGTCACATGTGGCTGTTGAGCACTTGCAGTGGCTAGAGTGATTGTGAAACTGAATTTTTAGTCTTATTTAATTTTAATTAATTTAAATTTAAATTCAAACAGTCACATGTGCTTAGTGCCTGCCATATTGGATAATGAAAGTCTATAGTACTAAGTGAAAAGTTCTCAGAGTTCATGTATAAGTTCAAGGTTTTTCTTAAAGGTGTCCTAGATTCAGGAAGTAAAGTGTTATCATAACTGGAGGCACCTGAAACACAAAACAAAATCCACTCGAGTTTACTAATTAACCATTTTTATTTATATGAAATGTTAACTCACTTTTAGAAATTGATCTATTATGCTTAGCTTATGAATTGTTACATAATAGGAACCAAATTAGGGAAGCAGTATTTCCGTTCATTCAAATAGAATTAATCTTTTAATTTTTCTCCCTCAGGATTGGTTAAAAATTATTTGACTTCTAAGCTTCTGCTAATAAGTATTTACCTTTAGTTCTACAGAGAACAACAACAAACAGGTAAATTCCCATACTGAAAGGGTACTATCCAATAGTACAGAACCCCAAGGCACAACTTAATAAAGCACAGACTTGGTGTAATCTCCCATTCCAGTGGGGTGCCATTAGAAAGCAATTTCCTAAATTGCATCCTAGTGGCCCGCCTACATGTTAATTCAGCTTCCAGGTATTTCTAGTTTAAAGTCAAGGAGTAGGTTTTACACTATGAAATCTGGGTCTACGAATTTTATTTCCTTTAAAACTCTAGGTTAAGAAATCACAGCATTCAAAATGAAACTGCAAATTAGTAGATGGAGGAGGAGCCAACCATGAGTAGGCTGAATTGTATACTTTTTTCAGAATTCTTTTTTTAAAGCATTTTATTATCAGTTTCAAGTATACAGTACCTTGGTTAGACATTTACATAGTTTAAGAAATGATCCCTCGATTACTCCATCACCCCTCTGGCTCTCCACCTAGCCATTACCTTACTGCTTACTGCATTCCCTATGCTGTGTTCCCCATTCCTGTGACCATCTATCAATTGCTAATCTGTACTTCTTTAACCCTTCACCCCTTTCTCCCAGCCCCCCAACTCCCCTCCCCTCTGACCATCACCAGACTGTCCTGTATTTGTGAGTCTGTTTTTGATTAGTTTGTTCTTTTTCTTCCTCAGATTCCACATATAACTGAAATCACATGGTATTTATCTTTGTCTGACTTCACTCAACATAATAACCTCTAGATTCATCCATGTCATTGCGAATGGTAAGATTTCATTTTTTATGGCTGAGTAATAGTTCATTGTATATATGAACTACAACTGCTTTATCCAGTCATCTCTTGATGGGCATTTAGGTTGCTTTCATTTCTTGGCTATTGTGAATAGTGCTGCCATGAACATAGGGGTGCATAGATCTTTACAACTTACTGTTTTGGTTTTCTTTGGATAAATACCCAGAAGTGCAATTGCTGGGTAAAAAGATAGATCCATTAATTTTTTGAGGAACCTCCAGACTGTTTTCCATAGTGGCTTACCATTTTGTAATCCCATCAACAGTGTATGAGGGTTCCCTTTTCTCCAATACCTGTTTCTTGATCTATTGATGATAGCCATTTTGACAGGTGTGCAGTGGTATCTCATCATGGTTTTAATTTGTATTTGTCTGACGATTAGTGATCTTGAGCGTATTTTCATTTGTCTGTTGGCCATCTGTAGTTCCTCTTTGGAGAAATATCAGATGCTAAGAATTCTTTGACTAAGTTCTTAGGAAACTTGAAACAAAATTTGTGATCTGTTTTGGTGTTAACTATCTCAGGAAACTAGTTATATCTACTTCTTTATTTTAATTTCATTAATCTGTTGTAATTTTTATTGCCCTGTTTTATAATGTGCCTGGTTTTGTAAGCTGTCTGGTACTTGCAAATTTCTCTTCTCTACACTCAGATGCGCAGAGAAAATGCATTTCTTTTCGGACTTTATTGACTAATAATATCCCATATGAGCCAATAAATAATATCCGATTTGATTTATTGATGATAGCCATTTTGACAGGTGTGAGGTGACATCTCGCTTTGGGTGGGATAAAGAGAACTTATTTAGTCTAATCCAGACAATTTAATAGCCCCTTTAAGTAGAAGTAAATCCTGAGGTCCTGATATTTTCCAGTTTTCCTTTCTTCTGTATTTTACTTTTTTCTCAGAAGCTACTGGGTGTGGAAGTGGCTTACCTGGCTTTAAGGGAAGGCGATGCTTTTGAAGTCGTGGGATTGCATTATAGGTGCCCTTTTCATAGAATGATGATAGCTGTGGAGTGGCTAATAGGAGTGCTGTCTGGGTTAGAGAATGTGCTGATGCGCGATCAGTCCCATCTGTTGGGAGAGGATATAGTTCTCTACGCTTGATTTCCACGAAACGTGATTTTCCCAAAGCTGTCTGTGGCCTTTTGTCCTACCGCTTATTCTCCTCCTTGCAGAGGTGGAGTGAGGTACGTGGTTGGAAGGCAGCTGGTTTCTTGTTTGCTCAGAGAGAATCTATCTAACCAAACAAGGAGTGAGTTCTCTGTTTTCCTTCCCAATGAGAAGCAATGTCTTGGGCAGGTGGGTCTGCTTTGCATAGTTACACTCTTCTTATGTGTGCTGTCTCATGTCTGGATGTGGATTTGGGTAGGGAGTTATCGGGCCCATTAGCTCTCACAACAGATTGCAGTCTTTAATGTATTAAAAGCCATATTTTGACCTCCGTCTTTACTCTTTTATTGTATTTCTCAAATTCTAGATCCTGGATTGACGGGTGGATTTAGGAAGAGAGATACCACTCAGATAATACCAATACACTAGTGTCTTTGTCAAAAACACGAAGAAATAAAAAACTGGAATTTTATATTCTTGGAAAGACTTTTGGGGAGCTGTAAGAGTGAATTCATTGACTTTTACTTTAATTCCTTTCCTTCCTTCCTTCCTTCCTTCCTTCCTTCCTTCCTTCCTTCCTTCCTTCCTTCCTTCCTTCCTTCCTTCCTTCC
>NW_011888812.1:2884225-2885921 GCF_000151845.1 Pteropus vampyrus
TACTATGGGTGTCCATCTTTTGAACCTCTGTTAAAAAGTTTCTCTACCATGTGCTACTTGACCACTAAGCCAATGCCACATATGTTAGGATTTTGGTATGGTGGTATGCCATTTTAAAGTATACATTCTATATTAATTAAGGAGGTATAACATGTGTTACAAATAGATCCCAGGGTATATAATGGCTCAAAGGCATTTTTAATTGAAGGTTGTTTTCTTGCTTAGGTAAATAATCTCAGCTTCTTCCAGTTTAGCAAGCGGCAGGCTCTGTTTGCCCTGGTCATTCAGGGATCCAGGCTGATGAGGTTCTGCCTTTCTGAACACATAGATTCCAAAGAGGCCCCAGGCATTGTCATCCTTCAGTGCAGAAGGCAAGAGAGACAAAGGAGAATTGTATGAGAGGTATTAATGGGCCAGGCTGGCACATGGCTTCTGCTAATTAGCACACATTCCATTGGCTAAAACTTAGTCCATGGCTGCACTCAGCTTTAAGAGAGGCTGGAAAATTTGGCCTGGCTGTGCGTCCAAGTTGAAGAAGATAACATAGATTTTAGTGAGGAGCTAGAATATACTGCTCAAATTAAAAAATTGTATATTTTTCTTAAATAAAAACCATATAATATATTTTTATTTTTATTACCATCTGTTCGAACAATTTTGCTACTTGGAATTTATTCTGGGATAATAAATGGACAAGTGAATAGTGACATATATACAAGGATAGACTGTAGAATTATTTATAAGAGAGGGAAAGTTAAAAATAAGCTGAGTGATAAATCCTCAGAGGCAGGTTACTATGTAGCCTTTGGGACAATGATGCAGAGATCTGTATTCATAATATGATCTTTGTCTTGCATATTTTTTTATCATTATATGTTGAAGTTTGGAAGTATATCATGATGATAGTAATGGTGATTCATGGGTGGTTAGATTATGAATAGTTTTTTAAAATTACTTTTATCAGTATTGTCTGTGTTTTGTACAGTGAATATAGATTACTTTCTAATCGAAAGATCAATACTGATGATATTTGTGGAGGAACAGCCCATTTGCAGGGTTCGGCACCTCATGTCCTCACGTGGAGATCTGGTGTTGTCATGCTGTTAGGTGGAGAAATAGCTGTTTAGTGTGGAATATTCTAGAGTGCTCTTTGTTTTGTCTTTATTCAAGTGATCTCTCAATTTCTCCCTGTGCCACATTGAATAACTACCCAATTGTAGTGAGGCCTTTTATAAAAGCCTTTTACATAATTTTCTTATTTCATCTCTACAATAACACCAAGAAATAAGAGTGGTGGCCATTAGATTCTCGTAGGAGCACTGGTCCCTGGTGCCAGAAAGGTTGGGGACTGCTGGAGTAGAGGATGAGATCAAAGATGGTGGCAAGGACCATGTTATGTAAGACATGGTACAAATTTTGACTTTGACTTGGGGTGGGTCAGGGAGTCACTGGAAGGTATTGAAATGACCCTGGCTGCTGGGTTGAGTACTGAATGAAGGTGTCATGAGACTATAGCAGTGATTCTGGTAAGAGATAAAGGTTTCTTTGGCTGAAGTGGTATGAAGGAGGTAGTTACAAGTGTTTGAACAATAGTTTGCTATACTCTCCCCACCCCCACCATGCCTAGATCACTCCTAGGACATAGGTAATGCTCAATATGTATATGATGAATAAATGACTGAATAAGTCCCCTCCC
>NW_011888812.1:2885971-2889414 GCF_000151845.1 Pteropus vampyrus
TTTCTTTTTAGTTTTGATTAAGGCCCAGTTTAGACTCTTTGTTCAGGCTTTGACTAGCAGAAAGACTGTATCGCCCTATGGCATTTATCAGCCAGATCTGAAGGCCACTATCTTTGGCTTTGGAATGCTAAGCAGCGACAATCAGGGATCAGTAATATCTCTAAATATGGTACTTGTGTCCCTTTGCATTATTCTGTGAGTTTCTCTTGAAAATTTCCCCATTAGCACATGCAATTTTGCTGTGAATCTTAGAGAATCAAACAGCAGCTTTGATGAATGAACTTTGTTAAAGAACAAAATAAAACAAAGCCCCTACCATATTGGTATCAATCTCAGCTTGGGTAGAAGAGAAGGAAACTTGAAGAATTATTACAGATCCAAATTCCAACAAAAGAAAGAGATCATTAAAGAAAGCTTGTATCTGAGATGCTTACTCCTGGGAATTAGACATTTTGAAACGGGGTAGGCAGTCTCAGGAATGCCTAAATTTGTGAATGCCATGGAAATATTTACTTTGCATGTTATTCTCATCTGTTAACTGGGGTTGTTTTAATTCCTACCTAACACAGTTGTTTCTGACATTGAATGAAAATTGTCATACATAAGAATCATTTCAACATGAATGACTCAAACTTGGGCCTCTACAACATGACAGATTATTGCATGTTGTTTGGTTGTGTGTACAACAGTTGAAACAATAATTGCTTCATTGTTAAATTCATGAATGCCTGGAAATTTATATATTTATGGATCCTGCAGCATATTCTTTTGTAAAGCAAGCAATTTTGAATTTCAATAAGCAATTACTGACTTTAAAAATTGTATGGTTTAGGTAGGTCACTACATTTCAGTTTTCTTAAAAAATGGCACGTGTCTTCATTTTGCCTTTCCTGGGTGCAGTGAGTATGGATGTGCTATATTCTGTAGGGTTTGAGGAAGACTAGGTGTTTTTAGAGAAACACTGCTATTACCAGGCCTATTTCAATGAGAGAAAAAAACTCAGTTTAGCAAATCATTGTTTTGCAATAGATGAAGAAAATGGTAGTGAAAAATGCACTGTCGGATTGGTGCTGGTCTGATGTGTTTTCCAAGCTAGGAATGCTAAGCATTAATGAGCAGAGTGCAAAAAAAAGTTATTTTGAGGTAAAATGTGTGGTTATTTTAGAATAATATAGTTATCTAAATTCGGTCTCAGGCAAATCAAAACCCTTGAGCTAAAACTGTATCCTGACTTTCTGAACAGCCACACGTAATGGCAAGAGTCACTCTAATTAAAATTCTGCAGCATGACACAATGGGAGAAATGATGAATTACTCATTTCTAATCTGTTCCCCCACTACCATTTCGTCAAATATCTGGATGAATAATTGTAATCATAAATTCACCTTAGGGAATATTTATTAAGCATCTATAGGTGTTTGGGACTGTGAAGAATAAAAAAATCTTTCAACAAGGTCTTTGTCTCATGGAATGTAATTGATAGAAAAAGACATGCTCACAAGAATAGCTCATGTTATAAGAGTATAAAATTAAGTGTAAGAAATTGGTAGAAACAATAATTTCTTTAAGAGTGGAGATTGCTGTTAATTTAGGAAGCTGAAGAAAACACGGCTGGGAAGCATGAGTAAGAGAGCAGAGGTCAAGACATGGGAACTAGATTCAGAGCAGGGGTAAGACCTAAGATGTAGGAGCAGACATAGGGCTATGGTAGACTAATTAGCTGGGCTGATGAAGAGAGTCTATGAGGCAGAGTTCTGAGTATGAGGTAAAACTGGGCCAGGGAATTATTGTCAAATTTAACAAGGTCGTAAAAGCTAAACTTGGGAGTTTGGTTTCCTTCTGTAGGCAAGGTCTGAACCACTGAGAAAGCCAGTAGCCATGTAGACAGCCATTGTGGTTTTGGCGCCTGCAAGGGCATGAGTGTGTGTGGGTAATACTTACTCTTCAAGGTCTTCACTTAGGAACAAGGAGTGGAGTGCTCCACTGTAGAGGGTGATTCTGGATGTAGTTTTTAGGAAATGCTCTTTCACGTCTAGGAGTGGGGATAGCAGTGGTTGGTAGAAGAGAACTATTTAGGTGGTTTATCCACTGTGGAGACAAGGAGATACCTCTGTAGATGACTTTGGTTCTTTGCCAAGGAACAAAATTTAGACTTTAAGTTGTGTGAGCAGTGTTCTTGTAGTTGCAACTTATGTGGCTGGTTTCTCCATTGGCTCTCCTTCCTGAATTACAAAACCCCAACCCAAGAAAGGAAAAACATAAAAAAAGATAAGAAGTGAGCTCTTCTTGGAACTTGAAACAGTTGCCAAGCCAGTATGTTTTATAATGTCATTTATGACCATTTTATAATGTCATTTTTCTGTTCATAAACCTAAAATAACATTCCTTCACTCTAACTTTACTTTTTGTAAGTCCTCTTAACGGTCAGAACCCACTTTGTCTGTCTGTCTGTCTGTCTGTCTATCAATCAATTATCTATCTGTCTGTCTATCTATCTATCTATATCTATCTATCTATCTATCTATCTATCTATCTATCTATCTATCTGTCTATTCATCCATCCATCCACATCCATCCATCCATCATTATCATCTCACTGAGTTTCCACCATTAATTATTTCATTTTTTTGTGTTAGTTAAGCTAGTCTCCACACTAACATCCATGACACCATAACCATTCCCGTTTTTATGGACCTATTGTTGTTTCCTCAGCCTAGAAATTGCCAAATTTTTGGCTTGGATTCAAATTCTACTCATTTTCTAGAAATCCATCACAATCCTCACCTGCTCTATGAATTTTCCTCTCTTAATTTGAACTTGGAATGATCCCTGTTTTCTCTGGACCATTAAAGTACTTGAAAAACAGAAGATAGAATTAGAAAGAACCAAATCATTAGAATGTTGAAGGTGCTAGAATGTACCAAATTACAGTCTTCGTAGCTGTACTTCTAGTTCTTTTTAAAAGGACCAAGACCATTAACCTGCAGGTTTAGTCTCTGTTTAATATAGTTCTGGTGGCAGGGAAGTGTCAGCCCATTTTTTTTTCTTTTTTCTTTTCCTAGAGGGTTTTTTTTTTTCTATCTTCCTGGTAGACTATAGAGGCAGAGCAGAGGATATGCTTATATGTCTTTGTATTATGTGATGCATCACAAATTTACTGAGTAGCATCTATTTTTCAGTCCTGATGCTCATAATGTACTGTGAAAGTGAGCCTGCTCTGTAATAGATGATCAGTAATTATTTGTTAAAGAAGAGAAGAAAAAGAGACAATAAAGCCAACTATTATTACTTTTGGTTTAGATTGCCTGGCTTTGAATCTTGGCTCTGACACTAGCAGTTTACTAAACCGCATCTCAGTTTCCTCATAAAATGGAATATTAGATTTGAAGCAGGTAACGTATGTAAAGTGCTTTATACATACAGTGCCTGGAACATAGACTCC
>NW_011888812.1:2893779-2899715 GCF_000151845.1 Pteropus vampyrus
AGATGTGTGATTTAAGAGAAAAAGAGGCATGAAGAATGATTAGGAGCTTCTAGAAGGTTGGAACTGAAGGTTGGAATACAGTGTGTAGTGCAGGTTTCAGGGAGAGGATGACGTACTCATTTAACACAGTGCTGAGTTTGAACCTGTTAAATTTGAGAGTGTCGTAGACATCGAGGGGAAAATGATGAGGAAGCAGTTGGATATTGGTTATGTGAGCTTGGATTTCAGAGTAAAGTTTGGGCTGGAGATCTAAATTTGGATAGGTAGATCTGTCAAGAAATCTAGATAGAGGCAAAGCCGCAGAGTGCATGAACACAGACTCTGAAGCCAGATTGCTTGGGCTTAACTCCTGGCAAATCTAACCTTCAGGTTCTCAGTTTCTTCATCTGTAAAGTGGAGATAATATTACAGTGTTTAACTTACAGAGTTGCTGTGAGAATTAAGTTAGTACATTTGTTTAGATTACATAGATAAATGCCTGGCAACTAGAGAGTGTTACAAAGGTTAGCTATTATTATTGTTACTATTTCACTGAGTTGGAATAGTCTTTAATGCCTTTCATATGTTATCATACTCAATCCTCAAAGGAAAATATAAAGTAGACTTATCACTTCTTTAAAATAATAAATAAGGAAACTGAGGCAGGGAAAAGAGTCCTGGGCCTGTTTACCCCAAAGGTAGGACATGTAATCATTTTTAAAGTAGTAAAATCTAGTCTGTGTGCAGGTCGAGATATCAGAATCTTAGAGTTGTTAGTTCATATAAATAGCTAACTTAGAAACTCAATGGGCTTAAAATCAAAATCGTCCTGTGAACAAAGCAACAGGGTAATTTGAAATGTCAATGTGACATTCAGTTCCACAGTAAATTAATAATATGTGACTGGAGGTCTTTCTTGTCATGGCTGTAACAATCAGAAGCCACACTTTCTCTCCCTTCTAATCTCACACCACGACAATAGGCAATCAGTAGGCACATCCTTCAAATATTAGTTGAGTCTTTTTCATAAACAAAGGTGACATATTGGCAGTATCCAATTTTATTTATTTCTGTTGGAAGAAATGTTGCTTTAAATACTATTATGCGATAAAATGAGCAATGTAAAAATAGAGTCGGTTTTCTGTAATTAAATTGATGTTGATAGAAAACACTTTCATCTTCCCCCACTCTCTTCATTGCTAAGGTGCTGGTTGGCAAGGTGTTTTGAGTGCCTTTGAGGATAGATCAAAAGCTGTGAGGTCCTAGGAAGTACTAAGCCTTCTGGTAAAGTCCATTGGGCCACCCTGGTGATTACTCCTCATGTTTCAGAATTCTTTCACTTTGGCCATTTCTTTAGTTACAGATTCTGGTTTCCCAGTCTTGACCATGGCTTTGGGCACTTTCTCCATTTGATCTCAGTGCTACTTCCTGGATTCCATCTAGACCTCCTGATCACTCTGTCTTATGAATCATGATCACCTTCCTGCTTGCTACTTTTTGATACTTATCTAGCAACTGCTACTCCAATAATTAAAACTTAATTTCCTCAAGTTGGCTAAGAGGGGAGACCATCCCCTTGGGGGAGGCTGGTTAGACCTTGATGCCATAACTCAGATTAAGGGAGATGAGAGATCTCTCAGCTTAGACTGCAGATTTCTAAATTGGGAAGTGTGCCTGTGATTTTTGACAGTATGGATCTTTCTATTCTCAAGATAAAGGTTCCAGTTTTTTCTTTTCTTGGAAAGTGAGATTGAGAGGAGGCACCTTTACTTCAAGCTTGTGTGTGGAGTCAGGTCTTCAGAGCACACAAACGTATGAAAGATCAGATCTCGGTGAACTGTGGCATGGAAAATACAGTTCAGGCTAGAAGCCTAGACCTCATATACCTGTATTTCTTTCTCTGCTTTATCACCTGCATCCACATAATCAGCCACTCCTGCTGGCTCTACCTCCAGAATGTATCTATTGTCTGCCCACTTTTCTCCATTTCCTCTCCTGCCACCCTAGTCTATGTCTCCACAATCTTGCACCTGCAGTCTTGTGATAGCCCCCTAAGCAGCATACCTAGTTCTACTCTTAGGCTTCCACAGGTCATTCTGTACAGAGTAGTTAAATTAACTTGTAAATCATAAACCAGATCATATGACTCTCTTGCTTGAAACCCTGGCTTCCAACAGGGCCCTGAATGGCCTGATCCTAGCCTATTTCACTGACCTCACCTGGTACCACACTCTTTGGTCACCATGCTGAGCCAAAGGGCTTTGCTCTTTTTATTGAACAGGACAAGCTTGTTGTAACCTCAGAGCCTTTGCATTTGCTGTTTCCTCTGCCAAGAAGGTCTTTTGCTATGGTTTTCCTAACCTGGCTCTTTTCTGTAAAAATTTTAGTCAAAAGGTTACTTCCTCAGAGAGGCCTGTTTACTCCACCTAAAGTAGTTCTCTCCTGCTCCTTCATTATGTCTGTTCATACAACAAGTTTTTATTGAGTATCTGCCATATTTCAGGTGCTGTCCTAGGTGCTGAGAATACAGTAGCAAACAAGACAAATAGCAATTTCTGCCTTCATGTGTCTTATCATCTAGTGTCCTGCAGGCTATTTAATTTCTTTATAGCGCTTTTCTCTACCTGAATTATTTATTGGTTTGCTTGTTTTAGTGTTTCTCTTTCTACCCAAATCCTAAAAAGAAAGGGAAGAGTGAACCATTTTTGTTTTTTAGCATTCTCAAGAAGATCCGACTCAGGGAGGCTGCAGTTAGCAGGATCTGGAGACATCGATAATCAGAGTGGGCAGTTTGCTAACTTCCCTTGCTTAGAACTTTTTTGAGGGTGGGCATTCCAACGCAGAGTTCAAAATGATACTTGTCAAAGACAGAACACAGATGGCATCATTAATACAAATTGGAAACTATAATGTCTGCACCCCCTTATCTCTTGGTGGTGGTAAGTTTTGCTTCATTGCCTAGAGTCTCTAGAGAATATCTTTCTCTAGATTTTGTTTTGTGTATAAGAATTACAAAATCATTCAGATTTCACTAAAACTCAGTTTGCAGTAATTCAGATTACTTGATAATTCAGAATTGCTTAGTAATTCAATAACTCTGCCACCGGAGATTTTGATTATTAGGTTTAAGCTGAGTCCTAGGTGTCTGCATTTTATAAAATAATCTGTACCACATACCCTGATATTACAATCCCTGACTGACTCATAGGGGCCTGAGTGCCAGAGAATTTGCTATTGCAGTATCTCCTGAATTTAGATGGCTCTATACCCAGGTTTGCCTTAGATAGCTCTGGTATATACTGATATCATTATTCATAGTGACACCTTTCACTATCAAAATTGTCAGGATTTGGATGATGTATTATATGGTGACTCTGTATAGATGATACCTCACCCAAGAAACTGTTATACACAGCTTTCTTGTTGTGGATAAAAAGGTAAGTGTTATATGAAAGTGATGTGGTGAGAATCTGCCACTTGGCTCAGGGCTTCTGGCATGGAAATTTTTGAACTACATCCAAGCTAGTATTCTCTTATATTTTAGGAATTCTTGTTTCTTCTTCCTCCTTGTTGCCAGTCCTTGAGACATGTCTTTGCCTAGACCTGTACTATCCAATATTGTTGATAGTGGCAGCATATGGCTCTTTAAATATTAATTTAAATTAATAATCAGAAAAATTCAGTTTTATTAGTCTCACTAGCTACGTTTCAAGTATTCACTAGTTATGGGTGGCTAGTGGCTGCTATATCAAACCATGAGGAGTAGAACATTTGAGCATTGTAGAAAGTTTGTATTGGACAATGCTGCCCTAGATTATGTTTCCATGTGTTTTTACTCACTTGGATTGGTATCCAGTGCTTTTCCAAGTTATTACTTGAGAAGAGTGAGAAAATTAAAAATCATGTTTTTGGAAATTGCTTTAGAGATTCTGTAACCCAATCTCTTAATATAATTGATGAGTAAACAGATTCAGAGAGATTAGGTGACTGGCCAAGGTCACTTGCCTATATCTTGGACAGAGTTAAATAGAATGGGTATTCGCACAAGTTAAGTAATCATAACTAATTGCTTAACGGTCAAAATGTCCATCTGCAAAATGGGAACAATCACAATAGCCCTTCCTCAGAGTGACATTGAAGTAGCTTTCCAGCATATGGAGATGCCAGTTGCTGAGTAAGCACCGTCTCATGTCATTAAATGTATACTGGCTTTGCCAGGACACTATAAACTAGTGTAATTCATTATGAATGTGATAGTGGAATTGATTAAAGAAGAAGCTAAATCAAAATAGCTGTCAGCACGATTGGATCCAAAGACGAATTACACATTCTGTTTTGTTACCAAGTTGACAGTAGGCTCCCATAATGAGATGTTTCCCATTTCAGATGGCTAGCACTTAGGAGGCTTCGAAGAGCCCTTAAGTCATGCTGTTTGCAGCACTTGAGCACTCCGATGTCTTCACAGGAAATGGTAAACCCTGTTCCAGTCTGTCCATTTGGTCTGATATGACTAACGCCTTGGCCCCTTCATAAAAAAGAGCACCTAGTTGAACACGGCTTCCCTCTGTGTAACAACCTCTCAGTTCAGTGGCGGATTCATTGCTCAGAGAATTCTTTGATATCTGAGTGTAGTAGTGCATGAAAGAAGATGCACAAAGCCCTTGTTTGATCAAGGCTTTGGACTTTACTTCTTTTTGGTAGATGTATGAAGAGGAGAGCTGGACAAATGTCTGCAGGCAGGGGAAGAATAATGAATGGTTTCTGGGTGTGAACACTAAGCTCTCTTACTGTTTTTTAAACAGATGTAGATGGACATTTTGGGAGACTCACTAGCATAATTTAAAAAATGTAGAATATGACAACTATTATGGTGTAGTTCAAAGAGCATACATAAGATTTCATTTAGGTAAATCTGCTAATGACAAATGTGCAGTGATGAGCAAGTCATTCTTCTGTCAACCTTGGTTTTTTCTGGGGGTTGGGGGTGGATAATATTCCTGTTCTTCCTTTTTATAGGGTTATTGGGAGAATTACATGAGAAATGGATGTGAAAATACCTGTTAATTGCTATTTCCTATGTATTCTTCTTACTATTACTATTAATAGTTGAATATACATTCATTATTTACATTTATTATTCATGTCTTAAGGGCCTATGACCATTCTCATAACCAAGTTCTTGTGGTTGTAGCATAATCTTTTTGAGCTAAGCAAGAAAAATGAGTTGTCTCAATATGTAAAGGACCTTGATATCTATACCCTCTTTAGCTTTCTCTCATTTTGGTCCTAAATATGGCTTCATTTTTATACCTTTGTTAGAGAAGCAATTAATACCTCTAAAATATAGGGCATTATTTATTTTAAGACACTCAAACAATATTGACTAGGGAACTTGGAAGCCCTTTAGAATATCAGATGAGAGCTCGAGACTTCTTTATTGGGAAATGACCAAAGCAGGCTTTAAGAAAAAACTATAGACAGTTGGGTGACTTTTCGATAAATTAAGTAGGCAAATTCAGGGCTTACTCTGTGGATGTAAGAAGAACATCATTTTAAAGATCCTTTTGAAAGTCCTGACTTGCCTCTTGCCTTGAGATTTCATAGAGCATTGCACAACATAATGGTCCCTAGAATCACTTGGTGTGATTGCCCTGGCATTGTCTTGCACAAGGCCCCTGGTTGAGGGGGAGCAGAAATCCAGGTTCTTCCCCGGAGGCACCGTATCTGCACAGAGAGGCTGGCTTTGTCAGTTTCAGACAAAGGCATCTTATGAGATGATAGAACCCCAGGGAGGTCATATGCTCAATAAAGGAGCAAACAGTGTCACCTCATTTTTACCAGCCAGAGATGGCTAAATCATGAAAGCAAGCTTAGAAAAAGACTGTAAAAGACTTTTGCTTAAATATAAAGATTTGAAAACACATGTTTGTATGCACTTTCTCCTTAAACCCTATTTA
>NW_011888812.1:2901070-2918635 GCF_000151845.1 Pteropus vampyrus
CCTGTGAAGACTGACTGACAGATTTAGTGGCCACTGAGCAAAACAGTTGGGTTATACCTGACAGACGCAGTGTAATGAAATATAACGCTGTCACCACTAGGGTCCTGACAGCTTCGGAGGAAGATACTAAATGCTATGTCAAAAGTATTTCCGTGGTGATACTTGAATTGCAGGGACCTGTGCTCTGTGAACTTGTGCTCATCAAGGACGAAAAAGAAATTTTTAAAAGCTTGTGTCAACTCTTGTGTAACCAGATTGCTGTGCACTTCATATGATGATGCACAAAATCATACATGGCATGTTCTGAAAGTCAGGGCAGGGTAAGATTTTCTGTACAGCGCATGTGTTCCATCACTCTTTCATTCATCCTTTCATACAAAATATTTACTGATGAATTTGTAATTAGAGGGAGCCTGCATTATTAGTCAGGACAAATAAATGTAATTTAACAGTGATGCATCAATGTATAATGTTCAGCATCCTACTTGCTGAGAGAAGCAGAAAATGCAGTCTTTTACTCCAAGAATGCTCTTCTCATGATAGGTACAAGGAGCCTAAGGTGCTAACTTATTATAAATGATGGGTCTCTCTCTCCAAAGCCTTGTTCTTTACTGATATCTGGCACTTCACAAAAAGGCTGGCTCCTGCAAGGTCGAGTCCACAGGAGTTGAGAAGAAGCTGACTTGTAACACAGTATAGAAGGGATTAGAAGAAAAATCTGTCCTGAGTAATGCCTCGGCATAGGTGCCCATGGCAAGATCGATTCAGTAGGACAGCAGCTTCTCTAGCCAGATTTTTCAGTTAGCTCAACACATTGCTGAAGGGTTACAACACATTGCCAAAGGGTTATAAATATGGATGTTGCTAGACTACCTGGTTTGGGATTAGCCTTTTGACGAATCCAGAAATAATGCCTTTCCTCACACTCATGGTGATTTTTAATCTTAGTGGGCTTCTTAGAGCTTCCCCGTTAATAGGCTTCAATCAGGGACACCCTATATCTTCCCCCAAATGTTTTGATGCTTTAGTACCTTTGAATCCTAAAGAAGGTTAAAAGGTCTTGATACTTTACTTTCCAGAAGGCCTTTTTGTATTATTTGCACCCCTTCTAGTAAACATCAAGCTTTATATTTCAGTTAGTGTGGAGAAAGAGTAAATCTCTTCAAAATAAAGGACAGAGGAATCCCGCTTCACTAGGCACCAACCTATATCTGTTGTATGTTGGACATTATGTTAGGGCTCAGGGGTTGGCAAACTAAATAAAGTAATATTGGAACATAGTCATGTCCATCCATCTACTATTATTTATGGCTGCTTTCACCCTACAGTGACAGAGTTGAGTAGTTGAGACAGAGCCCACATGATCTGCAAAGCCTAAAATCTTTTCCATCCGGATCTTTACAGAAAAATTTTGTGGACCCCTGAGTTAAGAGACTGGGCATGAAGAAATGAAAACATGCTGTTTCTGCCCTCAAGGGGGAGACAAAGCCATAAGAGTTCTAATGGAGCTAAGCACCCCGTGTGCTGTGGGTACAGAACAAGGAGTTTCAGTTCTGCCTGAGGGACCTGGAGAGGTTCCCCAGCCAAGCTGGTCACATTTAACTCAGGTCTTGAGTTCACTGGCTTTCAACATTTGGAAAAAAGTGAGGGAGAGGGAGATGAGCATTGCAGGCAGTGAGAATAGCTTGTGCTAGACATGAATAGTCATAGTGTTCTGAGGAAACGCAGGAGCTGGAATGTAGGTGGGGAGGGCGATAAACCTGGACGCAAATGGCAGGTTTTTAGTGCACGTGGCTTAGGATGAGAAGAGAGCCTTGTAAGCCATGTCTGGGCTTTCAGTGGGCTCTGAGCTAGTGGAGAAGGGATCTCAGCAGAGATGTGTCCTTTGGAAAGACTGCAGCTTCTACTAGATTGTAAAGGAGCAAGAATAGAGCCACGGAGCCATTAAAAGGCTTCCTGCAAATGTACACATCCTCTCTTGACCAACTGAAGCCTAGTTTCCTTCTTCGAATAAGTTCGAGAATGCTCTTCTCATGATAGGTACAAGGAGCCTAAGGTGCTAACTTATTATAAATGATGGGTCTCTCTCTCCAAAGCCTTGTTCTTTACTGATATCTGGCACTCTGTCTCTATTACCCTGATACACTGTCCTGATTGTTCCCATGCCAGGATTGTTTGTGTTCAAAGCCTGAGCTCTCAAGCCCTAGTCTAATGGGTCTTTCTATTAAAATAAAGTCCCAGTGAAAAGATGTTCTCGATGAAACAGTCTACCTTCCCAAGACATATTGCATAAATTTATATTTTACATTTCTATAATTTTTCTTTCATTATGAAAGAAAATCATACCTTTGCCTACTACCATGCCAGGCATCGTATCCAGTTTATAGTGATGAATGGAAGAATGCCCGAGTGCCACTGAGCACTCTTTTGATGGACTGGGGAACCGAACGGGGTGATGGAAGACACTGGAGACACTGGCAGATGTGCCCTCATTAGGGCAGAGTCAAGAGAGACGTGGAAATCACTCCATTCTTAGTTCTCTTCTTTGCATCCTTCCTCCCCCCAAACAAACAGTGAAGAAAGTCAGCTTAACAATGTGGGAATCATTAAAAGTCATTTTCAATATGACTGTTAGACTCAGATTGGATTTAGTTTAGTTTCTTCTTTGTTGTGGAAAATCTGCACCTTGTTTTTTGTGTTACCATTAAATTTCTCATGGTCACACGCATGGACATCTGCATGGTAGACAATTGCTCTGAGGTTGTGATCACAAGGATGCAACGGGACGGCTGTGCAATTGGGGGTGTTGAGTTTCAAGGAGCAGCCTTAGCTTTTGTCTAGTATACACCGATGTGGTCATGCAGTAGAAAGAGTGTGAAGCATTTTCATATTAGTTGATAAGTAACTGCTGTTTCTCTCAACTGTTTCTCCTGCCACCCAGGCTGATCTTTCTGTTCATCCCTGTGATTCTTGGCTATTCTTGCATTCTGTCATCTAAAGAGTTAGTGCCTGGCACAGAAGGACATCACTGAACCCTGCTCCAGTGATCTATGCGATCGATTAGTACTCGAGCCTGTCTGCATATCTCAGAAGTCCTGGCTCTGGAGCTCTCCTATAAATGCCTCCTAGGACCACAGAATCTATTTGTTCTTTTCACCCACTACCCACTGTTAGCCTCAGCTCTGGGGTGGGTACCACTGGGGAGTGTTTTATTTTGCCTGCCAGTCAGCCTGCCTGGCTTCTGTCTCCTGACTTCCATTCCTGAATTTCCTCTGTGCCAAAGCAAGCTTAGACCTTGGTTGGGAAGTTGGAATCTGTGGCAGGAGTGCTTACACCCTGATAAGCAAAAGCCCTCTTGTGCCAATCCCAGGCGAAGCTGTGGCCCATGGAAGCAGATGCCTTACCCTGGGGTCATCCTTGTGATTTTTATTTATAGGACCTGCAATATCAATAGGATTTTGGCTCTGAGAGCCTTAGAGAGACAGGAAGAAGGATGTAGGTTGGGGAAGGGAGAGAAATAGAGAACATTTTAACAATGGCCAGATACTGCAGGCTTCTCGCACAGTAGGCATCCCTCAGAGAAGAGGTAGGCTGTGGGTTGGATGAGGCCATGAGGGATGATTCATATTTTCATTTAATGAGTTTGATCTTTGAAAATCCATGGAATAGCCACCCATGATGGACACCAGTTTTATTCATTTTAATAAAAGTGAGAAGTAATGTTTACATGAGGCTTCTGTGCCAGCATCATGGATAGTGACTTATTTGAGTACTGTAGTAACAATCATAATTCTCACTTTACAGATGAGGAAATTGAGGTTATTTAAAAAAAGTAAAGCATAGGCAAGATTTAAGTATAGAAGCTGGAAGGCTTAGATTTGACTTAATTAACTATGACAAGCCACCAAATGATTTCTGTGACTTAGTTGATTCTCTAGTCATTGAATACAGAAAATATTTACACATTATAAGAAATAGCAAAAACGTATAATGTAGTTGCTGTTACTTCAGCAGAAGCTGAGAGGGAATTCAGCACCATTAACAACACATTGCTGATGGTAAGAGAAGCTAAGACTACTACTTAAGACTACAAGTGACCTAATTAATGATCATAAATTTAGAAGAGTTCGATTGTGGTTTCTGTCAAATTGTGACTCAGGCAGGGGCTAAATGTCACACAGTGACAGACTCACCCAACAAGGATAACACCAATTTATAATATTGGGAGAGATCATTTATCAGGTAAACACCTTTTGTTATAACTTATGCCTCTTAGTAACCAGTTCTATAAATATATGTAGCTTGGTTTATTTAGAGGCAAAATAGGAACAGAGGTTTTAATTTTTGAGTTGTATATTCTTATACACAGGTTAAATATTTTAAATATAATTTAATGACGATATAGTTACATAGTGAATAAATCAAATAGTTAGGGAGACTAATGGATGTGAAAAATGCATCATAAATTTTAACATGCTCATAAGTTGTAATGGAAAGAATATATTATTTTTTACATGCACATATATTTTTTAAAAGCAAAACTGAAAAAGAGTTTAGAAATATGCTTATGATTTAGCATTGAGGCTAGGAGTGAATACCTTTCCTCTGTAACAAAAATTAATTTATGTGGTAGCTCAATTGTGTGTAGAAATGTGCCTCAATTAAGACAGTATGACACAGTGATAGTAACATACATTTTGAAGTCATAGGGATCAGTAATTTATTTACCTTGTGCCAATTTATGCAGACTTGGGCTACTTATGTAACCTTTCTGAGCCCCAGTTTTCATTCTTGTAATATGTGGATAAAACTTTTACAACCTTGAGAATTAGGAATATAATATTTCTCTTTTTTCCTTCAATATATTGATAAATATTATGAACTTATTTTGACATCTCTCATTTCTCGTTTACGCTGCCAAGAATTTGGTCTCCAGTTTTTTAGTTAATTTCAATTATTACTTTAAAAAGAAATTCTATTTCAAGTTATAACTCTTAGTTTTTTTTTTTTTAAATTACAAAAGCAATGTATAGTCCAATGGAAAACTTAGAAAGCACAGAGAAACAAAGAATAAAAATAAACACTTATTTCTATCATTCCTAGAGAAAACCATTGTTAATTTTCCCAATCTGTTTATGCATAAATAAACCTTTAAAAAAAAAATCCTGTAATCTATTTTGTAACCTGCTCTTTTTCACTGAATAGTGACTTTTTTCCATGTCTACATTTAAATGGCTATGTACTGTGTGAATGTAAAGCTGGGACTTTTTTACTTGCAAAACGAATCCTCGATTTTTTTTGGCTTTGTTTATTTTTTGGTGGATGGGTGGGAGAAGGTATGAATTGTTTTTAAGGAATGTTTCTCCTATTTGTTTTCTCTAATCATGGTTCAGTAGTTTGAAAGATGTGACCCAATCCATACCTCGTGCATGACAATGACGGGATTTAGTATAATAACCCTCTCAGGGAATTTATTGCTTGCCCAGACCTAGAAAGATGTACCAATGCTAGAGAGTTTGCTATCACCAGGAGTCACATGAAAGGCATGGAGTTACTGTCTATCTTTCAGGGAGTCTCTGCAGGAATGCCTGCCTTTAACTCTGCACCAGCCACCTCTGGTTGCTTGCAGTATGCAAACCAGCAAGTGACAAGTGCTTTTTCGAAAGGTATAATCGCATTCAAATTGAAAATGGAGGAAGTTGATCAAAGAAGAAAGAAAAGCATTAAAAATTAATCATCCCAAGGCCATAAAGTCAGCCATAAACCTTTAGCAATAAAAAATTAAATGAAGAAGATGTTAATGTTTTAAGCAGAGATTTAAATTTTCCAGGGAACTCGATAGCTGTAGCAGATCGTGGAACTGGTGAGATTTACATGGAGAGCCCAAGCATCTCATCCCACAAGGGGCTGTAGAAAGTGTAAAACAGTCATCGCATAAAACATCATTTATATTATTCAGCATCATTGTGCAAAATCTTGACTGTAGAAGGAAATGACACTTTTGACCGACTGAGAATATTCTATTCAGAACAGATTGAAGTGGCGAAAAGTGGAGGAATGCTAAAAAAACACATCATTTTTGTAAGAAGCCCAGAGGAAATATTACAGCAATATATAATATTAGGGAGTTGTAGGACTCCAGGTAATAATATTTATCTTTCTTTGTAGTTCATATACCAAAGCCTTAACCTGGAATTACATGTTTATGGGCAGGTTGTCTCTGGGTAGGTTTAATGAATGGTCAAGTCATTGGACCCAAAAGGAAGTTAAACCAGATTTATTATAGTTTCTGAGCAAAGGGTTTTAGGGTTTTTCTGACAGAGTCTTAAAAATTGAAATGGTACAGGTATAAGGACGTTATATCATAGTGGTTAAGAGAATTGGTTTTGGCAGCAAAGAGATCCCTGTTTGAATCTTGGCTGTGCCACTTGTGGTGAAGCTTTGGGGAAATCAGCTCTTATTTTAGCCTGTTTTCTTATCTCTAAAATGGGAATGAAAATAATAGTGTTCACTTCATAGGGCGATGGTTATGAGGATTGAGATATCAGATATTAAGCATTTAGGTCTATGTACATAGTAAGCCTTCAATAAATGGCAGCTTCTTACTCTGTTCTTTTGCTAGATGATCACACAGGCTCTGCTTGGGTGGCCTGTCAAACCACAGTGTTGAAACTCCAGTTTAGCTCTACCTTGTGATATGTAGGTATTCTGGTCTCTTCCTGTAGATACCCAAAGATTTTAGGGATCTTTTCATGGCATTCTTGGTTGCTCGTTGCCCAGCATACAGGGTTTCTGGGTTTCTTGTTCTGGGGTATGACATTAATTCGTTCTGACTTTAGATCCCGGCCAGCTTTAGAGGGCAAAGTATTCAGCAGGGTACTCTGAGAAGGGCCCTCTCCCAGCTCAACTTCCCTAGGTTTACCTGCAGAAATGTATTATTAATGCTTAGCAACCCTAGGAAGAAACATTCCAGCTGTTCAGAGGAATTAACACTTATTTAGCTATTTTTCAGAGCTCATTAAAGTTTATGGCGCTCTTGGTTGCGTGCTGATGCTGTTTCCGTGCTGCGCCGTCAGTCTTCAGTTATAGGAAGCAGCTGGAATGTTGAAAGATGTGGACTTTCAGATTATTAGTACTGTCAGATGAGAGTAATAAAAATAATCCTTTGCAATTATTATAGTCCTTTCATTCCTAGCGTTCTTTCAGATGAACTAAATTCAGTGGCTTTCCTATAGAAAGCTGGCTCTTTGTACATTTGTGAGACTTGCCACCTGACCACATTCTTCCTTCCGTCTTTCTGACTTTAATGTCACAGTCACCCATTCAGTTACCCACACCACACCCTTCAGTGTCATTCTCCATTTCTCCTGCAAAGAAGGGGTCAGCAGATCCTAGCAATTCTAGCTGCTGAAATACATCTTCAGTTTCCTCTATCGCTGCCTTAGTTCCAGTTGTCGGTATCTATTGCTCTTTCGCAGCCTCCACACTCGTCTCCCTTTCTGAATATTAATGCCCCCGGTCTGTTACTTCCAAGATATTTAGAATCTTCTTTCTAAAAGGCAAATATGACTGTGTCACTTCTTCTCTTAAAAATTATTCAGTAGTCTGATTTGGCACCTACCTACATGACATTCTTCCCTCTCCCGTCCCTCTTTCTCTTAATTGGCCTCTGCTAGAATCATACAGAATTACCTGCAGGTCTCCAGTAGGTTATGCTTTCACACGCCTTCATTCTCTCTGCCTGAAATATGCCCCTTCCAGTCTATAATCTATTGAGAACTGATGGAGATAGCTCACATGACACTTTTTCCAGGACTCAGTCAGTGCCTTTCTCGTCAACATCACTCAGTCATTCCGTGTTTTTAAAACAATGAATGTGTTCTGAGATTGAGGTTATAGCACTTATATACTGCACTGTACTGATTACAAACTTATTTATCCCACTGTACTGTGGACTCCTTGAACATACAAATGGTGTTTCTTTATGTCTTTAGGTGCTTAGACATTGCACGTAGTAGATGCTAAATGATAAATGGTTGAATAATTGGATTTTTGGATGGAGAAATGAGTGGGTACCCCTGTTGCTTTCCTCTGGTGTCTCTTCCCTCCTATTCTGACCCCGTGCTCCTCTGTGCTTCCTGGAATCCTCCTCTGGAGTCTTATACCCAGGCCCGTTTTCAAAGGCAGCCACCTCATCATTCATGACGACATTTTCCTCCTTTGTTAAAATCCTCTTTTACTCTGTACTGATTTTAATAGCTCTTAGGAGCAACACATTTGAATTTAAACTATTCTATGCTAAGTTTTGAATGACTCACCACCTCCACATTTTTTATTTTTAAAAATAATTTTTATTTCTACTTCTACGTTAGAAAAGAAGGCATAAATTCTTAGGTGAGATTTCAACAAATATATTAAGCCAGAGAGATATAGCTTTGTTTCTTCAAATTACCCCTTTAAGTATACATAAGCCAGTCTGGTTTCACAAAAGAAGAGCTTCACTTTTTTAAGATCAAGACATAATACTGTTATTATAACGACAGCAATAACTACCCTTTCACGAGTGTTTGCTATTGATTGTCCATTATGCTAACTCCTTTATATGCATAATCTCATTTAGTCCTTAAAATAGCTTTGGAAGATAGGTCTCATTTTTCTCATTTTGTAGTTGAGGAAACAGACCTGGAGAAGTCATATGACTTGCCCCAAGTGACACAATTACTGAGTAGAGAAACTGAGATGTGAACCTGTGTCCTCAGAAGCCACTCAATCTTTGCCTATACTTAGAGAAACAAATTTGAAGAGCAAGTATGGGGACTCCAGGAGAACATGAGGACAGTCTATCAATTCTAGATAGAATGATAATAACAGTCAATTGTAATGAATATTTCTTGTACCCCAGGCATTTATTCCGCACTTTTCCATACTTTATAAGCATTCAATCTTCAAAAAATTTCTTTAAGTAAAACATGAAGAAGAGAAAATCGAACCCCAAATATTAAAATGAATAACAATAAAGATATTTCATGGGAGTTCCAATAATGAACACTGTTATCGATTTGATTGAAAAAAAAAAAAGCCCGCAGCTCAATGTAATGTTTATTTTAATAAGGGCCTTGGTATGTATTTTGTTTCCATTATTAGAGCCATCATACTTAGAAGTCTGTGATTTCCAGGGTTTTCTTCTTTGATTTGTGTAGTCTACATTACTATCCCCATGATCTTTCAGAAAGTGTTTATATTTTTTTCAGAAGAGAGATCCTAAGTGCTAATTCAATAAATCGCCTATAAGTAAGGCACTGGGACCTGTTGATGTGCATTTGTTCCAGTTCTCTAAACATCCCCTTTATTGGTCTTGATAGATGGCTAATTCCTCACAGGCTCCATTACTTCTAACTTGTACAAGTGTCTTTTCTTTATTTTCAGGGTTTCAGTAGCTTTAAGGAATGAGGTCCGTATTTTAAAGGCATAATTAATTTAGCATGCCTCCTCCTTCATTAGGAAGCTCATTTTCTCTTGAGCCTCTGTGTGTCTGCAAAGCCCTTCTTCGTTTTGCCTTAATTCCTTTTGTGTACATGAACTCATTTTCTTTTTCTTTCCTTTAAAAAAATTGTTTTTTTTTTTTTTTTTTTTAGGTTTCTGACTCTGTTCTCATTCTTTTACGTTCTTTACCTCACACATGGCATGAACTCTTTCACAATTTTAATTCCGTCTTCAAGAGCAATTTATTTTTTTTGCAAGAAACTGCAGGTCAAACTCATTGTGGTTCCAGCTGTCTGGCTTGGTGGGAATGTCCATGGGGTGAGCTGTAGACCAAGTTATGCTTGGGTGGGACAGCAGTATCTCTTATTAGCATAGGGGAAAGTGATCAGCTGGCAAGTTGAATAGCTTTCTTTTTAAAACAATTAAACAATTTTTAATTGTGGTAAAATACACAAAATTTACCATCTTAATGATTTTTAAGTATATAGTTCAGTAGTGTTAAGTATATTAACAATGTTGTGTAAACAGTCTCCAACACTTTTATTCATCTTGCAGATCTGAAACTCTGTACCCATATATAACAGCCCCCATTCCCTCCTCCCCCAGCCCCTGGAAACCACCATTCTACTTCCTGTTTCTATGATTTTGACTGCTCTAGGTACCTCATATAAATGGAATCATACAGTATTTGTCTTTTGGTGACTGGCTTATTTAACTTATCACCAGTGTCTTCAGGGTTCATCTAGGTGGTAGCATAGATGTGGTGTCAGAATTTCCTTCCTTTTTAAGACTGAATAATATTCCATTGTGTGTATATATCACATTTTGGACACTTGGATTGCTTCTGTATTTCGGCTATTGTGAACAATGCTGCTATGAACAGGGATGTACTGTACAAGTATCAATTCAAGACTCTATTTTAAATTCTTTTGGGTATATTCCCAGAAGTAGAATTGCTGGATTATATGCTAATTCTAATTTTTTGAGGAAACTTCATGTTTTTTTTTTCTACAGTAGCTGCACCATTTTATATTCCTGCCAACTCACGAGAGTTGTGTACGAGAGTTCTAATTTCTCCACGTCCTCACTGAAACACTTATGTTGTTTTTTTTGAGTAGGAGGCGGATTTAGATAGTAACCATCCTAATGAGTGTAAGGTTGAATAGCTCGCTTTTAAGGCATTTGGGAGAAATCAAATTCAGTCTGTTATACGAATTTTCCTCTGATATGTCGGTTCGAGGGAGGAAAGATAATACATAACACTAAATAGCAGTTCTTGACATCCAGTAGGAAAAATGGTCTTAGATCAAAGGATTCAGATACAATATTAAGGAGACGAATTCAGAACTCCATTTGAAAGAAGGGGCTGAGAGACACCCATGAAAGGGTCAGTCTCATCCAACCACTGGTTAAAATTCACAGCTTGGTCCATTTACCCAGACGCAGAGGACCTAAAGAGAAATCCGGGTAGGCAGATTGCATTTTTAGCAGGAAGGCAACCACCAGACGATTCTCAAAGACACTGGGACTGCTTTCACCTTCAGTTTCAAATTAAGTATCAAAAAGCTGGATTCAGTTAAAATGTTAGTTTGATAGGAGCTGAGTTGAGTTTCTCGGGCCAAAGGGAAGTTTTCCACTTGTGTGGAAAGGAAGGTCACTTGAGTGTTGGTTCCATATGTGAAAACTAAAATTCAGTGTTTCTCTGCTTGCTAGGTCTCACTGACCTACAGATACGCAGGAAAAGTGGACCAATGGAAATCTGCTGAGAAAAAGCTTTTCTCATTTAGAAATGAAAGGCTGAGGAGACCTAGATGATGGCATAAGAAAAACCACAATGAGTCGAAGTAAATGGCTAGTCAATTCCTTGCTGTGTCAGTGGAGACACAGAGTTTAAGAAATTTGCCCAAAGTCACTCTACCAGGCGGCAGAGTCCAGAACTAAGGCAGGAATGCCACTCAATGCCAGATGTTTTGGGACTCACGGTTTTATCTCTGCCCAATGAAGAGCTTCAACACATTTTTAAATGTGTTTACCGTGGATTTTTTAGTGGATTTTTATTCAGTAATCTCTTTACTTGATCCTCCATTTATAAATGAATCAATTGAATATAAGCAATTAAATAAGAAATGGAAAGTTAAAGGTGAGATTTGAATCTAGGTTTAATTGTCCTCAAAACCCTTCATTCTGCTCAAGGCAGAGAACCTTGGATCTGAAGTATATCTATTTAATGGCTTTTAAAAAATATGTTAATTACTCAAGTCTCCCATTTAGCGTGGGAAACATCTGGGAAGGTTGAAAAGCTGCTGGCCTTTGGCCCAGATACTCTCCCCCTACTTTTTCTCCATGATAACTCTTGGCTATGAAGGAGAAAATAAGATTGAGGACAAGAATGTGTATGGATTTCATATGTTATAAACCATGGTGGTATTTAGTAGATTTGAGCAGGCATTTGAGTAAGACCTGGGTTTACATCCCATTTTCTTGTTCAGTCTAAGTCTAAGTTTCCTCATCTGTTAAATGTCTGTCTCATAGGATTACCCTCAGGATCATATAAAGTATTGTATGTAAAGTTCTTAGCATTGTGTCTGATGTGAAGAAAGGACTCAATGTACCGTAGCTATAAGTGAGAATTTTACCTGATTTAGGCTGAGAGGTATAATTTTTCTGGAACAGGAGATATTTCATAGCAGAACTAAGTTACATTTAATTCATTGCCTTGAAGTTTGTGTTCTTTGGCTCTAAGTGTTTATAAGTCCACAAGGGAGCTATGGATACTCATGGGTTTATATGAAATATTGTTGACTCTTCCCAAATGTGTTTCTTTCCTTTCCCTTTTTTTGTATTCTTCTCCTTGCCTTTCCTTCTTACTCAGTCAAAGAATGCACATAGTTTTAATTTTTAGCTCAACACACACACACACACACACACACACACACACACACACACACACGGGGAAAGGCATGGGGAAGAAAAACATTTAACTAGAATGCGAAATAAGTGGAAAAGAATAATAAAGCGATATGGTTGATTTCTTTCTTTGCTTTTATGAACAATATTTTAAGAAATATCACTTTATAAAAATTCAAAAACAAAAATTAGAAATAGGCAAAAGAAACCACATGCCACAGCCCCACCATCCTAATGTATTTTAGCTAAACCCCTTGCAGTCCTTTTCTCTATGCACTTTTTTTGAAACGTAGATGTAGGATGGAGGATAGACATCTTTGTCCTTTCTCTTTCAACGTGTTGTTAAATTAAAAATAGATAGACCGAAGCTTTAAAAAGACATGGGGTAACCTTCAATGAATATTGCTAAGTGAAATAAACCAGTCTGAAAAAGGTTTCATACTCTGTGATTTCAATTATATGACATTCTGGAAAAGGCAAAAATGTAGAGACAGGGAAATGATCATTGGTTACCAGGGGCTTGAGAGTAGGGAGGGAGGGATGAATAGTTGGAACACAAGGGATTGAGGCAGGGAAATTATTCTGTATCACACTCTAATGGATAGATGACATTATGCATTTGTTAAAGCCTGTAGAATGTTAAAACACAAAGATTGAACCCTAATATAAACTATGTAGTTTAGTTAATGATAATGTATTAATATCGGCTCATCAATTATTTCAAATATATAACACTAATGCAGATGTTAATAAATAAGAGAAACTGTTTGGGGAAAGATGGTATATGGGAATTTTCTGTACCTTCTGCTCAATATTTCTGTAAACTTAAAACTGTACTAAAAGTAAAGATTATAAAAAATAGATATATTAGAGTATACAATTTTGAACATCTGTTGTACCCTTCAAAATCGTCTCCTTAAATGTCATGTGCATGTTTTAAAGATACAGTCTTTGCTAAAAACATGTTGTTAAGTCCTCATTGAAAAATTATTAGGTGGCTGAGTAAGATGCAGAAATCATTTTTAATTTACATTTGTATAATAATCAAAAGATTGGGAGGAAATGAAACACATTTTCTCAAGTGACTCATAAATTGAATTTGAAGGTCTTCTCCATAGAGACAAGCATTGAGCAAGTTACATTCTGGCGAGAATATGTGTGTAGCCTCCCAAGAGAGAACAGTGTTTGTTTTGATGCATGAGGTCTTGGTCATGTCTCCATTTTTTTCTTTCATTGGGCTATGAACATTGGTGACATGTGACGATCAAGCCACAGTGGACATAGACCTTTGTCAAATCCTAGTTCTACCATTTGCCAGCTGTGGAATCTTGGGTAAGTCTGAACCCTAGTTTTTTTCTCTTTAAAGTAGAGAGAATATGGTAATATTATCTTGGAGAGTCTGTGTGGGAATTAATAGAGATTATGCAAACTCTGTGCCTGGAACATGCTACTCAATACTGGTCATTTGTGATAAAAATCGTTATCAATAATATTGTTTTTATTAAAAGAACATCTGACTTTAGTATTCCCTTCAGAGGCTAGTATTAAAAAACTACAGTTAAATTGATAAAAAGAGCAATACTTTTCAGAGGAAAGCGTGCATGTCAATAAAGTATTACCTGACTATTTTTAAATCTATTTTCTCTTTTATAACTGTTAAGGTACGGAATTTATGACCTACTTAAAAAAATTTGAACCTATATAAGGTTATCTTTATAATAATGTCACTTTTATTTGCTAGCATTCTGATATACTTTCTTGAGCTGGAGAAACATGAATGCCATCTCTGTGGAAGCCGGTGCACAGAGAATGTCCTACAACCTACAGCCTGTCTGAGCAATGCTGAGATCTGTAACCTGGTACAGCCATGGATGTGTAATCTGACTGTGATTTGTAAACCGTTTCAGGGAAGGAAAGATTGAGAATTGTTCTCTTGGCTTAGTTCATGTGCCAACTTGTTATTCCTATTACCTTCAAAGGAAGACTCAGCTGCCACTGCAATTCCTGGGGGCAACAGTTGGAATCCAATTTGTTTTCCCAGAGAGTATAATTTTGCCATAATACATACATCTTTAAGCAAATGTTAATACATCAAAAAGGAGTGCTGAAAATATTCTGCTAATTTCTGAAATCCTTGGTTGCTATTTTAGGAATAAATAGAAAGAGAAATGCCCAAGCAAAACTTAGGAGAGGATAGAAATTAAATTTAGGAACAATATAATGCCGATTCCAAGCCTGGCTCTTAAACTAACCATTGAGTTAATTTAATTCCACAAACCCCATTGCTCCAACAAAGCGTTGTTTAAATCAATTCATTCTTTCATTAGGCTGCCTAAGAGCACCATGGAGTGATGAGAAATTACAGAGATGGCATTCATGTTTCAAAAGCCCCTCAGTTTCACTTCATTTTCCATCCTGACATGGGACTAATGTTCTGCATTTGCATGCTAAAATAGTATTTTTAATTGTAAAAGTGGTGTTGTTAAATTACCTTCAAATGAGTTTATTTTAAACGGTTCATTAAAGTTTTTGAAATCATTCCCTGCATGATTGCATCTCTTCTCCGCTTTGATGTATTACATCTCTTACCAAAAAGGCTAGCACTGAGAGAAAAGCCTTTTCTTGCAAGACACACATCTCACAATCTGGCCAGTTTTGAAGTGAGAGCAGTAAAAGCCTCATACTATTGCAGGGGGCCGAGGGCATCGTTTCCCGCACCTCGCTGAGAGGCTTGGGTGAGGGGTGAAGGCAGGTGGCTGTGTTTGGCAATAATGAAAGGTCAAAGCCACAGAGGTTTCAAAAGGCTTGTGTCAGCTCAGAAGATAAAAAGCAGCCCCCTCTGGAGAGCTAGTTTGGTTCTGAGATTTAAATACATCTCACAGATTCTGTGTGTTCGCTTTCGTTTTAACTTTCTTCTCCGTGATACTACTTCTCCTCTTCATTATTTCTCTTCTCTTGGCGTCCTCTAGAATAGTGACCTTTCTTATCTTAAGCCTCAACAATCACTTTCCCAAAGAAGGGTTCTTATAGAAACGAATAGCATGACTTTTCCGAGATTGTCATTTGTATGGTTATGGGAGTTGCTTTATAATATTATTTATAGTAGGTTTAGGTGAATACAAAGTTGCAGTATTTTGAGAAAGTAAATTTGATCGTGATTCCTTAGTTATTGTTATGGAATCCTAATTTTCTATCCAGGCCCACTATTTTCTCCATTGGTAGACGCACCCCGCCTCCCCCCCCCACCCCCCCGCCTTGAAAACCATGGAGCAGGAAGGCTTTATCCAATTAGATAGACAATGTGGAGAGAGAGTGAAGAGAGCCATCTAGGTTATATGCTATGGTATATAATGTCAGCACTTTGCAGCTTATTGATCAGTGGATGGCATTGAAAGTATCTCTTACCATCCTTGCTTTTCAAATAAAATCTAAACTCTACTTAATGACCACAATCATCTTAACCTCGAGTAGATGCAGCATTTCCATTTCTATGTGGACAAAATTTAAGCCCCCCCACCCTATCCTTAACATCTGTTTTTGAAAGTGCTGTCTATATTTCTGATGACCTTTAAGGCACCATATTATCATTATTTATTTACAATTTGTTTTAAAACCTCTCAAGCAATAATAATAGCACAATATTCAGAGCATTTGCTGGAGCCAATGTCAGGAATAGAACTATTTGCTCAAGTTAGTTGCTGATTCCTAGACCTTGTCCTTTAATCTTTGGGCTACATTAAAATTTTAATGACCTTTCAATACTCACAATGTATCAGCAGGCATTTATTAAACACCTACATTGTGTAAGACACTGTAATAACAACCACAAGGAAGAGAAAATAGTAAAAATGGAGAGGAAATGAAAGCTAACAAATGTTTTCTCCATGTTGTTTACTGTGCTATGTATTTTCACATACATTATTTCATGACAGCCTTGAAGAATAGATATGATTACTGTCATTTTGTAGGAGAAGAGGCTGTAGATTTTAACCTTAGACCTCAAAGTGTTTACAGTCCAATGAGGAAATAAAGTGTACACACATAACATAAAAATATAAAGCACTACATAATGAATATCAAATGAGTGTTTCCAACATAACTACTTTAGTTGTCGAACAGACAGTTCATTAATTTGGGCCGGGCTAGTTAGGGATGTCTTTGATACTACAGCGGGATGGGGAATGGGAATTCATTCATTCTATAAGCATTTCTGGAGAGGCCACCATGGTACTTTTCTATAAATTCATAGTCTAAGGGTAGAAACTGATAAATAAATAGGCAGGAGTAACTATGTGACTTGATATGGGTATTAAATGGAAGGGGAAATTTAATAAATATGAAGTGTTGGACATAGCTTTTTGAGAATCCATGACTTATTTGGGTAGTTTTTATATTTTTCTTCACTTTTGGTATTCCTTTTATTCACATCATAGACTTCACTAAGACATAGAAGAGCTTACATTTTTGATATTTCTCCTCCCATAAACTCTTGCTTTTTACTCTGACATTGGATAGAAATAATTTATTTCATTTCTAGGACTCAGGGCAGTAGATCGTACAAATTTCACTTTGGCTAATAAAATCAGTATCTTCAAGATTTGAGATTCACATTAATTTACTTACCTTTTTTTTCATATGGATGTTTATAGCATTTACAAAAACAGTGCAAGCTAAAAACTGATATTTGAGTTGATTTTGGAAGCTAAATTTTTTTGGTTGTTTGATGGTAATAACTTGGGATGTTTAGTTCAAACTATGGTATGAAAGAGTTGCATTACTTTATTAGAAGTAAAGAGTCTTCTACGGAAACTTCATTGAAGTGGCACAATAAATAAATCCCAGGTTCTAGACAGTCCAATATTTTGTTGCTGACCAATGAGTATATTCAGGGGCATCTTATCTTTTTCCTATGATATCAGAAGTTAGAAATTTTCTCTGAATATTACCAATTTCCTTAAAAAATGCATTGACTGTATAATGTGCTTCCAAATAGAAGTTTTGCAGCATCCCTTAGAAACCTATATTTATTCACCTGTATATACTGGAATGACACCATAACACTGAATTATAAACTAAAAACTCGAGATATTTGTTTCGGTTTTTCCTGCCACTTACTAACTGTGGCCCTGGGTAATCACAGAAAGTCTCAAGACCTTGATTTCTTCATTGGCAAAA